>NW_027361998.1:3000000-3542500 GCF_039654945.1 Dendrobates tinctorius | reverse complement strand
ATAACCTGGGCATCTCCTGTATATAATTATATATGTACAGCTGGTGTAACCTGGGCATCTCCTGTATATAATTATATAGGTACAGATGGTATAACCTGGGCATCTGCTGTATATAATTATATATGTACAGCTGGTGTAACCTGGGTATCTCCTGTATATAATTATATATGTACAGCTGGTATAACCTGGGCATCTCCTGTATATAATTATATATGTACAGCTGGTATAACCTGGGCATCTCCTGTATATAATTATATATGTACAGCTGGTATAACCTGGGCATCTCCTGTATATAATTATATATGTACAGCTGGTATAACCTGGGCATCTCCTGTATATAATTATATATGTACAGCTGGTGTAACCTGGGTATCTCCTGTATATAATTATATATGTACAGCTGGTGTAACCTGGGTATCTCCTGTATATAATTATATATGTACAGCCGGTATAACCTGGGCATCTCCTGTATATAATTATATATGTACAGCTGGTATAACCTGGGCATCTCCTGTATATAATTATATATGTACAGCTGGCATAACCTGGGCATCTCCTGTATATAATTATATATGTACAGCTGGTGTAACATGGGCATCTCCTGTATATAATTATATATGTACAGCTGGTGTAACCTGGGTATCTCCTGTATATAATTATATATGGACAGCTGGTATAACCTGGGCATCTCCTGTATATAATTATATATGGACAGCTGGTATAACCTGGGTATCTCCTGTATATAATTATATATGTACAGCTGGTATAACCTGGGCATCTCCTGTATATAATTATAGATGTACAGCTGGTGTAACCTGGGCATCTCCTGTATATAATTATATAGGTACAGATGGTATAACCTGGGCATCTGCTGTATATAATTATATATGTACAGCTGGTGTAACCTGGGTATCTCCTGTATATAATTATATATGGACAGCTGGTATAACCTGGGTATCTCCTGTATATAATTATATATGGACAGCTGGTATAACCTGGGCATCTCCTGTATATAATTATATATGTACAGCCGGTATAACCTGGGTATCTCCTGTATATAATTATATATGGACAGCCGGTATAACCTGGGCATCTCCTGTATATAATTATATATGGACAGCTGGTATAACCTGGGTATCTCCTCTATATAATTATATATGTACAGCTGGTATAACCTGGGCATCTCCTGTATATAATTATATATGTACAGCTGGTGTAACCTGGGCATCTCCTGTATATAATTATATAGGTACAGATGGTATAACCTGGGCATCTGCTGTATATAATTATATATGTACAGCTGGTGTAACCTGGGTATCTCCTGTATATAATTATATATGTACAGCTGGTATAACCTGGGCATCTCCTGTATATAATTATATATGTACAGCTGGTATAACCTGGGCATCTCCTGTATATAATTATATATGTACAGCTGGTATAACCTGGGCATCTCCTGTATATAATTATATATGTACAGCTGGTATAACCTGGGCATCTCCTGTATATAATTATATATGTACAGCTGGTATAACCTGGGCATCTCCTGTATATAATTATATATGTACAGCTGGTATAACCTGGGCATCTCCTGTATATAATTATATATGTACAGCTGGTATAACCTGGGCATCTCCTGTATATAATTATATATGTACAGCTGGTGTAACCTGGGCATCTCCTGTATATAATTATATATGTACAGCTGGTGTAACCTGGGTATCTCCTGTATATAATTATATATGTACAGCTGGTATAACCTGGGCATCTCCTGTATATAATTATATATGTACAGCTGGTATAACCTGGGCATCTCCTGTATATAATTATATATGTACAGCTGGTATAACCTGGGTATCTCCTGTATATAATTATATATGTACAGCTGGTATTACCTGGGCATCTCCTGTATATAATTATATAGGTACAGATGGTATAACCTGGGCATCTGCTGTATATAATTATATATGTACAGCTGGTGTAACCTGGGTATCTCCTGTATATAATTATATATGTACAGCTGGTATAACCTGGGCATCTCCTGTATATAATTATATATGTACAGCTGGTATAACCTGGGCATCTCCTGTATATAATTATATATGTACAGCTGGTATAACCTGGGCATCTCCTGTATATAATTATATATGTACAGCTGGTATAACCTGGGCATCTCCTGTATATAATTATATATGTACAGCTGGTATAACCTGGGCATCTCCTGTATATAATTATATATGTACAGCTGGTATAACCTGGGCATCTCCTGTATATAATTATATATGTACAGCTGGTATAACCTGGGCATCTCCTGTATATAATTATATATGTACAGCTGGTATAACCTGGGCATCTCCTGTATATAATTATATATGTACAGCTGGTGTAACCTGGGTATCTCCTGTATATAATTATATATGTACAGCTGGTATAACCTGGGCATCTCCTGTATATAATTATATATGTACAGCTGGTATAACCTGGGCATCTCCTGTATATAATTATATATGTACAGCTGGTATAACCTGGGTATCTCCTGTATATAATTATATATGTACAGCTGGTGTAACCTGGGCATCTCCTGTATATAATTATATAGGTACAGATGGTATAACCTGGGCATCTGCTGTATATAATTATATATGTACAGCTGGTGTAACCTGGGTATCTCCTGTATATAATTATATATGTACAGCTGGTATAACCTGGGCATCTCCTGTATATAATTATATATGTACAGCTGGTATAACCTGGGCATCTCCTGTATATAATTATATATGTACAGCTGGTATAACCTGGGCATCTCCTGTATATAATTATATATGTACAGCTGGTATAACCTGGGCATCTCCTGTATATAATTATATATGTACAGCTGGTATAACCTGGGCATCTCCTGTATATAATTATATATGTACAGCTGGTATAACCTGGGCATCTCCTGTATATAATTATATATGTACAGCTGGTATAACCTGGGCATCTCCTGTATATAATTATATATGTACAGCTGGTGTAACCTGGGCATCTCCTGTATATAATTATATATGTACAGCTGGTGTAACCTGGGTATCTCCTGTATATAATTATATATGTACAGCTGGTATAACCTGGGCATCTCCTGTATATAATTATATATGTACAGCTGGTATAACCTGGGCATCTCCTGTATATAATTATATATGTACAGCTGGTATAACCTGGGTATCTCCTGTATATAATTATATATGTACAGCTGGTATAACCTGGGCATCTCCTGTATATAATTATATATGTACAGCTGGTATAACCTGGGCATCTCCTGTATATAATTATATATGTACAGCTGGTATAACCTGGGCATCTCCTGTATATAATTATATATGTACAGCTGGTATAACCTGGGCATCTCCTGTATATAATTATATATGTACAGCTGGTGTAACCTGGGTATCTCCTGTATATAATTATATATGTACAGCTGGTATAACCTGGGCATCTCCTGTATATAATTATATATGTACAGCTGGTATAACCTGGGCATCTCCTGTATATAATTATATATGTACAGCTGGTATAACCTGGGCATCTCCTGTATATAATTATATATGTACAGCTGGTATAACCTGGGCATCTCCTGTATATAATTATATATGTACAGCTGGTATTACCTGGGTATCTCCTGTATATAATTATATATGGACAGCTGGTATAACCTGGGCATCTCCTGTATATGTCCTGTAGCAGCAGACATTCCCGGCCTCCCACTCTTCACCTTTCATACATAGTCATGAATTTCCCTAAAGCCTTTATTGTGGCTCATAGAGAATCCACTGGAGTGTAATTATCCAAGTCACTATGGGAAAGTGAAGAGATAAAAAAAACGAGGCGGCAGCCTAAGATCTTGTGCTAATTGATGAAAGGGTCTCGATTCCTTTGAGAACGTGGCGGCATAATCACCGCGTGTCACAGCGGCAGCAGTTAGGATGGTTATTATAGGATTTACAGGGTTAACCTTGGGCTCTGACCTCCTCCTAGATTTATGGGAGCCGAGACTGTAACAAACAGCGACACTTCATTTCCAATCTGCTTTTCCAGATGAATATTGAGTGCGAGGTCAGAAAAGTTCAATTTATTAACAATTTGTCGGCAAATTTACCTCTTCAATTTATTTCCAGGGATGACTATTACCAGGGGGAGACAGTCCTCAGCAATTTCCGCTGCTTTCTGATACTCTGCACTTAGGATTGTGAATGTAGAAGGCGCTGTGCTCACAGTGCGGATCCGCAGCAGAACTGCAGGTGGGGTACAGTACCATTATTGGCTATGCAAAAAAAAAAAAATGCTGTGCACATGCTGCGGATTTTTCCGCACGGATTTCGTGCAGAATAAAAAAAGCAGCCTGTCACTTCTTTTGTGCGGTTTTGCTGCAGTTTTCCACCTGCTCCATTCTACAAATCCGCAGGTGGAAAACCGCAGGGGAAAAAAACGCACAAAAAATGCACTAAATCCGCAGGAAAAATACACGGGAGGATCCACACCGTGTGCACATAGCCTAAAGCTCATGCAAATTGGTTGGAGACTTCATCGGCGTGATGGAGGCGATCAGAGCCACCGTCCATTACAGGGAAAGTGACCATGAATTTAGCGGAACCAAAAATGGATCCCTGCTCTCTCACCGAAGGAATCATTCAGGATGTCCATGTCGGGATTAAGTCAGCAAGTTTGGTGGGAACTTTACTCTTCTTTTTAACAACCTGAGATAAAGATCTGCTGTGTACATGGATCACCCCACAAGACCTGCCGTATACCAGGATCACTCCACAAGACCTGCCGTATACTGGGAACACCCCACAAGACCTGCCATATACCAGGATCACTCTACAAGACCTGCCGTATACCAGGAACACCCCACAAGACCTGCCATATACCAGGATCACTCCACAAGACCTGCTATATACCAGGAACACCCCACAAGACCTGCCGTATACCAGGATCACTCCACAAGACCTGCCGTATACCGGGAACACCCCACAAGACCTGCCGTATACCAGGATCACTCCACAAGACCTGCCGTATACCGGGAACACCCCACAAGACCTGCCATATACCAGGATCACTCTACAAGACCTGCCGTATACCAGGAACACCCCACAAGACCTGCCATATACCAGGATCACTCCACAAGACCTGCTATATACCAGGAACACCCCACAAGACCTGCCGTATACCAGGATCACTCCACAAGACCTGCCGTATACCGGGAACACCCCACAAGACCTGCCGTATACCAGGATCACTCTACAAGACCTGCCGTATACCAGGAACACCCCACAAGACCTGCCGTATACCAGGATCACTCCACAAGACCTGCCGTATACCAGGATCACTCCACAAGACCTGCTGTATACCAGGATCACTCCACAAGACCTGCTGTATACCAGGATCACTCCAAAAGACCTGCCGTATACCGGGAACACCCCACAAGACCTGCCGTATACCAGGATCACTCTACAAGACCTGCCGTATACCAGGAACACCCCACAAGACCTGCCATATACCAGGATCACTCCACAAGACCTGCCATATACCAGGAACACCCCACAAGACCTGCCGTATACCAGGAACAATCCACAAGACCTGCCATATACATGGATCACCCCACAAGACCTGCCGTATACCAGGAACATTCCACAAGAGCTGCCATATACCGGGAACACCCCACAAGACCTGACGTATACCAGGAACACCCCACAAGGCCTGCCATATCACAGGAAAACTCCACAAGACCTGCCATATACCGGAACACCCCACAAGACCTGACGTATATCAGGAACACTCCATAAGACCTGCCATATACCGGGAACACCCCACAAGACATGACGTATACCAGGAACACCCCACAAGGCCTGCCGTATACCATGAACACCCCACAAGACCTGTTGTATACCGGAAACACCCCACAAGACCTGCCATACACCAGGAACACCCCACAAGACCTGCCATATACCAGGAACACCCCACAAGGCCTGCCGTATACAGAGAACACCCCACAAGACCTGCCATACACCAGGAACACCCCACAAGACCTGCCGTATACCAGGAACACTCCACAAGACCTGCCATATACCGTGAACACCCCACAAGACCTGCCGTATACCAGGAACACTCCACAAGACCCGCCGTATACCAGGAACACCCCACAAGATCTGCCGTATACCAGGAATACCCCACAAGACCTGTGATATACCAGGAACATTCCACAAGACCTGCCATTTACCGGGAACACCCCACAAGACCTGATGTATACCCGGAACACCCCACAAGACCCCACATATACCAGGAACACCCCACAAGACCTGCCATATACCGGGAACACCCCACAAGACTTGCCGTATACCAGGAACACCCCACAAGACCTGCCATTTACCGGGAACACTCCACAAGGCCCGCCGTATACCGGGAACACCCCACAAGACCTGCCATACACCAGGAACACCCCACAAGACCTGCCGTAAACCAGGAACACTCCATAAGACCTGCCATATACCGGGAACACCCCACAAGACTTGCCGTATACCAGGAACACCCCATAAGACCTGCCATTTACCGGGAACACTCCACAAGGCCAGCCGTATACCGGGAACACCCCACAAGACCTGCCATACACCAGGAACAACCCACAAGACCTGCTGTATACCAGGAACACTCCACAAGACCTGCCATATACCGGGAACACCCCACAAGACTTGCCGTATACCAGGAACACCCCACAAGACCTGCCATTTACTGGGAACACTCCACAAGGCCCGCCGTATACCGGGAACACCCCACAAGACCTGCCATACACCAGGAACACCCCACAAGACCTGCCGTAAACCAGGAACACTCCATAAGACCTGCCATATACCGGGAACACCCCACAAGACTTGCCGTATACCAGGAACACCCCATAAGACCTACCATTTACCGGGAACACTCCACAAGGCCAGCCGTATACCGGGAACACCCCATAAGACCTGCCATACACGAGGAACAACCCACAAGACCTGCTGTATACCAGGAACACCCCACAAGACCTGCCGTATACCAGGAACACTCCACAAGACCTGCCGTATACCGGGAACACCCCACAAGACCCGCCGTATACCAGGAACACCCCACAAGATCTGCTGTATACCAGGAATACCCCACAAGACCTGCGATATACCAAGAACATTCCACAAGACCTGCCATTTACCGGGAAGACCCCACAAGACCTGATGTATACCCGGAACACCCCACAAGACCCCACATATACCAGGAACACCCCACAAGACCTGCCATATACCGGGAACACCCCACAAGACTTGCCGTATACCAGGAACACCCCACAAGACCTGCCATTTACTGCGAACACTCCACAAGGCCCGCCGTATACCGGGAACACCCCACAAGACCTGCCATACACCAGGAACACCCCACAAGACCTGCCGTAAACCAGGAACACTCCATAAGACCTGCCATATACCGGGAACACCCCACAAGACTTGCCGTATACCAGGAACACCCCATAAGACCTGCCATTTACCGGAAACACTCCACAAGGCCAGCCGTATACCGGGAACACCCCACAAGACCTGCCATACACCAGGAACAACCCACAAGACCTGCTGTATACCAGGAACACTCCACAAGACCTGCCATATACCAGGAACACCCCACAAGACCTGCCGTAAACAAGGAACACTCCATAAGACCTGCCATATACCGGGAACACTCCACAAGACCCATTGTATACCAGGAACACCCCACAAGATTTGCCGTATACCAGGAATACCCCACAAGACCTGCGATATACCAGGAACACTCCACAAGACCTACCATTTACCGGGAACACCCCACAAGACCTGACATATACCAGGAACACCCCACAAGACCCCACATATACCAGGAACACCCCACAAGACCTGCCATATACCAGGAACACCCCACAAGACCTGCCGTATACCAGGAACACCCCACAAGACCTGCAATATACCGGGAACACCCCAGAAAACCCACTGTATACCAGGAATACCCCATAAGACCTGCCGTATACCAGGAAAACCCACAAGACCTGCAGTATGCTGGGAACACCCATAAGACATCACGTTTTGGAGATGCTCTGACCTAGACATCACAGCTTATCCGTGGTCCTTGTTGCTCAGTTTCTCACACATGTCCATTTTTTCTGATTCCAAAAAGAACTGATCGATCACTTAGAATCATAGAATGGTAGAGTTGGAAGGGACCTCCTTGGTCATCTGGTCCAACGTCATACTCAAAGCAGGATTCACTAAATCATCCCAGACAGATATCTGTCCAGCCTCTTGCTCCTAAACTGATTGCTTAATCTACTGTATTATGTCTCCTCAGGACTCTGATTCTGTTTTCTTTTTTTCAGTTTTATGATTTACAGTTGTGGCCAAAAGTATTGACACCCCTGCAATTTTGTCGGATAATACTCAGTTTCTTCCTGAAAATGATTGCAATCACAAATTCTTTGGTATTATTATTTTCATTTAATTTGACTTAAATGAAAAAACACAAAAGAGAATGAAGCAAAAAGCAAAACATTGATCATTTCACATAAAACTCGAAAAATGGGCCAGACAAAAGTATTGGCACCCTCAGCCTAATACTTGGTTGCACAACCTTTAGCCAATATAACTGTGACCAACCGCTTCCGGTAATCATCAAAGAGTTTCTTACAATGCTCTGCTGGAATTTTAGACCATTCTTCGTTGCAAACTGCTCCAGGTCCCTGGATATTAGAAGGGTGCCTTCTCCAAACTGCCATTTTTAGATCTCTCCACAGGTGTTCTATGGGATTCAGGTCTGGACTCATTGCTGGCCACCTTAGAAGTCTCCAGTGCTTTCTCTCAAACCATTTTCTAGTGCTTTTTGAAGTGTGTTTTGGGTCATTGTCCTGCTGGAAGACCCATAACCTCTGAGGGAGACCCAGCTTTCTCACACTGGGCCCTACATTATGCTGCAAAATTTGTTGGTAGTCTTCAGACTTCATAATGCCATGCACACGGTCAAGCAGTCTAGTGCCAGAGGCAGCAAAGCAACCCCAAAACATCAGGGAACCTCCGCCATGTTTGACTGTAGGGACCGTGTTTTTTTCTTTAAATGCCTCTTTTTTTCTCATGTAAACTCTATGTTGATGCCTTTGCCCAAAAAGCTCTACTTTTGTCTCATCTGACCAGAGAACATTCTTCCAAAATGTTTTAGGCTTTTTCAGGTAAGTTTTGGCAATCTCCAGCCTGGCTTTTTTATGTCTCGGGGTAAGAAGTGGGGTCTTCCTGGGTCTCCTACCATACAGTCCCTTTTCATTCAGACACCGACGGATAATATGGGTTGACACTGTTGTACCCTCGGACTGCAGGGCAGCTTGAACTTGTTTGGATGTTAGTCGAGGTTCTTTATCCAACATCCGCACAATCTTGCGTTGAAATTTGTCAATTTTTCTTTTCCGTCCACATCTAGGTTGGTTAGCCACAGTGCCATGGGCTTTAAATTTCTTGATGACACTGCGCACGGTAGACACAGGAACATTCAGGTCTTTGGAGATGGACTTGTAGCCTTGAGATTGCTCATGCTTCCTCACAATTTGGTTTCTCAAGTCCTCAGACAGTTCTTTGGTCTTCTTTCTTTTCTCCATGCTCAATGTGGTACACACAAGGACACAGGACAGAGGTTGAGTCAACTTTAATCCATGTCAACTGGCTGCAAGTGGGATTTAGTTATTGCCAACACCTGTTAGGTGCCACAGGTAAGTTACAGGTGCTGGTAATTACACAAATTAGAGAAGCGTCACATAATTTTTCAAACAGTGCCAATACTTTTGTCCACCCTCTTTTTTATGTTTGGTGTGGAATTATATCCAATTTGGCTTTAGGGCAATTCTTTTTGTGTTTTTTCATTTAAGACAAATTAATTGAAGATAATAATACCAAAGAATTTGTGTTTGCAATCATTTTCAGGAAGAAACTGAGTATTATCTGACAAAATTGCAGGGGTGTCAATACTTTTGGAGACAACTGTATTATTAACATTAGCACAAAATAGGAAACAAATGGGAGGGAGTATGAGACTGCAAGGCTGCGGGATCAGACTACACGGAGGTTGTTGTCTGTTACCATGGAGACACATAGTCTGCATTGGAGCTGTAGACAAGACACAAAATCACCAGTTGGAAACCAGTAATCAAGACTTGATTCAAAGTTGCTTCATTTCATATTTATAAGGTTAGTTTCACATTTGCGTCTTTGTGCGCAAGCGTATTTTATGCGCATGCATTCTCTAGGTGTCACATTTCACAGGAGGAAAATCCTTGAAAAATCCTTGAAACAGACTCCACCAATGGGACACCATTGGGCATGTGTCATGGGAATTCTTTACATAGACCCTGTTACAGCTGAATTCTTCAGTTTTTGCTGCTGATGAAGAAGACATGCTGCAATAAAAAAGAGACATTAGTTCATAATATAAATGGAGAAAAAAGTAGTCAGACATTAGGCTTTTATACTCACATTTCAAACAATGTTTCTTTGTGTGGTGGTTTAAACCAGTGTCTAGACATGTTTACTCGTAAAATGCCTGCGTACCCATAGACTGTAATGCGTTGTTTTGACGCATTCCGTGTTTTTACGCCTTTGGGCGGACCCAAAAATCCAACATCTTACGTCCGGCGCGTCTAGACGCACACCTGGAAAAAACAGATGCGCCCGAAAACGCAGACGAACGCATGCAAACACAAGACCATGCGTACGCCATGTTAAACATAGGTACACATGATGCATGCGCATGGATGCGCACGATGCGCTGCACACAAAAACACTAATGTGAAACCAACCTTAAGCTAGCATTGATTTCATGTTTTGCTGTGGAGACCTTCGAAAGAAGCAGGATTAGTGCCCACCCTGTCTGAAAGTGACCAATCTCAGATAAATGTAAATGCTGGTGAGTATATTCTGTATATACAACATGATGATGCGCTGCCAGGTGCCAAGTCACCAGCCAATCAGGGATGTGACACCAGGAGCCAAGTCACCAGCCGATCAGAGATGTGACAACAGGTGCCAAGTCACCAGCCGATCAGATATGTGACACCAAGTGCCAAGTCACCAGCTGATCAGAGATGTGACACCAGGTGCCAAGTCACCAGCCGATCAGGAATGTGACACCAGGTGCCAAGTCACCAGCCGACCAGGGATGTGACACCAGGTGCCAAGTCACCAGCCGATCAGAGATGTGACACCAAGTGCCAAGTCACCAGCCGATCAGAGATGTGACACCAGGTGCCAAGTCACCAGCCGATCAGGAATGTGACACCAGGTGCCAAGTCACCAGCCGATCAGGAATGTAACACCAGGTGCCAAGTCACCAGCCGGTCAGGGATGTGACACCAGGTGCCAAGTCACCAGCCGATCAGGGATGTGACACCAGGTGCCAAGTCACCAGCCGGTCAGGGATGTGACACCAGGTGCCAAGTCACCAGCCGATCAGGGATGTGACACCAGGTGCCAAGTCACCAGCCGATCTGGGAGGTCAAGTCACCAGCCGATCAGGGATGTGACACCAGGTGCCAAGTCACCAGCCGATCAGGGATGTGACACCAGGGGCCAAGTCACCAGCCAATCAGGAATGTGACACCAGGTGCCAAGTCACCAGCTGATCAGGAATGTGACATCAGGTGCCAAGTCACCAGCCGATCAGGAATGTGACACCAGGTGCCAAGTCACCAGCCGATCAGGGATGTGACACCAGGTGCCAAGTCACCAGCCGATCAGGGATGTGACACCGTGGGCCAAGTCACCAGCCGATCAGGGATGTGACACCGTGGGCCAAGTCACCAGCTGATCAGGAATGTGACACCAGGGGCCAAGTTACCAGCTGATCAGGAATGTGACACCAGGTGCCAAGTCACCAGCCGATCAGGGATGTGACACCAGGTGCCAAGTCACCAGCCGATCAGGGATGTGACACCATGGGCCAAGTTACCAGCTGATCAGGAATGTGACACCAGGTGCCAAGTCACCAGCCGATCAGGGATGTGACACCATGGGCCAAGTTACCAGCTGATCAGGAATGTGACACCAGGTGCCAAGTCACCAGCCGATCAGGGATGTGACACCATGGGCCAAGTCACCAGCCGATCAGGGATGTGACACCATGGGCCAAGTCACCAGCCGATCAGGGATGTGACACCAGGGGCCAAGTCACCAGCCGATCAGGGATGTGACACCAGGGGCCAAGTCACCAGCTGATCAGGGATGTGACACCATGTGCCAAGTCACCAGCCGATCAGAGATGTGACAATATTGATTACTATGATCATAGTGATACTAGAAGTCACATTCACAATTACACAAAAAAAAAAGGGACGAGGATCCCAGCGATCAATGTGGACATGTGTAACAGGCAGTCACTATCAAGTGGATTTTGGTGGTTGAAATTTAGAAATTTTCTGAAAATCTTTGCACCTGTTCTACCATCTTTTATCTTACAGCCTTGAACATGTTCCTTAGTGCTGTCCTGGATGTCTCTTAAATCCTTTGCTGTCTACATTAATTTACCAGGAACCTTGTAGCAAGCCCTAATGAATAATGACAGCAGGATCGTCTTCTATTAAATATTAATGGTGTTCAATCTAACTTACTTTGGAGAACACATTCTCTGCAATTGGTGATGTCTGACCGTGCAGCGAGTATTGTGCCCCATGCAGCCTTATAATGAGGCTGAATGGCTGACTAAAGACATATGTGCATACATTAAATATTAATCTGGGATTCGGGTTTAGTTCCCTGAATAGCTCTCAGTCCTGGAAGAAAAAGTTTATTTTGTGCATAGACTGTATAAATATTTTTCCTTTTTGGAATACATTCTGTTCAATAATGTTTATTAAGGTTTATAAAAACTGGATGGTTGTACCTAGATTGGAAAACAACTTGGGATCAGGTTGGTAGCCGAGAGTAGAGGATGATCTTAACTACCACTGCAAAGACCATATAAAAAAAACTTCCTTCTCCTTAGAATAAAGGGATGTCAGCAGACGTATGTGTTCCTAGGTGGATAAAATATAGTATTTTCCTGACAATATGAGGCAGATATATGGAAAGAGGCAGAAATTCTGGCTTTGCTACACATAAACATTTGCACCATAGCTACCTAGCAAGTGGGTGTGAGTAACTATTCACTTTTGAAAGGTTCACCACCCTAGGACTTAGTGAGGAGCAAGAAAGGAACTAAAGTCTGAGAAGTCTGAGTTGTAGTGAGTGATATCAGATATAACTATCAAAACTTTCATTTAACACAAAATATGTATCCAGGTTAGGAAGATAACCAAATTCCCCCCCCCCCAAAAAAAAAAAAAAAGTGAAAAAGCGGTGGAGCACTTCAAAAAACACCACTAATGGAGTAGCCACAAAACCACCAAGGAGAATAAAAATAATTTTTATTGAATTACCTTGAATGTAAAATACCAATACATGCAAAATATTGTGGTCTATTAAGGAGGAAGGAAGAAATTGAGAAACATCAATATCCAATACCACACACAGGGAAAGCATGATTACATAAAAAGTACCAGGGGAAGAGTCTTGAGGAGATCATTTGCATATTCCCAGTGCCTTCTGGGATAAGTGAAGAGTCTCCGCGAGCTCAACGATCACTGGGTTTTGGCCGTTGCAGCTGAAAAGAGGAAATCGGAAACATTTTGGCTCATCTTTCATCGTTTTTAAGAAATCTCAAGATGGAAGAGGCCAGGAGCCATTTGGTGAGCTGCATTTCTTGCTACATGTTCACAGATTTACCAGTGGAAAAGCCAAACTTCACATGCCACAAATGCAAGCTTGTGTCCCTGTTGGAGGAAAAGTTGCAAAATCTCGAAGAGAGGTTAGCTACGTTGAAGATCATTAAGGAAGGTGAAGAGTTCTTGGACAGAGCAGAATTATCTCTTCATGTTACAGAAAGAGAAGAAATTCGAAGTGCACCTGAAGAAACAGAGGAATGGAGACATGTGACCCAGAGAAGCAGGAGGATCAGGAGGCAGTCAGCACCCATACTGCTCAGGAACCAGTACCAGGCTCTCACACAGGAGAACGATGAAGAAATACATCAGGATAAGACTTTGCCCACAAACAGCAACCTTGTACACCTTCAGAGTCCTCCTGGATGGAGAAAGAAAAATGTTGTGAAGAAGAAACGGAGAGTGGTGGTCATGGGGGATTCCCTGTTGAGAGGAACAGAGGCCGCTATCTGCAGACCGGATATAACTTCAAGAGAAATGTGCTGTCTTCCAGGTGCAAAAATTAAAGATGTGTCTGACAGGATATCAGGACTCTTCAGACCTACAGATGACTACCCATTCCTGCTTCTACATGTGGGGACAAATGACACCGCAAGAAACGACCTGGAAACCATCTGCAGAGACTTTGAAGACTTAGGCAAGAAAGTGAAAGAACTGGGAGCGCAGGTGGTCTTCTCTTCCATCCTCCCAGTGGATGGCCATGGAACAAGGAGGTGGAATAAGATTCTGCAGGTGAACAACTGGCTACGTCGATGGTGCCGTCAGCAACGATTTGGATTTCTGGATCACGGAGTGAACTACTTATACGATGGACTACTTGCTAGAGATGGGGTGCACCTTACGAAGACTGGAAAACATGTATTTGGAAGTCGCCTTGCTACACTTGTAAGGAGAGCTTTAAACTAGAACAACATGGGAAGGGAAGCAAAAGACCAGAAAAAGCCATACACCTGACAAATGCTATTGAGAACTCTGCTATTAGAAGTGGAAAGGAAGAACAAAGACGAAATAATCTAATTAATAAAAATATTGGAGAAAGAGAAACCAATCACAAACTAAAGTGTTTCTATACTAATGCACAAAGCATGGGCAACAAACAAGGAGAATTGGAACTACTAACACAGGAAAAGAAATATGATGTCATTGGAATCACTGAAACTTGGTGGGACAATACACATGATTGGAATACAAGACTAGAAGGATACAACTTATTTGCAAGAAACAGACTTGATAAACGAGGAGGAGGTGTCGCATTGTATGTTAGAAACGTGTATATCTGCACAGAGATTGAAGCTTCAGAGACTGGGAGTTCTGTGGAAACTGTTTGGGTAAGAATACAAGGACAGAACAATGGAAAGGACACCATTGTAGGCATTTACTACAGGCCGCCTGTGCAAGCTGAAGATATGGATGAACTCTTTATGCATCAAATGGCCAAGTTCTCCAAAAAATATGACATAGTTGTCATGGGAGATTTCAACTATCCAGACATTTGTTGGGAATCTCTCTCAGGCAAAACTAACAGGTCAAGGAAATTCTTATCCTCTCTTGCTGACAACTTTATCTTCCAAAAGGTAGGGGAGAAAACAAGGGGAACTGCTACCTTGGATCTAATTCTTATAAACAGGGAGGAAATGGTTGAGGAGGTAAAAGTGGCTGGGACCCTAGGAGGTAGCGACCATGCTATTTTAGAATTTTGGATAACTAGAGGCGAAAGACCTGTGAAGACTCAGACGTCAAGGTTAGATTTCAGAAAGGCAGATTTTAAGGGATTCAGAAAGAGAATTGGAGGGATCCAATGGCTGGATATCCTTAAAGACAAAAATGTCCAGGAAGGATGGGAAATCTTGAAAAATGAAATTCTCAAAGCACAATTGTTAACAATTCCGAAAAGAGGGAAGAATAGGATGCATTTAAGGAAACCAGGATGGATGAACACAGAACTTAAGCACATGCTAAAAAGGAAGAAAAAAATGTTTATAAAATGGAAAGAGGGAGGCATATCTAAAGAAGAATAAAATGCTGTCTGCAGAACCTGCAGGGAACAAATCAGATTACCTAAAGCTGAAAATGAATTGAGGCTTGCAAGAGATGTCAAAAGCAATAATAAAGGATTTTGGGGATATGTCAAAAGTAAAAGAAAAGTCAAAGATGCTATAGGATTTTTACAGGATGAAAATGATGAAATGGTAAGACAGGATGTTGAGAAGGCCGAACTTTTAAATTTCTATTTTGCATCTGTTTTCTCTCAGAAAGGAAATGTAACATCAACTGTTATTCACTGTCCTATTAAGGGAATAGAAGAATCCAGGATATCTATAAATAGAAAGATAGTGAGGAAACACTTAGCTAACCTAAATGAATTCAAGTCTCCAGGTCCAGATGAATTACACCCCAGAGTACTGAAGGAGATAGCAGAAGAAATTTTTGAACCCCTCTCCATAATCTTTGAAAATTCTTGGAGAACAGGAGAAGTGCCAGAAGACTGGAGAAGAGCAAATGTTGTTCCTATCTTCAAAAAGGGGAAGAAGGTGGACCCAGGCAACTATAGGCCGGTGAGTCTGACTTCTATACCAGGAAAGATCTTTGAACAAATTATTAAACAACATGTATGTCAATACCTGGATAAGAATGAAGTGATTAAACAGAGTCAGCATGGGTTTGTAACTAAAAAGTCATGTCAGACTAACTTAATTTCCTTCTATGACGGTATCACTGATTGGGTGGATCAAGGAAATGCTGTAGATATAGTATATCTTGACTTCAGCAAAGCATTTGACAAAGTCTCTCATACAATCCTTATTGAAAAAATGACTAAGTATGGAATGGACAAGGCAACTGTTAGGTGGATTCATAACTGGCTTAGTGATCGGACCCAAAGAGTGGTCGTAAATGGCTGCACATCCAGTTGGAAGAATGTCTCAAGTGGGGTACTACAGGGCTCTGTCCTGGGCCCTGTATTGTTCAACATCTTTATCAACGATTTAGATGAAGGAATTGAGGGTAAACTGATTAAATTTGCTGATGACACAAAGCTAGGAGGGATAGCTAATACTAGAGAAGAGAGAGAGAGGATTCAAAAAGATTTAAATAAACTGGAGAAGTGGGCAGCAACTAACAGAATAGTTTTTAACAGGGAGAAATGCAAAGTACTACATCTGGGCAATAAAAATGAAAAAAGCATATATAGAATGGGAGGAATAGGGCTAAGCAACAGCACATGTGAAAAAGATTTGGGTATACTAATAGATCACAGATTGAATATGAGTCAACAGTGTGATGCAGCACCAAAAAAGGCAAATGCAATTCTAGGATGTATTAACAGAAGCATACAGTCTAGATCACATGAAGTCATTATTTCCCTCTACTCCTCTTTGGTCAGACCTCATCTGGAATATTGTGTCCAGTTTTGGGCACCACATTTTAAAAAAGACATCAACAAACTGGAGCAAGTTCAGAAAAGAGCGACCAGAATGGTGACCGGTCTGCAAACCCTGTCTTATGAGGAAAGGTTTCAGGATTTGAGAATGTTTAGTTTGCAAAAGAGAAGACTGAGAGGAGACTTAATAGCTGTCTACAAATATCTAAAGGGCTGTCACATTGTAGAAGGATCAACTTTATTCTCATTTGCACAAGGAAAGACTAGAAGCAATGGGATGAAACTGAATGGGAGGAGACACAGATTAGATATTAGAAAAAACGTTTTGACAGTTAGAGTGATCAATGAGTGGAACAGGCTGCCATGAGAAGTGGTGAGTTCTCCTTCAATGGAAGTCTTCAAACAGAGGCTGGACAGACATCTGACTGGGATGATTTAGCGAATCCTGCTTTGAGCAGGGGGTTGGACCAGATGGCCCAGGAGGACCCTTCCAACTCTACAATTCTATGATTCTATAAGTAGTATTTTCCTGCCAATAAGGGTCAGACATATGGGAACGGGCAGAAATGGTTGGCTGTGCTACACAGAGACATTTACACCATAGCTACCTAGCAAGTGGGTGTGAGTAACTATTCACTTTTAAAGGTCCACCACCCTAGGGTTTAGTGAAGGCAATGAAGGAGCAAGAAAGGAGCTCAAGTCTGAATTGTAGTGAGTGATATCAGATATAAGATATCCACCAACCTGCATAAGATCGCTATTATAAAGGTAAAGTTTGCCACAGCTGAAGGGTGCAGAACAAGCTTATACCTATGAGTGATGAAGCAATCCGCCAAAAAGCTGAAAATTAGTCACCCAAAAGAATCGAGGAGAGAGCCCCACCAAAGGAATCAGTAAGCTATTGCATGGGTGTAAAGGGGAAAGCAACACAAGAAAGATTACAGTGACTAGTGTCCATTTGTGGGGGACGAATATGCCATAATTTCACAAATAGGATGAAAAAGTGCGCAAGTTGGCAGATAAATTTTTCTAACATATTGCTGCAAAGTGAGGTGACAGAGTGTCTGTGAAAATCACCAAAGGTGTGAGATGGAATTCACTGAGAGTGATACAGAAGCAGTAATAGCGTAAAGTAGGAGCAGCTGAAGAAGATGCCAGCAGACTGTGTAAAGTGCCGAAGTGTCAGCCAACTCTTGCTGTGCATGTTTGTGTGAAGAATTGAGATGTAGGAAGCGGGAAGAGAAGGCCAGAAAAGTTTGCAAATTTCCAAACAAAAGCTACTGCAGGACATTTCTGCCAAATGAGATGACAATGAGTAGGGCTGCGACAAGCACTGATAATATGTGCTGACTTCTGAAATAGTCAACACAAAGACTATTGTAGAGTGACAGAGGTTCTGCTGAAGAGATTGCCAGCAGTTTGTGGTAGTTGACAGCAAGCTGTGCACAGTGGTCAGTGTCACATGTCTCCCTCTGCAAAAAATATCCTGTAGCCTCATGTAAAACTGTATACCATCAATCTAGCTCATTGCTTTCTTGTTGGTAAAATTCTATATCGGGGATTTTGGCCCCACATCAATGTACATCCCAAACCAAACAATCCTTTTATAGGCAAGCAATTGGTCTCTTAATAACCAAACAGGACCAGAAACCATGGACAGTTCTGCTCCTTCCAACGGACATCTGTTCCTGGGATATCTGCTGGTGCTCAGTCCATATCAGCTAAAGCTAGATTGCCTTGATGAAAAATGAACGGTCACCTTGGCATGGCTGGTGGGCACACACACACGAATTGGCTAATTTGTAAGCTAAGAGCTTTGGTTTGTTAGTACTCTGTATATATGGCAGTAATGTGGTTAAAAATGTATCCTTGCATACAGTGTCGGACTGGGGTGTCAAAGGCCCACCAGTAACATTGACTTTGGGGGGCCCACTTTCACCTGCATACAATTATTACACTATCCTCGTTCACAAATTTAATAATAATAAACTGGGTAGTTTGGTTAATGAATGAAGAGATTATGTTTTTTTTCTGTACAGAGGAATAAAGGGAATTATGCCAATTATTGCCCATACAGTGAGGTTGGGGGCCCACCGGGGAATTCCCCTGTAACCCTATGTGCCAGTCCGAGCCTGCTTGCATATATCTTGGTGTATACAGATTTTTCTTGCATTTATTGTATTTTGCACCTGTTCACATTTGCTTCATTCTGTTAGGAGGTTTTTTTTTGCAGGCAGACATACAGTATATATGTGATTCTTATGGTCCTGCTGTTTTTATTGTTACCATGTGACTGCTCCTATTTACTTGTGGCCTCATCGTTGCAGTGATACATTGTCGCAGATGTTTCGTTTTGCAGCTTCTCGCTCCCCTTCCCACCTTCCTACACATTATTCACGGCCTCCTTTATTTCCATCGATAACACTGTATTGTCTTAAACAAATGTGCGTTTCCCTCGCACAGAGAATCTATGTGATTTCAGCTCTGGGCATCGAACAATTACTTACTTTCAGAACGCTCTCCGCACGTCAGAAGCCTGCAAGCTGCGTCCGCTAAGAGGCTCTAATATTGATAATCTTTCACGGGGTGCGTTCTGTACAGTGAATGAAATAATCAGCCTGCGGCAAACGGAATAATAGACCTCGGTCGAAACTTGGCTTCCCTATGGAACAGCTGGAAAAGATCTGAGACAAAGCGCACTTAATGACGGACACTTCAGCACACGCATTTATCCCAGCTATTTCCAGTGGGATCGTGTTGCTTTATGCACCATTTATAATACTCACCCTGTGTCTTACAATCTATCACACTGATATACTAGTATTACACTGCTAAATTTGTCAGTTTATTGTGTTTTTTGTTTTCTTTTGCTAAACCTCAATTTTTATGCAAAATATATTTCAACCACTAGGGGGCGATCTAGAGCGTTTCGCAGAAACGTCTTCTTTCTCTGCAGCACTCCGCATGGTCAGGATTGGAACTGCAAGCAGAACCAACTTTTTATGTAAAAAAAAATACCCCCAGGCAGGGATGGCACACTGTGATTGTATATATAAAAAAATAGAAAATTCTGTAGGTTTATCCATATTTTTATGTATCCTCTTCGATCATTTAATATTTTTATTTACTCATGCATGCCTGCAGAAAGTCAAGTTGAGTGAAAAATGTTATTGGGCCATTTTGCCACTAATAAGTCTTGTGCTGCGGGGCACAAATATATGTAGAGCTTGCGGACTACTATTCCTTTGCCTCCTCATGGGCAAAATGATCTGCTGGCTCGTTTTTCTAGGCGCTTGTCAATTGGTGTCCCAGCTTCTGTCCTCCTCCTACATCACATTTTAGCCAAAAGTGCATATACGTCAGCTCTTGGCCAATGCCGAAGGCTTTTATGGGCCCTTCCCATACTGTTTTGTGCCTGAGCAATAAGGTCCCTTTGGTTCTTGTCGACTTTCCGTATTTCTTCCTGCTCTTTTCTGCTTACAATGCTGCATTTTTTCTTGACCATGGCCTTTTGTCTGCGACCAGCCCTGACCTCTACTCTCATAATTGAACCACGTCCGATTACATAGCCTGCCATTGGTACCTCCAATTGGAAATAACTTGTCTACTTGTCAGCCTAAACGGAGACTCATCTGGAGGTGGCTATCAAGGGATTCCCATTGGGAAACTCCACAAAACCTTTCACAGTAGTTAAAGATAACCTGTGATGTTGAGAATGATCTCTGATCTGTAGACAGGATGTTATAGAACAGGAGGAGCTGATTAGATTTTTGTACTTTTTCATGGAAAAGTTCCAGTAAAACTTGTTACAGTAAAAGTTCATTGAAATCCTTAATGTTTGTCTGCATGAGTCCACTGGGCAGTCAAGTTCAGAGACTTGTAGTCTTCTTTCCAACCAACCTTTATACTCAGCTTCCCCTTCTCCAAATCGGATTGCATGTAAGGACAGGTTCTCTTGAAGGATGAAGAACCCACTATCCTGCGCTCCCAGATTTGGTCCTACACCCAGTCCATTAGTGATCCATTGAAGACATGTTCTCAGTCAACCACCGTTAGTCTGTAAGTGAGTGTTATTCTGAAGGCCACTCTCGTAGACACCTAGATTTGGTCTTACACAAAATCCATTAGTGACCAATTGAAGCCACATCTGTAGTCGACTACTGTTACTCTGTAAATGACCATTATTATGAAGGCTACTCTCGTAGACATCCAGGTTTGGTCCTACACCCAATCCATTAGTGATCCATTGAAGCCATGCTCTCAGTTGACCATCGTTAGTCTGTACGTGAGCATTATTCTGAAGGCCACTCTTGTAGACTCCTAGATTTGGTCCTACACCAAATCCATTAGTGACCCATTGAAGCCACTTCCTCATTCGTCCCCTGTTACTCTGTAAATTAGCATTATTCTGAAGGCTACTCTCAGACACCTAGATTTGGGCCTACACCAAATCCATTAGTGACCCATTGAAGCCACGTCTGTAGTCGACCACCGCTACTGTTGTGAGTTCATTTTCCCCTCCGTCACTGAGGCCTGGTGAACTCCCTGTTCTAGTGAAGGAAGGTAGTGAGCCTGATTATCAGGCACCTGGGAATAATGAAGACGATTGGCTGAGTGGAGTCACTGACTGGATTTAAGGCAGCCTACGCCCTTTCTGCCCTGTGGGTGATTTCTCTGTGGACTCTTGGACACCAGTCTGATTCCTGCTCTCCTAAAGCTAAGTTTTCTGTTTTGCCTTTTTGCATTTAAGACTTGTTTTTTGTTTTTCTTGTTTTTTGGATTCTGCCACTCCCTGCTGGAGTGTGCAGTGTTCCGTTAGCTCTGTCTTCTGAAAGTACCTGAGTGCTGATTTAGTTTTTGAAGCTTAGTTGCTTCAGGGCCATTTTTATATCAGCTTGTTGGCTTTTGTCTCTGATAGGGTTTTGGCAGATTGCAGACAGCAGCCTTCCTATCCGTTCCTATCTAGGTAGTTTTTGGGCCCCGTCTTTGCTCAGCCTGTCTTTCTGTCTGTGTAAGTGTTTTCATCTTGCTTCACCATCATTATATGTGGGGGGCTGCCTATTGCTTTGGGGTCTGCTCTGGGGCAGTTAGATTTCCCCTTTCCTTCTTTAGGCCTATGTACCTCTCCGGCTGTGATCGAGGGGTCTAGGTCATCGTAGGAACCCCCCACGGCTACTGCTAGTTGTGTTGATAGGTTCAGGGGTCTGCAATCTGATAGTTGCCAACTTCTCTGGTTTTCTGGACTTAGCTAGCATTTCTGTTTTTGCCTCCTACGGTGACTCAATCATAACAGCTACTCTGTAAAAGAGCATTATTCTGAAGACCACTCTTATTGACATCCAGGCTTGGTTCTACACCCAATCCATTAGTGACCCATTGAAGCCACAACCTCAGTTGACCATTGTTAGTCTGTACGTTAGCATTATTCTGAAGGCCACTCTTGTAGACTCCTAGATTTGGTCCTACACCAAATCCATTAGTGACCCATTAAGCCATGTCTGTAGTTGACCGTTGCTCTGTAAATGAGCATTATTCTAAAGCCACTCTCGTAGACATCCAGGTTTGGTCCTACACCCAATCCGTTAGTGACCCATTGAAGCCACATCCTCATTCGCCCACTGTTACTCTGTAAATTAGCATTATTTTGAAGGCCACTCCCATAGACACCTAGATTTCGTACTACACCAAATCCATTTGTGACCCATTGAAGCCACGTCTTTAGTCGAACACCGCTACTCTGTAAATGAGCATTATTCTGAAGACCACTCTCGTAGACATCCAGGCTTGGTTCTACACCCAATCCATTAGTGACCCATTGAAGCCGCAACCTCAGTCGACCATCGTTATTCTGTAAATGAGCATTATTCTGAAGGAGCAGTAAAAAGTTGGTTCACAACTGAAAGCTAGTAATCTTTAAAGAGATTGTCCACTATTGGAAAGCCAATTATTAATAGATCCAGGAAGGAGAAAAGAATAAAAAATTATATTCCCCTCCCAACCAGTGCCGCTCTTCTGAACTCAATGCTTAGTCTCCCCGAAGGTCTCAAGAATCCACATCCAGAGGGGGTGCCACGTGAGCACTTCAGCCAATCAGTGGTCGCTGATCAGCTGCAGTGTTCACATTTTGTCCAAGCAAAAAAATGCTGGTCCTAGTTATAAGGTATTGTGAAGTAGTGTAAAACTCCTCAAAGCCGCTAAACCTCTAGATGGTGTTCAAAACAGTATATAACACAAGCATTGACAAGCTGAGCAAGAATAGTTGCAGGACCTTTGTCTAGTGGTCATGTAGGTAGTCCACAACTGCTGGACCAGAGCCCTTTGAACTTCTTCTTACCTGCGGATATCCCTGAAACTTTTTACGTCTCTTAGGCACAACTTAAAAATGACATTGCGGTAGACCTACTGATAAGAAGAGGCACCGAGCATGCAGGCATGTAGGAGAAGGTTTACAAGGCTCTGATCAGATGTCCACTGGCCACCAATGTGGCCGCTGGACCAAGATCCGACAATTGTAGAATTTAGACAAGTACTACATCACATAGAGTGACTGACTGTTGTGCTGTTGTTTCATAAACTATAAATGTCTAGAAATGAACATATTTTCTGTAATTCTATTTTGGGTTCAAATTGATTGGAAAGTGCTCCGAAAACAATTCTATCTACTGTGTTTCTCTGATTGAGCTCTGAAATCATCTCTCCTATCCACATTTTCCACAAAATAGCAGCATCCTTTCCTGCTTGGACTTTTATAGTGGCTATGAGTCATCAGTGACTTCTAACCTGTAGTCTTTCATGATGGTATATGGATTGGGTAACTACAATGCAGGAGGAAGCCGGCCAAGTCATGCCCAAGGACACTTCATCATTCTTCTCTGTCTTATGATACATTTTATATAGGGATTAGTCCTAAATGATTTGCACATTTTTGGGAAATTTTTATGGAACTTGATTTTGCAGAATCGATTCACTCATGTCTTTTCATGTCCTATCCCTCTCAGCTCGGTCGACTCCTTATTTTCCTGACTTCTCCGGTAGCTCCACCTTTGGAAGCTGCACCATCGAACATGTGAGATAAGTAGAGGCGCTTACTGACAAATCTGTATGGTGAAATCATCTGTGTAGTATCCTACACCAGAAGAAACCACCTAATATAAGACAAATGTCTCCTTTCCATGTAAGATGAATGACATTCGGTGACTGTGCGTCTTCTGATTCATTATTACTAGAGTTGAGCGACTTTTGGTTTTTTAGGGTCGCGTTTCGTTTCGTGAAACCCGACTTTTCCAAAAGTCGGGTCGAGCAAGATCGTCCGATTATAGGGAAAAGTCGGGGTCGTCCCGAAACACGAAACCCAATGTAAGTCAATGGGGAATAAAAGTCGGCAGTGAGAGGAGGACAGGAAACACACCAACAGTGCCCATTTGAATGCCAAAAGCATCAATTCTTCTTACTTAAGCTTGTCAACCTTAATTAACTTCATAATATAAGTTACGCACTGAAAAATGGGTGTTATTTGGCTAAAGTTGTGGGGGGGGAGGGCTGGCTCCAGGTTTTCATGTGCCCTGGGCGAAAGAGCGCCCCTTTAACACATACCACAACTCATCATGCTCCGATACGGCAGATAAATAGCGGTATAGTACAATGAAAAATACCTCACTTTTTACATCTTATGACGAGGCCCATATATTTCTCCATACAGAATCATTGGTCCCATATAATGTTTGAAACAGTATATGATGAGCTCCACATAATGCTACAGTATATGTTGGTCCCCATGGATGAAGCTCCACTGTCTTATGGGCCCAAATAATGCTCCAAACATAATGGGCCCCATTTCTAATGCTCTAGTGTATAATGGGCCCTGTAAATGCTGCTCCAGTGTCTGATGTCCACCTTTGGAATGTTCCAGTGTATGGTGGGCCCCATCTATCATTCTCCAGAGTATAGTGCTCCCCAAAAATTGCTGTCCCAACATTGAAAACAATCAAATAATTCTCCTCGCTAGGGAATCCCTGTACTTGTCTGGACAGGTGCTGTAGCTTGCTTAACAGCTCGCCAGCCGTTCTCACGCCCAGTATGGATTGCACGTGATTGCACAAAGGTTAGAAAGGGTACCGTATCCCTGGATAACATGTATGGATAGCGTACACATTCAAAATATATGTCTATACAGCATGAGGCAGGCTCAGACGGTGTTAGGCCCAGTATGGATTGCACGTGATTGCACAAAGGTTAGAAAGGGTACCGTATCCCTGGATAACATGTATGGATAGCGCACACATTCAAAATATATGTCTATACAGCATGAGGCAGGCTCAGACGGTGTTAGGCCCAGTATGGATTGCACGTGATTGCACAAAGGTTAGAAGGGGTACCGTATCCCCGGATAACATGTATGGATAGCGTACACATTCAAAATATATGTCTATACAGCATGAGGCAGGCTCAGACGGTGTTAGGCCCAGTATGGATTGCACGTGATTGCACAAAGGTTAGAAAGGGTACCGTATCCCTGGATAACATGTATGGATAGCGTACACATTCAAAATATATGTCTATACAGCATGAGGCAGGCTCAGACGGTGTTAGGCCCAGTATGGATTGCACGTCATTGCACAAAGGTTAGAAAGGGTACCGTATCCCCGGATAACATGTATGGATAGCGTACACATTCAAAATATATGTCTATACAGCATGAGGCAGGCTCAGACGGTGTTAGGCCCAGTATGGATTGCACGTGATTGCACAAAGGTTAGAAAGGGTACCGTATCCCTGGATAACATGTATGGATAGCGTACACATTCAAAATATATGTCTATACAGCATGAGGCAGGCTCAGACGGTGTTAGGCCCAGTATGGATTGCACGTGATTGCACAAAGGTTAGAAAGGGTACCGTATCCCCGGATAACATGTATGGATAGCGTACACATTCAAAATATATGTCTATACAGCATGAGGCAGGCTCAGACGGTGTTAGGCCCATTATGGATTGCACGTCATTGCACAAAGGTTAGAAAGGGTACTGTATCCCCGGATAACATGTATGGATAGCGTACACATTCAAAATATATGTCTATACAGCATGAGGCAGGCTCAGACGGTGTTAGGCCCAGTATGGATTGCACGTCATTGCACAAAGGTTAGAAAGGGTACCGTATCCCCGGATAACATGTATGGATAGCGTACACATTCAAAATATATGTCTATACAGCATGAGGCAGGCTCAGACGGTGTTAGGCCCAGTATGGATTGCACGTCATTGCACAAAGGTTAGAAAGGGTACCGTATCCCCGGATAACATGTATGGATAGCGTACACATTCAAAATATATGTCTATACAGCATGAGGCAGGCTCAGACGGTGTTAGGCCCAGTATGGATTGCACGTCATTGCACAAAGGTTAGAAAGGGTACCGTATCCCCGGATAACATGTATGGATAGCGTACACATTCAAAATATATGTCTATACAGCATGAGGCAGGCTCAGACGGTGTTAGGCCCAGTATGGATTGCACGTCATTGCACAAAGGTTAGAAAGGGTACCGTATCCCCAGATAACATGTATGGATAGCGTACACATTCAAAATATATGTCTATACAGCATGAGGCAGGCTCAGACGGTGTTAGGCCCAGTATGGATTGCACGTCATTGCACAAAGGTTAGAAAGGGTACCGTATCCCTGGATAACATGTATGGATAGCGTACACATTCAAAATATATGTCTATACAGCATGAGGCAGGCTCAGACGGTGTTAGGCCCAGTATGGATTGCACGTCATTGCACAAAGGTTAGAAAGGGTACCGTATCCCCGGATAACATGTATGGATAGCGTACACATTCAAAATATATGTCTATACAGCATGAGGCAGGCTCAGACGGTGTTAGGCCCAGTATGGATTGCACGTCATTGCACAAAGGTTAGAAAGGGTACCGTATCCCCGGATAACATGTATGGATAGCGTACACATTCAAAATATATGTCTCAGGAGGCAGGCTCAGACGGTGTCAGGCACAGTATGGATTTGACGGCCCAGATTACACAGCGGAGGAGCAGGGAGAGGTAAAGATTGCAAATGCTGGGGCCCTGCCCAAGCAAGGGGGGGCCCACTCGTGGGCGTCGGTACTGGCACTGGGCACCTCATAGTACAGCGGTGTGTCTGACGGCGGGTGTGCACCACCGCCGTCAGAGACACTTGATTGCACTATGAGGGACCCTGTGCCAGTGCCCGCACCCAAGAGTCGGCCTACCCACCTGTCCAGGGCAACGGCACTCGCACGGTGTCGTGCGGTAGGTGGTGACCCCGGCCATGGGGGGGGAGGCAGCACAGTTAGGGAGTTTTAGAAAGTGGCATATGTTGATGTTGGACATTCAGCTGATGCAAAAGGCGAAATAGGTGAAGTACCAGGAAGAGGTGGACCAAAGCAAGCCATTTTTCTGTCACCCTATGTGTCATCAGGGGAAGGTGGGACAAAATCCTTGGAAACCCATGCGTGGTTCATTTTAATGAAGGTTAGATCATCCACATTTTGGGTTGACAGATGGGTCCTTTTTTCTGTAAGGATTGATCCAGCTGCACTGAAGACTCTTTCCGATAGCACACTTGCAGCTGGGCAAGCGAGCTCCTGTAAGGCATATTGGGCCAATTCAGGCCAGGTGTCCAGTTTAGCGGCCCAATAGTCAAAGGGGAATGACCTGTGTGGGAGAACATCGATATGGGAGGAAAAGTAGTTTGTAACCATAGTTGACAACTGCTGTCTCCTGTCACTTTCCATCGATGCAGTATTACCAGTTGTGTGAGCGGTATTTGAAAAATCAGTCCACAACATTGTCATGAAACCCCTGTCTCCAACGCCACTTCTGCTGTGTGCACCACGAACACCTCTGCCAAGCTGCCCCCGGCCCGTATGGCTCGTGTGAGAACCATCACCGCTGCTGTGTGCTGGGAATGCCTCAAGCAACCGATTTACCAGAGTTGCTTGTTTATTAGCCAATATTAGGTCAAGGTTCTCCTGTGGCATGATGTTTTGTAATTTGCCTTTATAGCGTGGATCCAGGATGCTGGCCAACCAGTAGTCGTCATCGTTCATCATTTTGGCAATGCGGGGGTCCCTTTTTAGGATCCGCAAGGCATAATCTGACATGTGGGCCAATGTTCCCGGTGTCAATGATGCACTGCGAGTGCTGAGTGGAGGAGCACTTTCTGGCAAATCCACATCCCTCCAGTCACGCACAAACCCTGTACCAGACCTTGCCACGCCAACATTTTCACTTGCCCCACGAGATGCATCCTCCTCCCCTAAGTAATCATCCCCATCATCCTCCTCCTCCTCCTCCTCTTCTTCCTCCACTTCGTCAAGGAGAGGTCCCTGAGCAGACAATGGCTGAATGTCATCAAGGATTCCCTCCTCCTCTTCCTCCTCATCAACATTGGCTGCAGACGCCTGCTCCTTAAGGTGCGTCAAAGTTTGCATGAGCAGACGCATAAGTGGGATGCTCATGCTTAGGATGGCGTCGTCTGCGCTTACCAGCCGTGTGCATTCCTCAAAACACTGAAGGACTTTACAAAGGTCTTTCAGCTTCGACCACTGCACGCCTGTCAACTCCATGTCTGCTCTCAAAGTGCCTGGCCGTGTATCCTCCCACAAATGCATTATGGCCTACCTCTGCTCGCACAGCCGCTCCACCATGTGCAGGGTGGAGTTCCACCTTGTTGCAATGTCGATAATGAGGCGGTGGTTGGGAAGGTGGAGCAATCGCTGCAGCTTCTGCATACGAACGGAGTGTACAGGCGACCGGCGGATGTGCGCGCACAGTCTTCGCACCTTCTGGAGCAGGGCTGTTAACTCCGGATATTTTTTGAGGAAGCACTGCACCACCAGGTTCAATGTGTGAGCCAAGCAAGGTATGTGGCTGAGTTTTGAAAGGGCTATGGCTGCCACAAAATTACGGCCATTATCACTAACTACCTTGCCTGCCTCAAGATGTACACTGCCCAGCCATGACTCAGTTTGTCGCTTCAAGTACTCGGCCAGCACCTCGGCGGTGTGTCTGTCGCCCAAACACATCATCTGCAACACAGCCTGCTGACGCTTTCCACTAGCTGCTCGATAGGGGGACACATCATGTGCAACAGTGGCAGCTGCAGATGGAGTGCTCGTACGACTGCGCTCTGTGGACGAGCTTTCGCTTCTGGAGGAGGAGGAGGAGGAGGGTCGAACGCCTACAGCCAACTGTTTCCTATACCGTGGGCTAGGCAGCACTGTCCCACCACCGCTGTCCCCTGTGGACCCTGCATCCACCACATTAACCCAGTGCGCAGTGATGGACACGTAACGGCCCTGGCCATGCCGACTGGACCATGCATCAGTTGTGAGGTGCACCTTTCCGCTCACTGACTGCTTGAGTGCATGGACAATGCGGTCTTTCACATGATGGTGGAGGGCTGGGATGGCTTTGCGAGAGAAGAAGTGGCGACTGGGTAGGTCATAGCGTGGTACTGCATAGGCCATGAGTTCGCGGAAAGCTATGCTTTCCACCAACCGAAAGGGCATCATCTCAAACGAGATTAGTTTGGCAATGTGGGTGTTCAAACCCAGTGTACGCGGATGAGAGACTGAGTACTTTCTTGACCTACTCATAGTGTCTGGGAGGGTGAGCTGGACTTGAGAGCTGCATATGGTGGAAGTAGCGGTGGACAGGGCGGACTGATAGAGGGTTGATGATGGTGATGGAGTTGGTGTTCTTTCTGATGGCCTAGAATCAGTCTTTCGTTGATATAACAGTGGGATTCCCTGACTGCTGTGGCCTTGCAACGACACCTCAACATTTGCTGCTGTGCTAACCGGTGGGCTTACAGTGGGGGAAACAATGTAGCGTTGCTGACTACCTTCGTTGTGATCAGTTGCACATGTGGCACTTGAGGTTTGGTGTTGTGTCCACGCTTGCAAGTGCATGCTGGTTAAATGTCTAAGCATGCAACTGGTATTCAAATTTTTCAGATTTTTCCCTCGGCTAAAGGTCTTTGCGCACTTCTTACAGATAACCTTGGCCTGATCATGAGGATTTTGTTCAAAAAAGTGCCACACTGCACTCTTCCTACTTTGGCAGACATTTTGCGGCCTAGCACGCTGTGATCTTTTGACCCTCTGGACAAGCTGTCCAGCAACTCTTTTGATGTTTGGAACCTGTCTTTGGAGTGCTCCGGGCCTGCCAGATAACAGCTGTTGCGATGTCGATGTCTGCTGTGGATGCTCCTCATCTGAGCTATTGGAAGCAGCACCCTCTTCCCCCAATGGATGCCAATCTGGGTCAACAACTGGGTCATCCATCACCTCCTCTTCTATGTCATGTGCACCTTTCTCTGTGTCACCGTGTATGGTGGTATAGTGTGCGGGAAGGGGCACCTGAGTCTCATCAGGGTCAAAATCTGGCTCTGTACACTGCGAGGACAATGTAGTGCTCTGAGTGAATGTACCAGCAGAATCATCCATCAGCGGCTGTGCATCAGTGCACTCCATGTCAGATTCATCTTGGCCTGGGTAATTCACCATTTGACTTGATAATCCAGGCATGGTATGTGAAAACAGCTCCATGGAGTAATCAGTAATATGGCCTGCGTCATCCTTTAATCTTGGTTGGGGTGAAGGACACAAGGAAAGGTGTGGTTCATGAACATGAGCCTCCAATGACGACTCAGTGCTTTTACTTTTTACAACTGAAGAAGAGGAGGCGATAGAGCTGGAGGCTGAGTCAGCAATGTAAGACAAAACTTTTTCCTGATGCTCTGCCTTTAAAAGCGGTTTGCCAACTCCTAGAAAACTAAGCGTTCGAGGCCTTATGTAGCCAGACGATGACGCAGGGTCAGCACCTCCTGCATTCGGTCCTATTTTGCTCTTGCCACTACCATCAGATCCACCACCAACACCATCATTACCAGCTGCCAACCCCCGCCCAATTCAACGGCCTCTTCCACCAGCCTTCCTCATTTTTGGTAGAAATGTAGACAAAATCCAACAAACTATATAGTAATGTAAAACAAGGTAAAAGGTGTCTATAGGACAGGGGAGATTTAGAATTTCTGCACACACTTGTGGACAGTGGACACTTTTGGATTGTGTGAGGCCCACTGATATCTGAGCGCTATGTGACACGCTCGATGGCACAGCTGCCTGTGACCAAAGTGACGAGAGGATAATGGAGATTTTGAATCTCTGCGTACACTTTTGGACACTGGACACTTGTGGATTGTGTGCGGCCCACTGATATCTGAGCGCTATGTGACACGCTCGATGGCACAGCTGCCTGTGACCAAAGTGACGAGAGGATAATGGAGATTTTGAATCTCTGCGTACACTTGTGGACAGTGGACACTTGTGGATTGTGTGCGGCCCACTGATATCTGAGCACTATGTGACACGCTCGATGGCACAGCTGCCTGTGACCAAAGTGACGAGAGGATAATGGAGATTTTGAATCTCTGCGTACACTTTTGGACACTGGACACTTGTAGATTGTGTGAGGCCCACTGATATCTGAGCGCTATGTGACACGCTCGATGGCACAGCTGCCTGTGACCAAAGCGACGAGAGGATAATGGAGATTTTGAATCTCTGCGTACACTTTTGGACACTGGACACTTGTAGATTGTTTGAGGCCCACTGATATCTGAGCGCTATGTGACACGCTCGATGGCACAGCTGCCTGTGACCAAAGTGACGAGAGGATAATGGAGATTTTGAATCTCTGCGTACACTTTTGGACAGTGGACACTTGTGGATTGTGTGAGGCCCACTGATATCTGAGCGCTATGTGACACGCTCGATGGCACAGCTTCCTGTGACCAAAGTGACGAGAGGATAATGGAGATTTTGAATCTCTGCGTACACTTTTGGACACTGGACACTTGTGGATTGTGTGCGGCCCACTGATATCTGAGCGCTATGTGACACGCTCGATGGCACAGCTGCCTGTGACCAAAGTGACGAAAGGATAATGGAGATTTTGAATCTCTGCGTACACTTTTGGACACTGGACACTTGTGGATTGTGTGCGGCCCACTGATATCTGAGCGCTATGTGACACGCTCGATGGCACAGCTGCCTGTGACCAAAGTGACGAGAGGATAATGGAGATTTTGAATCTCTGCGTACACTTTTGGACACTGGACACTTGTAGATTGTGTGAGGCCCACTGATATCTGAGCGCTATGTGACACGCTCGATGGCACAGCTGCCTGTGACCAAAGTGACGAGAGGATAATGGAGATTTTGAATCTCTGCGTACACTTTTGGACACTGGACACTTGTGGATTGTGTGAGGCCCACTGATATCTGAGCGCTATGTGACACGCTCGATGGCACAGCTGCCTGTGACCAAAGTGACGAGAGGATAATGGAGATTTTGAATCTCTGCGTACACTTTTGGACACTGGACACTTGTGGATTGTGTGAGGCCCACTGATATCTGAGCGCTATGTGACACGCTCGATGGCACAGCTGTGACAAAAGTGACTAGAGGATAAGGGAGATTGGATTGCTTTTAAAAAAGCAGTTTGCGGAGCAGTGGGTAAACAGCAATGCCAGCGTGTCAGGAAGCCTTAGAAGGCAGCCCAACAACCAACACCACTGATACACCACTATATAGCCTCCCCTTGCACTGCACACACAGTGACTTGTGTGTTGTGCAGGCCAAATCGCTAGCAGCAGAAGCAGTTCTTTTGTCTTCTTCCCTGCCTAACGCTCTCCCTACAGAATCAGCAGCAACCTCTCCCTATACTAAGATCGGCAGAAGTAAGATGGCGGTCGGCGTGCACGCCCTTTTATACCCCCTGTGACGCCCACCAAAGCAAGCCAATCACTTGCATGCCCTTCTGAAAGAAGGTGGTGACCCGTGCCTAGGTCATCACGTTGCCCACAGTGTCCGTGGATCCTGATTGGCTGAAAAAGAGCGCAAAACAAACTTTTGAAACGCGACTTTGGCGCGTAAGTCGCCGACCTCTTGGCCGACCTCATCCTAGGGTCGGGTTTCGTTTCATGAAACCCGACTTTGCTAAAAGTCGGCGACTTTTGAATTTTTTCGACCCGTTTCGCTCAACTCTAATTATTACATTTTCTGTCCCTGTAACATCATTTCTTCTCCATTTGGATCCAGGATAATTTCCAAGACCTTACAACATCTTTAACTAAGCGGTCTGCTCGCTCGAGCCCAGATCTGGAGGACTTAATCTAATCGAGAAGTATCACACAATTGAATCATCCTGTATTAGATTTCACAGAGCGGAAGAATCGTACATCTCAATCGTAAACCCTCCCGACCCTCGGAGTGACGGGCTGGAAGTTGCTCACCTGTGCCGAGGTCATCAATATAAACGGTGACAACGACGGAGCACGGTGTAGTTTGGCGGCGTCTCCGATAATTCCTGTGATCGGGGCATGGATTGAGAGAGCGAGCGAGTTGAAAATTTGCAGAAAATTTTTAGGATAGATGGAAGCTCACTATGCAAACAACCCTGCAATAAATATGTTGTAAGTATTCACTTCTAAGGAAGTCAAGACCTAGCTAGACCAATGAGTGCCCACGAAAGCAAAAAATGCCCCGAGTTTGCCATTTAAAAAAGTATTACAGCCCCTTAATAAATGAGGCCCGAGTGCCCCCAATAAGAATAATAATGCCACTCCATGCCACCCTCCACCTCCTCTCCACTACACACAGAACGGGCCGGCACAGATGGAAGGGGAGTTGCACTGCAGCGTTCACCGGCTTGTTGCCTGGCCTATGGCTCCCTGCTCTACCACTAGATCCAAGAATATCGGCACCATGTTGATGCCCATGCAGCCTAAAGTGCCTCTCGCTGACAGATCCTGATTGTTCTATGGATTTTCAGACATGGCAACGACACTTCTTTCTCCCTTATTCTTTTTAAAGTTTTGAACCCCTAATAATTTTTCACATAGGGTGGTCATCTCTATGGTCCCCAATGTTACACCGCTAATTTAAAGGGGCTTTTTCACTTTTGGGAACATTTTTTCTTTCTTACTTAAATGCGTGCAGTTGGGGCTAGAAATCATTTCTGCAATTGAGTTTCATTAAAAACGATGCATCGTTTGCCTCTTACAGCCGCTGTATTACACCGTCTATTGCTGGTTGCAGAAAGAGTTAAAGGGGTAGGCCATTTGACCAGACTGAGCAGTTTTCTCATGTGAGGTTTTCTATTGGAGGAGACCTATGGGCAGGTCTGGTCACATGCTCCTCCACTAACAGCTACTTTATGGACTGGAGAACTGGACAGGACCTGCCGCATCTGTAAGTCCAACAAAATCATGTCTCCAACACATCTGATAAAATACAGAAAATGTGGCCGACCCTGCTACCTCACTCTGCAGTCAGTAATAGGTGGTGTAATTCAGCGACTATATAAACCAAATGGTGCAAAATTTTTAATAAAACCCAATTGCAAAAATGATTTTTAGCCTCGATTGCATGCAATTAAGTATTTAAAAAAAATGTGCACAAAAAGAGGACAACCCCCTTTAAGATAAAATTCAGAATGATGTACGGATTCACTGGAAAATTTCCCATGGAAGGAGGACTTGGTTGTCATTGCGTAGGAATGTTTTGATTTCCTCTTATATGAACTTTTTTTAACCATTGCCTGGTTCTCCGTGCTCCTCGTTTAACCTTTGAGTTATTCGATGGGACATTCTGTAAATTTTCAGGTCCTCAGACAGCATCTTCTTCCAGAGGGTCTTGATCCTAGTTTCTTCATGGAAGGAGGCAGTGCATTTCTACGTTTTCTTCACTGGATGGTTCCAGTTGTCAGATCCCTTCCGAGGAGAAGTTGGATCTTCATCATGACATATGGTGGTAATGGTAGCCATTTACCAAATTTCTACTAGTGTCTCTCCTCCTAGAGCTGTGCAGTGAACTACAAGAACATTTTCAGGACTTTACTAGTTGAAAACTTAAAATACCAACACAATTTTCGGTATTGTTTTCCTAGCGACGTGGAGACACTTTCATAAGTGCGTGTCCAATTTTATGCAAAATTGATGAATTCTGCTCTTCAGCCGCAGCCGACGGAGGACTCGATCGACGGCGTAATGTACAGTAAATTCCTCGGTAAATAGATTATTGTTTGATAACTTCAGGCAGCACAACACGGAATATTAAATTACCAAAACTCCCGCAGAACGCTGATACAACTATGTGCAGAGAAATCCCATTATAAGAATGCAAGGCATGGAAAATTACTTAAGGTTACGAGGGGAAATCCAAATGATTTTCTAAATGATTCCGTGATCAAGTGGGCGCCAGTCTTTAATAGAAGCCCCAGGTGGCTGAGGTCGGAGACTTTCTTAAGTTATGTATTAACCCCTTCAAGACTGTTGACGCACAGGTATGTCATCAGTTGTGTCACTACTTTGGATGTTGGCGCTGCATTTTTCCCGGCATTGATGGCTGATTTAATCAGCCATCACTTGTCTCCAACAACCGAGGGTGGATCGGTGCTTCCCAACCAGATACATGTGGCTGTCAATCATTAGGAAGCGCGTCATTGATCCCAGCCATCGGCACTCCCATCACGTGATCACAGGGTACCAATGGGTTGTCACGACAAATGAATAATCCCACTCCTGTCGTCGATCCTCCCGTGGCCGGCGTTCATAAGAGATCATGATTGAATCTATACTGCTGAAGTACTTCTAGGTATAGCACAGGCGAATGGACGATCACAGCTTCAAGTTTCTAAGGTGACTATTAAATACAATAAAAAGTCAAAATAAAGTTTTTAAAACAAAACACAAAAGTTCAAATCACCACTCCAGTTTTGGATCATTAAAAACAAAAAAAACAATTAAAATAATGCAAAAAAAATTCACATATTTGGTATCACACTTAAATAAATATAAAAAAAAAAACTTTACATGTTTGGTATCTGTGTACTCCTACTGACCTGGGTGTTATGTGCTACAGAACCACTCAGCACCCAGAATATGTTGTGCAGTTATATGTATGTATAATAGGTTCTATGTGAGATGCATGTCCCTAATGCATCAGCCCACAGGCTGCGCCCCTGGGCAGAGGGGACACGATATTCTCCTTTTGTCTGCCCTCCCCTCACCTTTGTAATTCCAACAGTAAACATCGGCAGGCTCCGGCCACCTGCGGCTTTTGTAATGCATGTCTGGCCTGCCACTTTTCTATTGGCCTGCCCTCTGTATCTGTGTGATATATTCTGTGTCCTATGAGTAAAGGGTTGTCAGACTGGAAATACGTGGAGAAGCAGTGATCTTTTATATGCGCCCATGTAACCAAGGAATTCCAACCAGCGTCATTCATTCAGACTCCAGCCAACGCAGAGCGGACCTCCGAAAACACGGGGTGGTACTGAAAGAGGTTCTCCAGCTTGATAGACCCAGGTACACTGGGGAATCATATTGCCAGGTCATTTTTACCATACAGTCAACATGGTAAATAAAAAAAAACAAAAAAAAATTGTGAAACTGAATTTTTTTTTTTTTGCAATTTCACCACACTTAGTGTACTGGAAAAATGTGAAAAAAAATTCTATGTGGCATCATTCAAAAGTACAACTCATCCTGCAAGAAAACAAGCTCTCATACTCATACTGCCGCACTGAGAGAAAAATTTAAAAAAAAGTTATGGCCCTTGGAAAAAGGGGAGCAAAAACAAAAAAAAAAAAATTTGAAAAATCACCTGGGGGGTGAAGAGGTTAATGCATTTAGATTTACTTCTGACCCAACAAAGAGGTGCAGCATCAGCTTCAGGGAAGGGACTTGGTCACAAATGAATCGCTGCAAAAATCTCTAAAATCAGAGGGCACTTTAGAAAAATCCCGAGAAAGGTGATAGTGCTTTCTCCATGCACTTTCTGCAACAAAAAAGGGGGTGTCACATCCCCTTAACGACAGAGATACATCATTCCCTGCGTGTAAATGCAAACAATAAAAATCATAATTAGCATCTAGAAATGATGAGATATCAAGAATAAAGAATAGTTTTCAAAATCTTGCATTTTTTGCCACTTGCAGTACCATGCCTGGCCACATGGTGCGCTGTTATAAAAGAAGGATGTTCAGAGCCAGCGGAAATCACAATGATGATTCCTTCATATACAAGGAGCACAATTCAGCACAGATGATTAGAGGCTCAGGGTTTTATCAAACTGCATTTTTGAAAAAAAAAATTTTTCACAAAGAAGCAATAGTGACTTCATATTTTTCAGTGTATATCGCTGATAAGACTCTGCCGATATATCCAATTTTTGTGATGAATTTTAATACTTTTTTTTTTTTACAAAATTTGAACACATTGCATGAAGGTTCCGGGTTTCTAATTTTACACAATATATTGGTAATAGGAGAAAGGAGGTAAAAAAATTATTTTCTATTTTGCAAATCAAGTATTATTTGACAAACCATCTGGCAGCAGAAGGGTTAATCTGTCACCACACGGAGAATAATAATACCAGCTCCAGGTGACCCCGAATGTCACAATACGATGCGACAGTAAAACAGTTGTTCAGACCTTTCATTAAATAGCGAATTTCTCCTGCCAATTAGTGTATGATGGATTCCTCAGATCGCAGCGATATCAGGCGGAGATGCCACAGACGGACACCCGTTACCGCGACACATAGATGATTGCACCTGTCAAGTACAAAGCAAAAATCAATATATGTCAGAGGCGCCATGCATCAGTGGGAAGAGGTCTCCTAAACCGGTACGGAGACCATCAGCCGTGATGGAACGTTGTATGAAAAGGATTGTTCTTTATGGATAATTGGTGCAAGCATCAAAAAGTCATATGGAGGCGACAAAGGGTCCCCCAACAGGCACCCCTATAAGCAGCAGCAGAATTCACTCCTACTGTCATGTGGCTGCCACAACAATAAAAGCTCAATGCTGTGAACTGCACAGACCTACTAATAAATAATATAATTACTATAATACTGCTCATATGTACAAGAATATAACTACTATAATACTGCCCCCTATGTACAAGAATATAACTACAATAATACTGCTCCTATATACAAGACTATAACTACTATAATACTGCTCCTATGTACAAGAATATAACTACTATAATACTGCTCCTATATACAAGACTATAACTACTATAATACTGCTCCTATATATAAGAATATAACTACTATAATACTGCTCCTATATACAAGACTATAACTACTATAATACTGCTCCTATGTACAAGAATATAACTACTATAATACTGCCACTATGTACAAGACTATAACTACTATAATACTGCCCCCTATGTACAAGAATATAACTACTATAATACTGCTCCTATATATAAGAATATAACTACTATAATACTGCCCCCTATGTACAAGAATATAACTACAATAATACTGCTCCTATATACAAGACTATAACTACTATAATACTGCTCCTATGTACAAGAATATAACTACTATAATACTGCTCCTATATATAAGAATATAACTACTATAATACTGCTCCTATATACAAGACTATAACTACTATAATACTGCTCCTATGTACAAGAATATAACTACTATAATACTGCCACTATGTACAAGACTATAACTACTATAATACTGCCCCTATGTACAAGAACATAACTACTATAATACTGCTCCTATATACAAGACTATAACTACTATAATACTGCTCCTATGTACAAGAATATAACTACTATAATACTGCCACTATGTACAAGACTATAACTACTATAATACTGCTCCTATGTACAAGAACATAACTACTATAATACTGCTCCTATATATAAGAATATAACTACTATAATACTGCTCCTATATACAAGACTATAACTACTATAATACTGCCCCCTATGTACAAGAATATAACTACTATAATACTGCTCCTATATACAAGACTATAACTACTATAATACTGCCCCCTATGTACAAGAATATAACTACTATAATACTGCTCCTATATATAAGAATATAACTACTATAATACTGCTCCTATGTACAAGAATATAACTACTATTATACTGCTCCTATATATAAGAATATAACTACTATAATACTGCCCCAAGTACAAGAATATAGCTACTATAATACTGCCCCCTATGTACAAGAATATAACTACTATAATACTGCTCCTATGTACAAGAATATAACTGCTATAATACTGCCCCTATGTACAAGAATATAACTACTATAATACTGGTCCTATGTACAAGAATATAACTACTATAATACTGTTCCTATTTACAAGAATATAACAACTATAATACTGCCCCTATGTACAAGAATATAACTATTATAATACTGGTCCTATGTACAAGAATATAACTACTACAATACTGCCCCCTATGTACAAGAATATAACTACTATAATACTGCTCCTATGTACAAGAATATAACTACTATAGTACTGCCCCTATGTAAAAGAATAAAACTACTATAATACTGCTCCTATTTACAAGAATATAACTACTATAATACTGCCCCCTATGTACAAGTATATAACTTCTATAATACTGCCCCTATGTACATGAATATAACTACTATAATACTGCTGCTATGTACAAGAATATAACTACTATAATACTGCTCCTATGTATAAGAATATAACTACTATAATACTGCTCCTATGTACAAGAATATAACTACTATAATACTGCCCCTATGCACAAGAATATAGCTACTATAATACTGCCCCTATGTACAAGAATATAACTACTATAATACTGCCCCTATGTACAAGAATATAACTACTATAATACAGCCCCTGTATACAAGAATATAATTACTATAATACTGCTCCTATGTACAAGAATATAACTACTATAATACTGCTCCCTATGTACAATATAAGTACTATAACACTGCCCCTATGTACAGGAATATAACTACTATAATACTGCTGCTATGTACAAGAATATAACTACTATAATACTGCTCCTATGTACAAGAATATAACTACTATAATACTGCTCCTATGTACAAGAATATAACTACTATAATACTGCTCCTATGTACAAGAATATAACTACTATAATACTGCCCCTATGTACAAGAATATAACTACTATAATACTGCCCCTGTATACAAGAATATAATTACTATAATGCTGCTCCTATGTACAAGAATATAACTACTATAATACTGCTGCTATGTACAAGAATATAACTACTATAATACTGCCCCTATGCACAAGAATATAGCTACTATAATACTGCCCCTATGTACAAGAATATAACTACTATAATACTGCCCCTATGTACAAGAATATAACTACTATAATACTGCCCCTGTATACAAGAATATAGCTACTATAATACTGCCCACATTTACAAGAATATAACTACTATAATACTGCCCCTATGTACAAGAATATAACTACTATAATACTGCCCCTATGTACAAGAATATAATTACTATAATACTGCCCCTATGTACATGAATATAACTACTATAATACTGCTGCTATGTACAAGAATATAACTACTATAATACTGCTCCTATGTATAAGAATATAACTACTATAATACTGCTCCTATGTACAAGAATATAACTACTATAATACTGCTCCTATGTACAAGAATATAACTACTATAATACTGCCCCTATGTACAAGAATATAACTACTATAATACTGCCCCTGTATACAAGAATATAATTACTATAATACTGCTCCTATGTACAAGAATATAACTACTATAATACTGCTGCTATGTACAAGAATATAACTACTATAATACTGCCCCTATGTACAAGAATATAACTACTATAATACTGCCCCTGTATACAAGAATATAATTACTATAATACTGCTCCTATGTACAAGAATATAACTACTATAATACTGCTACTATGTACAAGAATATAACTACTATAATACTGCTGCTATGTACAAGAATATAACTACTATAATACTGCTCCTATGTATAAGAATATAACTACTATAATACTGCTCCTATGTACAAGAATATAACTACTATAATACTGCTCCTATGTACAAGAATATAACTACTATAATACTGCCCCTATGTACAAGAATATAACTACTATAATACTGCCCCTGTATACAAGAATATAATTACTATAATACTGCTCCTATGTACAAGAATATAACTACTATAATACTGCTGCTATGTACAAGAATATAACTACTATAATACTGCCCCTATGTACAAGAATATAACTACTATAATACTGCCCCTGTATACAAGAATATAATTACTATAATACTGCTCCTATGTAGAAGAATATAACTACTATAATACTGCTACTATGTACAAGAATATAACTACTATAATACTGCTCCTATGTACAAGAACATAACTACTATAATACTGCTGCTATGTACAAGAATATAACTACTATAATACTGCTCCTATGTACAAGAATATAACTACTATAATACTGCCCCTATGTACAAGAATATAACTACTATAATACTGCCCCTGTATACAAGAATATAATTACTATAATACTGCTCCTATGTACAAGAATATAACTACTATAATACTGCTCCCTATGTACAATATAAGTACTATAACACTGCCCCTATGTACATGAATATAACTACTATAATACTGCTGCTATGCACAAGAATATAACTACTATAATACTGCTCCTATGTACAAGAATATAACTACTATAATACTGCTCCTATGTACAAGAATATAACTACTATAATACTGCTCCGATGTACAAGAATATAACTACTATAATACTGCCCCCTATGTACATGAATATAACTACTATAATACTGCTGCTATGTACAAGAATATAACTACTATAATACTGCTCCTATGTACAAGAATATAACTACTATAATACTGCTCCTATGTACAAGAATATAACTACTATAACACTGCCCCTATGTACAAGAATATAACTACTATAATACTGCCCCCTATGTACATGAATATAACTACTATAATACTGCTGCTATGTACAAGAATATAACTACTATAATACTGCTCCTATGTACAAGAATATAACTACTATAATACTGCCCCCTATGTACATGAATATAACTACTATAATACTGCTGTTATGTACAAGAATATAACTACTATAATACTGCCCCTATGTACATGAATATAACTACTATAATACTGCTCCTATGTACAAGAATATAACTACTATAATACTGCTCCTATATACAAGAATATAACTACTATAATACTGCCTCTATGTACAAGAATATAACTACTATAATACTGCCCCTATGTACATGAATATAACTACTATAATACTGCTCCTATGTACAAGAATATAACTACTATAATACTGCTCCCTATGTACAATATAAGTACTATAACACTGCCCCTATGTACAAGAATATAACTACTATAATACTGCCCCCTATGTACATGAATATATCTACTATAATACTGCTGCTATGTACAAGAATATAACTACTATAATACTGCTCCTATGTACAAGAATATAACTACTATAATACTGCCCCCTATGTACATGAATATAACTACTATAATACTGCTGCTATGTACAAGAATATAACTACTATAATACTGCTCCTATGTACAAGAATATAACTACTATAATACTGCTCCTATGTACAAGAATATAACTACTATAACACTGCCCCTATGTACAAGAATATAACTACTATAATATTGCCCCCTATGTACATGAATATAACTACTATAATACTGCTGCTATGTACAAGAATATAACTACTATAATACTGCTCCTATGTACAAGAATATAACTACTATAATACTGCCCCCTATGTACATGAATATAACTACTATAATACTGCTGCTATGTACAAGAATATAACTACTATAATACTGCCCCTATGTACATGAATATAACTACTATAATACTGCTCCTATGTACAAGAATATAACTACTATAATACTGCTCCTATGTACAAGAATATAACTACTATAATACTGCCCCCTATGTACATGAATATAACTACTATAATACTGCTGCTATGTACAAGAATATAACTACTATAATACTGCTCCAATGTACAAGAATATAACTACTATAATACTGCTCCTATGTATAAGAATATAACTACTATAACACTGCCCCTATGTACAAGAATATAACTACTCTAATACTGCCCCTATGTACAAGAATATAACTACTATAATACTGCTCCTATGTACAAGAATATAACTACTATAATACTGCCCCCTATGTACATGAATATAACTACTATAATACTGCTGCTATGTGCAAGAATATAACTACTATAATTCTGTCCCTATGTACAAGAATATAACTACTATAATACTGCTCCTATATACAAGAATATAACTACTATAATACTGCCCCATGTACAAGAATATAACTACTATAATACTGCCCCTATGTACAAGAATATAACTACTATAATACTGCCTCCTAGCTGTGAGGTTGTGTGTTTGTAGCTCTCCTGATGTCTGGAGCAAGCCCAGTGGGAGGCCACCCTGGGTGGGGTAACTCCCCAAGCAAGGCCCAGGCTTCCAGGCCTACACTTGGAAGTAACACTCAAGTTGTGTCTAAGGCGGATGCAAGTCCCAAAGTTGTTTCTGAGGGAAAGAAAGCTCAGAATGGAAGTAGCAGCAGCAGCAAAAAAGATGAAGCTGTGAAAGTGCAAAAAGTAACGGAACAAGGAAAAGCCATGGCTGTGGGTAAGAAAGTTCCAGTTAAGCAGTCGGCCAGCCAAGGCAAACAGAGTGAAGGACAACTAGGAGAAATCCAAAAGAAATCTACTGGTGAGAAGCTGAATGGAGGAAAGCAGCCTGCAGCTCAGGAGGTGCCATCACCATCTTCAGGTGTGCAGCTGACTCCCAGCAGACAGAGGAGAACCTCACTGGAGAGACAGATGCTCCAGGAGAACCTGCAGCAGCAGCATGTGGTGGCCAGCATGGCGAGCTCTGGGCACACAAGGTCGCAGTCAGGTGGCAGCAGTAAAAGTGCTGTGGAGCCTGGAACCACGAAACCAGCGGTGGTGAAAATTAAGGAGACGTCTGGTTTCAAGCATCCAGGGACATTGCTGAAAGCAGGATCCCAGGAGGAGACGCCATGTGCAACTGAGCTTCAGGTCGCAGAGGAGATTCCAGGACTGGTCAAGAGGCTCGGGGAGTTACAGCAGCACAAAGACTTGCTGCAGAAACAAATAGACATGGGCTATAAGGTAAAGGCTGCTAATCCTGGTGGGGATCACACCTTTTGTGATCAGACTCTGAACATGCTTGGCATACAGCTGGCAAAAGTGGTGACGGACATGGACTGTGTCCTAGAGAAGATGGGGCCCCCGGCAGAGACTTATAGGAACCAGGAACTGTTTATGTCACACAAGCAGGACTCTGCAGGTTCCAGCTCAGACATTGTCCCAGGTGAGCCCCAGAAGCCGGTGCGGCCAGTGCTGCAGCCTGCAAGTTTCTGCTTCCAAAAGGGTCAAATACTGCAGTAGCAGCAGCATGTTATGCAGATTCCAGCAGGTGTACCACAAGTCTCAGAATGCCCAGCACAGCAGCCTGCAGCAGATTCCAAGCAGCAGCATGGACTACACTTTCCAGCAGAGGGACTACAAGTCTCAGAATGCCAAGCACAACAGTTAGGCAGTGGACATGTGCTGGTCATTACTGATGGTGCCCAGCAGGGCTCTGATGCTGGGGATAACCGTGCTGTATCTGAGGGGTCGGGGGCTTGGGGGAGCACAGTATCTTTGGTGGACGCTGCATAGTCTGATAATGACATTGATGCTGATGATAACAATGTGCATGATAATGTCTGTGATTTCCCCCCTTTAATTTCAAGCACACAAGGTTTGGCTGCCCCTCCTGCTGCAGACCTTCACCCCGTCAGTCAACCCAATGTGACCCCGCACGGTCCCCCCAGTAATGCCTGGAGTCGTGGTGCTCCGTCCTTTACCTCTGGTACCAATTATACAGGCCAGGCGTTTAAACGGAGAAACGTCGTGCGTTTCCGGCACAGAGGTGCCAAGGAGGACCTGCCAGACAGGAGGTTTGTCGTCAGGGAGCTCTTGTGCCACCAGATGGGGTTTGTGCCAGTCAGCATCCTGGCAGTGATTAATCTTCCAGACAGGCAGGGCTATGATGTCAGCTTTAAGCTCATGTCTGACCTGGACAGATTCTGGTCTAGTTTCCCCAAGTTTAGAGACACGGAGGGCTGGAGTAAGTTCAGCTTTATTCCTATCTCTAAGCCAGATACTGTCACCATAAATGTCATCTTCTGGAATGAGTCTGTTCCCCCGCAGGACATTGTGGTGTGGCTCCGGAGGCATTGTGACCTGGTCTCTGACCTCACCAAAAGCAGAGACAGTGATGGTATCTGGACGGGAGGGTGGCGGGTTTTGGTGAAACTGCGCCAATGCAATAACATCACTGCCCATTTACCCAACTCCTTCTTTATTGGGAGGGAGAGGGGGGTGTGTTTCTATCCTGGGCAGCCTCGTAAGTGCTTTAAATGTGGCAAGGCCGGTCACCTAGCAAATACCTGTACTGTGGTGAAGTGCAGCCTGTGTGGGGAGGTCGGCCATCTAGCTGCAGACTGCCAGAACATCAGGTGCAACCTCTGTGGGAAGATCGGTCACCCTCACAGGGACTGTCCAGACGCCTGGCACAATATCTGTAAGGACTTTCCTGACGAGGACTTGGTGGCAGGGGCAGAGATTCTGGAGGAGGCAGCTTTACTGTCAGGGAAAATACTGACCAGACCAGAGGTCCACCAGGGGTCTACTCAGCTAACACCAGAGCAGCAGGGTTCAGAGAGAGAACAGGGGAGTATGGAGGTTGTACCTCAGGGGCAGCGGTCACAGGAAGGCATTACTTCAGTGCTACCATCTGTGTCTGAAGAGTATAGCAATAATCAGAAAAGGAAGAAAAAGGACAAGGCCTCCCGTAAACCTGAGGGGTATGACACTGGCCAAGGAGCCGGGAAGAAATTCCAGAGTTCTGCAGGTGTAATGGTCTATCTAACAGGTTTGATGTTCTGTCTGAGTCTGACGGCGATTTTGAAGATGACCTTAAGAGAAATGACGCAGAGTGTGATAGGGACGCAGAGGACTGTCCTCCGCCAAAGCGGAAGCCCTTACCTGAGGGCACTCGGGTAGAGTCTGAGATGGAGACCGGTGGTGAACAGAATAACTCCGACTCAGATCTGTGACGCTGTCAACCAGATAATGTCCAAACTCAGATAGGGAAAATCATTAGGAGAAATTAGGAAATGTTAAGCTAGAGAAGGATGAGTCACTGGGTAGGAATATGATGAGCTCTGTTTGCAAAGTGTTTTTTTTTTTTTTTCTCTCCTCAAACTAGGAGTATGGACTCTAAGTTAATTTGATGTATAAACTAGATATGTAATGAATGTATCTACAATCCTAGTGAATTCAGTTTTGTATTATTGGAGGAATGTTATTTGTATTTGTTTGGTTTTTACAATAAAAATTGCCCCTATGTACAGGAATATAACTACTATAATACTGCTCCTATTTACAAGAATACAACTACTATAATACTGCTCCCTATATACAAGAATATAACTGCTATAATACTGCCCCTATGTATAAGAATATAACTACTATAATACTGCCCCTATGTATAAGAATATAACTACTATAATACTGCCCCCTATGTACAATATAAGTACTATAACACTGCCCCTATATACAAGAATATAACTACTATAATACTGCCCCCTATGTACAATATAAGTACTATAACACTGCCCCTATGTACAAGAATATAACTACTATAATACTGCTCCTATGTACAAGAATATAACTACTATAATACTGCTCCTATGTACAAGAATATAACTACTATAATACTGCTCCCTATGTACATGAATATAACTACTATAATACTGCTCCTATGAACATGAGTATAACTACTATAATACTGCCCCTTTGTACAAGAATATAACTACTATAATACTGCTCCTATATACAAGAATATAACTACTATAATACTGCCTCTATGTACAAGAATATAACTACTATAATACTGCTCCTATGTACAAGAATGTAACTACTATAATACTGCCCCTATGTACAGGAATATAACTACTATAATACTGCTCCTATGTACAAGAATACAACTACTATAATACTGCTCCTATGTACAAGAATATAACTACTATAATACTGCTCCTATGAACATGAATATAACTACTATAATACTGCCCCTATGTACAGGAATATAACTACTATAATACTGCTCCTATGTACAAGAATATAACTACTATAATACTGCTCCTATGTACAAGAATATAACTACTATAATACTGCTCCTATGAACATGAATATAACTACTATAATACTGCCCCTATGTACAGGAATATAACTACTATAATACTGCTCCTATGTACAAGAATACAACTACTATAATACTGCTCCTATGTACAAGAATATAACTACTATAATACTGCTCCTATGAACATGAATATAACTACTATAATACTGCCCCTATGTACAGGAATATAACTACTATAATACTGCTCCTATGTACAAGAATATAACTACTATAATACTGCCCCTATGTACAAGAATATAACTACTATAATACTGCCCCCTATGTACAATATAAGTACTATAACACTGCCCCTATATACAAGAATATAACTACTATAATACTGCCCCCTATGTACAATATAAGTACTATAACACTGCCCCTATGTACAAGAATATAACTACTATAATACTGCTCCTATGTACAAGAATATAACTACTATAATACTGCTCCTATGTACAAGAATATAACTACTATAATACTGCTCCCTATGTACATGAATATAACTACTATAATACTGCTCCTATGAACATGAGTATAACTACTATAATACTGCCCCTTTGTACAAGAATATAACTACTATAATACTGCTCCTATATACAAGAATATAACTACTATAATACTGCCTCTATGTACAAGAATATAACTACTATAATACTGCTCCTATGTACAAGAATGTAACTACTATAATACTGCCCCTATGTACAGGAATATAACTACTATAATACTGCTCCTATGTACAAGAATACAACTACTATAATACTGCTCCTATGTACAAGAATATAACTACTATAATACTGCTCCTATGAACATGAATATAACTACTATAATACTGCCCCTATGTACAGGAATATAACTACTATAATACTGCTCCTATGTACAAGAATATAACTACTATAATACTGCTCCTATGTACAAGAATATAACTACTATAATACTGCTCCTATGAACATGAATATAACTACTATAATACTGCCCCTATGTACAGGAATATAACTACTATAATACTGCTCCTATGTACAAGAATACAACTACTATAATACTGCTCCTATGTACAAGAATATAACTACTATAATACTGCTCCTATGAACATGAATATAACTACTATAATACTGCCCCTATGTACAGGAATATAACTACTATAATACTGCTCCTATGTACAAGAATATAACTACTATAATACTGCCCCTATGTACAAGAATATAACTACTATAATACTGCTCCTATGTACAAGAATATAACTACTATAATACTGCTCCTATGTACAAGAATATAACTACTATAATACTGCCCCTATGTACAGGAATATAACTACTATAATACTGCTCCTATGTACAAGAATATAACTCCTATAATACTGCTCCCTATGTACATGAATATAACTACTATAATACTGCTCCTATGAACATGAATATAACTACTATAATACTGCCCCTTTGTACAAGAATATAACTACTATAATACTGCTCCTATATACAAGAATATAACTACTATAATACTGCCTCTATGTACAAGAATATAACTACTATAATACTGCTCCTATGTACAAGAATATAACTACTATAATACTGCTCCTATGTACAAGAATATAACTACTATAATACCTCTCCTATATACAAGAATATAACTACTATAATACTGCTCCTATGTACAAGAATATAACTACTATAATACTGCTCCTATGTACAGGAATATAACTATTATAATACTGCTCCTATGTACAAGAATATAACAACTATAATACTGCCCCTATGTACAAGAATAGAACTTCTATAATACTGCCCCTATGTACAAATATAACTACTATAATACTGCCCCCTATATACAAGAATATAACTACTATAATACTGCTTCTATGTACAAGCATATAACTACTATAATACTGCCCCCTATATACAAGAATATAACTACTATAATACTGCCCCTATGTACAAGAATATAACTACTATAATACTGCCTCTATGTACAAGAATATAACTACTATAATACTGCCCCTATGTACAAGAATATAACTACTATAATACTGCCCCTTATGTACAAGAATATAACTACTATAATACTGCCCCTTATGTACAAGAATATAACTACTATAATACTGCTCCTATGTACAAGAATATAACTACTATAATACTGCTCCTATGTTCAAGAATATAACTACTATAATACTGCCTCTATGTACAACAATATAACTACTATAATACTGCCCTTATGTACAAGAATATAACTACTATAATACTGCTCCTATGTACAAGAATATAACTACTATAATACTGCCCTTATGTACAAGAATATAACTACTATAATACTGCTCCTATGTACAAGAATATAACTACTATAATACTGCCTCTATGTACAAGAATATAACTACTATAATACTGCTCCTATGTACAAGAATATAACTACTATAATACTGCTCCTATGTACAAGAATATAACTACTATAATACTGCTCCTATGTACAAGAATATAACTACTATAATACTGCCAATAGAAGCATAGGAATTTTTGTAATAGAACATAAACTTCGGCACTCCAGTTCTATTATTACCTCTGTGACCTGCTGTCATACTTCAGGGCACCCACCTAAACAGTTGAGCTATACCTATCATCTACACAAGCATAGGAATTTTCCCACTTTTTATAGAGCTGATCTTTCTTTTTACAGTCTTGTTCCATCCACATTTCTTTCTTCTGCTTTCAGGGCAGTGACTCTTGTAGAATATGGCTGATATGTTGGGTTCCTTTCTACATTGGGATCACAGGCTGCTCATTACTTCTCATCTCCCCCTCCGCGGTTTCGGAGCATTTTCTTGATAACATGGAGCGGTATTAACGTGATGGTTTTCATGGAGCTACACGAGGGGGATTTGCGCTTTCTCATCACTGCAGGCTTTTCTTGTGTTGGTTATGGGTCATTTATCGGAGCGGCTGCGGCGTCCTCGCCGGTGAACCGCAGCTGGTTTGAAGCTGTACGGCTCCTTACATCGCTGTTAGAAAACAACTACATTTGCTCAGTCTTAAAAAATTCATAGCTGTATTTGGAGAGAAGCCGGCTGTGCTGTCAGTCAGAATTTGGCTGAAAGGTGTAACAGGAGAATCTTCTAAGAGAGAAGTGTTCGCTCTCTCTGCCGGGGTTTTTCATCCAGAAATCATACTACGTCCTGGGAGATACAGATGCATCACTTAGTGGGATTGTGGGCGCACTACAAGTCCCATGTCTGCAACAATCTGTACTAACAAAATACATATACATTGTATGTCCATCATACTGTATCAGGGACTGATCTCCGGAGACAAAGTATGCAAGCCTTCATGTATGATACTGTCTGCTGAGCTGTGCATCCAAGCCTCTCTCATTTGTGGTCCTGCCTTCCGAGCCACTTTGTCCAAGCATCTCATGTATGATACTTTTCACCCAAGTCTGGGCTTACATAGAATTTTTGGAGGTGGAAATATCAGATATGTTTTTCAAGAAGAATCCACTCTAGGAAACAGTCCTGTCTTAAGGGCGTTTTTTTTCCCCCTGAAGGCAAAATTATAGGCAAAATGAGAAGGTCCATAAACAATCCACCACACTGAGGATACTATAGTCCAGAACACGAATGCAGTTCAGAGACAGGATTAATGTCCATGGAGATGAGAGTCCAAAAATCCAGCAGCCAGAGGATAAAAAGTCCATATGCTTCCCCTTCTCTCTGACGTGCTGTGTTCACACGATGCTCTCCACACAGGAACTGACTTCCCCCCTCCTGTCCTTTCCAGCCCCCTCCCTACGTCCAGGAGTAGTCAGACGGGTTGGGGTGGTTTTTAGGCCTCCCAGTCCTGACAAAGGTGCCTGGGGGATTAGGACACTACAGGGGGTCTTCAAGAGACAAAGATACAGTCAGGCTGCACACATACAAGGCAACAAGAAAAACACTATGAAAATCAGTGAAATAGAAATATACACAAAATGATACCCACATAGCCTATCACACCATCACAGGGTACGCTGAGTCTTTTTGAAGCGGAAGCTGAGCAGAAACTCTGAAAGTATGCAGTATGTGGACAGAACGCGACGTCTTTTTCAGGAGGATTCTGCCTGAAAAATCACCAGAAATATTAGCATAGTGCACGGTAATATCAAAACGGAATTACGGTGCACGTTACGTTTTGTTTGCAGTTTCTTTCAGGGTTTGTAAGCCTTGCAGCAGTTATAAGGAGCAGAATACTCAGTCATCAGAAGATGTTAGCCATTATAATGGAAAGTAGAGCGGAGCCGCCGCAAAGAATGACAAAGCTGCCAGTGAAGTCGGTGCAAGAAAAGAAAGACTGAAGGAGCTTAAGCTGGAGCAACATCACTTACAAAAATTTGCAAGGTGAGCGAAGACGTCATGTGTACTTACCGGAAATCCTGCTCAAAAAGTAAAAACTCGTAAAAAACTAGTTTCTGCTCCAAAACCTCAACTTCAAGGCTCTGTGTGCACATAGCCTAAGCCAACAAGTTTTCATATAGATTGCGGAGCCAGCGGACCAATGTTAACTTCTGCTTTGTTTCATGTGAAAATTCAGATTATAGTCCTTAACCCACCTACTGTATGATAAGTAGAGTTGAGCGATACCGTCCGATACTTCAAAGTATCGGATCGGAATGGATCGGCCGATCTTAAAAAAAAGTATCGGTATCGCCGATTCCGATACCGGAAGTCCCATTCAAGTCTATGGGACTTCCGGTATCGGAATAAGAAAAACCCTGTTTTTGCCTTGTACAGCCTCTCTGGGGTCTGTACGGGCCTTTCGGGGGGCTGTGCCGGCCTGCCAGGGGGTCTGTGCAGGCTCCGGTGGTCTGTGCCGGCCTGCCGGGGGGCTGTGCCGGCCTGCCGGTGGTCTGTGCAGGCTCCGGTGGGCTGTGCCGGCCTGCCGGTGGGCTGTGCCGGCCTGCCGGTGGTCTGTGCAGGCTCCGGTGGGCTGTGCCGGCCTGCCGGGGGGCTGTGCCGGCCTGCCGGTGGTCTGTGCAGGCTCCGGTGGGCTGTGCCGGCCTGCCGGGGGGCTGTGCCGGCCTGCCGGTGGTCTGTGCAGGCTTCGGGGGTCTGTGCAGGCATCGTCCGATGGGACTACAAGTCCCATCGGGCGATGCCTGCTACCATGACAGTGATTGATACATTAGCCAATGATGGGACAGTAGTAGTCCCATCATCCGGCTAATGTGTTGAATGTAAAAAAAAAAAAAAAAAAAAAAAATTACATGCTACATACATACAACATGCATACTACATACATGCTACATTCATACTACATATATACTACATGCAACATACATACTACATATATACTACATGCAACATACATACTACATATATACTACATGCATGCAACATGCATACTACATATATACTACATGCTACATACATACTACATATATGCTACATACATACTACATATATACTACATGCATGCTATATACATACTGGATGCTACATACATACTACATGCTACATACATACTACATATATGCTACATGCATGCTACATACATACTACATGCTACATACATACTACATATATACTACATGCATGCTACATACATACTGCATGCTACATACATACTACATGCTACATACATACTACATATATGCTACATACATACTACATATATACTACATGCATGCTATATACATACTGCATGCTACATACATACTACATGCTACATACATACTACATGCTACATACATACTACATATATGCTACATGCATGCTACATACATACTACATGCTACATACATACTACATATATACTACATGCATGCTACATACATACTACATGCTACATACATACTACATATATGCTACATACATACTACATATATACTACATGCATGCTATATACATACTGCATGCTACATACATACTACATGCTACATACATACTACATGCTACATACATACTACATATATGCTACATGCATGCTACATACATACTACATGCTACATACATACTACATATATGCTACATGCATGCTACATACATACTACATGCTACATACATACTACATATATACTACATGCATGCTACATACATACTACATGCTACATACATACTACATATATGCTACATACATACTACATATATACTACATGCATGCTATATACATACTGCATGCTACATACATACTACATGCTACATACATACTACATGCTACATACATACTACATATATGCTACATGCATGCTACATACATACTACATGCTACATACATACTACATATATGCTACATGCATGCTACATACATACTACATGCTACATACATACTACATATATGCTACATGCATGCTACATACATACTACATGCTACATACATACTACATATATGCTACATGCATGCTACATACATACTACATGCTACATACATACCACATATATACTACATACATGCTACATTCATACTACATACTACATACATGCTACATTCATACTACATATATACTACATGCAACATACATACTACATACACTCACTGGCCACTTTATTAGGTACACCATGCTAGTAAGGGGTTGGACCCCCTTTTGCCTTCAGAACTGCCTCAATTCTTCGTGGCAGAGAGTCAACAAGGTGCTGGAAGCATTCCTCAGAGATTTTGGACCATATTGACATGATGGCATCACACAGTTGGCGCAGATTTGTCGGCTGCACATCCCTGATGCGAATCTCCCGTTCCACCACATCCCAAAGATGCTCTATTGGATTGAGATCTGGTGACTGAGGAGGCCATTTGAGTACAGTGAACTCATTGTCATGTTCAAGAAACCAATCTGAGATGATTCGAGCTTTATGACATGGCGCATTATCCTGCTGAAAGTAGCCATCAGATGTTGGGTACATTGTGGTCATAAAGGGATGGACATGGTCAGCAACAATACTCAGGTAGGCTGTGGCGTTGCAACGATGCTCAATTGGTACCAAGGGGCCCAAAGAGTGCCAAGAAAAAATTCCCCACACCATGACACCACCACCACCAGCCTGAACCGTTGATACAAGGCAGGATGGATCCATGCTTTCATGTTGTTTACGCCAAATTCTGACCCTACCATCCGAATGTCGCAGCAGAAATCGAGACTCATCAGACCAGGCAACGTTTTTCCAATCTTCTACTGTCCAATTTCGATGAGCTTGTGCAAATTGTAGCCTCAGTTTCCTGTTCTTAGCTGAGAGGAGTGGTACCCAGTGTGGTCTTCTGCTGCTGTAGCCCATCTGCCTCAAAGTTCGACGCACTGTGCGTTCAGAGATGCTCTTCTGCCTACCTTGGTTGTAACGGGTGGCAATTTGAGTCACTGTTGCCTTTCTATCAGCTCGAACCAGTCTGCCCATTCTCCTCTGACCTCTGGCATCAACAAGGCATTTCCGGCCACAGAACTGCCGCTCACTGGATTTTTTTTCTTTTTCGGACCATTCTCTGTAAACCCTAGAGATGGTTGTGCGTGAAAATCCCAGTAGATCAGCAGTTTCTGAAATACTCAGACCAGCCCTTCTGGCACCAACAATCATGCCACGTTCAAAGGCACTCAAATCACCTTTCTTCCCCATACTGATGCTCGGTTTGAACTGCAGGAGATTGTCTTGACCATGTCTACATGCCTAAATGCACTGAGTTGCCGCCATGTGATTGGCTGATTAGAAATTAAGTCTTAACACACAGTTGGACAGGTGTACCTAATAAAGTGGCCAGTGAGTGTATATACTACATGCAACATACATACTACATATATACTACATGCATGCAACATGCATACTACATATACTAAATACAACATACATACTACATATATACTACATGCTACATACATACTACACATATGCTACATACATACTACATATATACTACATGCATGCTATATACATACTGCATGCTACATACATACTACATGCTACATACATACTACATGCTACATACATACTACATGCTACATACATACTACATATATGCTACATACATACTACATATATACTACATGCATGCTACATACATACTGCATGCTACATACATACTACATGCTACATACATACCACATATATACTACATACATACTACATACATACTACATGCATGCTACATGCATGCTACATGCTACATACATACTACATATATACTACATGCATGCTACATACATACTGCATGCTACATACATACTACATGCTACATACATACTACATATATGCTACATACATACTACATATATACTACATGCATGCTATATACATACTGCATGCTACATACATACTACATGCTACATACATACTACATGCTACATACATACTACATATATGCTACATGCATGCTACATACATACTACATGCTACATACATACTACATATATGCTACATGCATGCTACATACATACTACATGCTACATACATACCACATATATACTACATACATGCTACATACATACTGCATGCTACATACATACTACATGCTACATACATACCACATATATACTACATACATGCTACATTCATACTACATACTACATACATGCTACATTCATACTACATATATACTACATGCAACATACATACTACATATATACTACATGCATGCAACATGCATACTACATATACTAAATACAACATACATACTACATATATACTACATGCATGCAACATGCATACTACATATATACTACATGCTACATACATACTACACATATGCTACATACATACTACATATATACTACATGCATGCTATATACATACTGCATGCTACATACATACTACATGCTACATACATACTACATGCTACATACATACTACATATATACTACATACATGCTACATACATACTGCATGCTACATACATACTACATGCTACATACATACTACATACATACTACATACATACTACATGCATGCTACATACATACTACATGCTACATACATACTACATATACTACATGCATGCTATATGCTACATACATACTACATATATACTAAATACATACTACATACATACTACATACATGCTACATACATACTGCATGCTACATACATACTACATACATACTACATACATACCACATATATACTACATACATACTACATACAATACATTCATACAATACATACATAGACATACAGTACATATAACATAGAGTAACATACTTACCAATACTTGTCACATTGTTCCCCGATGCCATTGTCTTTTACGGAATAAATATTAACATAACAAACCACAAAAATACTCACCCACGATCCGAAGCAGTCCACGAGTGTGTCCCACGACGATCTTGGGTAGAGAACTGCAGCATCAGCTGATGCTGCCGTTCTCTACTGGCTGCAGGAATCCAATGACGGAAGGTAGGTATCCTTCCGCACTGTATTCCTCCGCCACTTAAAAAAAAAAAAGTCCCTAGTCTCACTTTATGGTAAAAGCTGTGTGGGAATTTCCCACGCAGCAATGGCATAAAGTGAGACTAGGGACTTTTTTTTTTTAAGTGGCGGAGGAATACAGTGCGGAAGGATACCTACCTTCCGTCATTGGATTCCTGCAGCCCGTAGAGAACGGCAGCATCAGCTGATGCTGCAGTTCTCTACCCAAGATCGTCGTGGGAGACACTCGTGGACTGCTTCGGATCGTGGGTGAGTATTTTTGTGGTTTGTTATGTTAATATTTATTCTGTAAAAGACATTGGCTTCGGGGAACAATGTGACAAGTATTGGTAAGTATGTTTCTCTATGTTATATGTACTGTATGTCTATGTATGTATTGTATGAATGTATTGTATGTAGTATGTATGTAGTATATATGTGGTATGTATGTAGTATGTATGTAGTATGTATGTAGCATGCAGTATGTATGTAGCATGTATGTAGCATGTATGTAGTATGTATGTAGTATATATGTAGTATGTATGTAGCATATAGCATGCATGTAGTATATATGTAGTATGTATGTAGCATGTAGTATGTATGTAGCATGCATGTAGTATGTATGTAGTATGTATGTAGTATGTATGTAGCATGTAGTATGTATGTAGCATGCATGTAGTATATATGTAGTATGTATGTAGCATGTAGTATGTATGTAGCATGCATGTAGTATGTATGTAGTATGTATGTAGTATATATGTAGTATGTATGTAGCATGTAGTATGTATGTAGCATGCATGTAGTATATATGTGTTATGTATGTAGCATGCATGTAGTATGTATGTAGTATGTATGTAGCATGCATGTAGTGTATGTAGTATATATGTGGTATGTATGTAGTATGTATGTGGTATGTATGTAGCATGCATGTAGTATGTATGTAGTATATATGTGGTATGTATGTAGTATGTATGTAGTATGTATGTAGTATGTATGTAGCATGCATGTAGTATATATGTAGTATGTATGTAGCATGTAGTATGTATGTAGCATGCATGTAGTATGTATGTAGCATGTAGTATGTATGTAGCATGCATGTAGTATGTATGTAGTATTTTTTTTTTTTTTTTTTTTAACATTTAACACATTAGCCGGATCATGGGACTACTACTGTCCCATCATTGGCTAATGTGTCAATCACTGTCATGGTAGCAGGCATCGCCAGATGGGACTTATAGTCCCATCGGACGATGCTTGCACAGACCCCCGGACATCAGCACAGCCCCCCGGCAGGCCGGCACAGCCCCCCGGCAGGCCGGCACAGCCCCCCGGCAGGCCGGTACAGACCCCCACAGGGTGCACAGACCACCGGCAGGCCGGCACAGCCCCCCGGCAGGCCGGTACAGACCCCCACAGGGTGCACAGACCACCGGCAGGCCGGCACAGCCCCCCGGCAGGCCGGTACAGACCCCGGGCAGTCCACACAGCCCCCCGGCAGGCCGGCAGAGACCCCCGGAAGGCCCGAAATGACGGCGCATCATGATGCGCACACACCGCGCATCATGATGACGTCATTTCGGCTGTCAATCAACTTTGAACTTCCGATTCCGATGCCGACTTCCGATATTGAAAAAATATCGGAAGTCGATATCGGAATTCCGATACAGCAAGTATCGGCCGATACCCGATACTTGCGGTATCGGAATGCTCAACACTAATGATAAGTGATCCTATTCCATGGGGCTTTTACGGCTTTTTACCCAACTCTTGCTTTTCTCAGTAAGTACAGTGCTGGATGGTGGCAGCAGGAGCTGAAATCTGCAGATTATAAACAAGGAGGTGAGAAGAATGATAAGGACGTCTTCTTGGCTGCACTCGCTCATCTGTTGGATAGGTCCGTGTGTTTTTCTTGGCAGCACTCTGACCCACAGAGTTTCATCAATCCACAGACACATCAGTATCAAAAATGGAAACACCAATATAACCCAAAAGAGCAAATACCATATATCACTATATACATATATATATATACATATATATATATATATATTTATACACACACACACTAATAAATACTTGATACGTGATGTATGGTAGCTATTGGAATGAATGGTAGACCATTCGAGATATAAGAAAAACACCGAAAAGAGAGTAAGGCTGTGTGCCCACGTAGTGATTTTTAAGCGTTTTTGCCGCGATTTTCGGCGTGAAAACGCTGCGAAAACGTTTAAAAATCGTGTACAGACCGCGCCCCCATGCATTCCTATGGCATTCCGCACATGCTGTGCTAATGCTGCGCTTTTTTCCACGGCGGAATCGCATCGCTGAAAAAATCGCAGCATGGTCATTCTTTTGTGCGGAATCGCAAAGAATTGCCGCGATTCCGCACCCATAGGAATGCATGAGAATCGCTTACTTCCCGCATGTGGCTATGTCCACCATGCAGGAAGTTAAGCGTCTCATGTGCGGTTGGTACCCACGGTGTGGAGAGGAGACTGTCCTCCAGGCCCTGGGTACCATACCCCTGTAAAAAAAAGAATAAAAAATCGGGGTATATTTACCTTCCGGCGTCCCGCGCTGCATTCCCGGCCTAGCGTTCCCAGTAATGCCTTGCGGCAAGGCCCTGTGATGACGTAGTCTCGCGAGATCGCTATAATAACTCGAGACCAACGTCATCACAGGTCTCGCAAGGCATTACTGGGAACGCTGAGGCCCGGGAATGCAGCGCGGGACGCCGGAAGGTAAATATACCCCGATTTTTTTATTTTTTTTAGCATTTTAACATTCTATCTTTTACTATTGATGCTGCATAGGCGGCCTCAATAGTAAAAAGCTGCTCACACTCGTCAAACACTATGTTTGACGAGTGTGACCAACCTGTCTATCACTTTCCAAGCGATGCTTCAAATCGCTTAGAAAGTGCTTGAATATCGCAGTGAAAATCGCGGCAAAATCGTGATAAAATCGCGGTGAAATCGCACGGAAAAAAACGCGCGATTTCTGGGAAGGAGTCCAGTTTTTAGTGTCCGGAATAAAACGCTACATGGGCACATAGCCTCTCTTTTCGGGGAGTAGCAGAAATGGGTCCATGTGTCCCTGAGCAGCTCCTAATCTCATCTGTTTTATGGATCGAATTCCCGACATTGAAAAACTGGAGCAAGTTCAGCGAAGAGCGACCAGGATAGTGAGCGGACTGCAAAGTATGTCTTTCGAGGAACGGTTAAAGGATCTGGGAAAGTTTAGCTTGCAAAAAAGAAGATTAAGAGGAGACTTAATAACCGTCTATAAATATCTGAAGGGCTGTCACACTGTAGAGGGATCATCATTCTCAATATGAGAAACAATGGAATGGAACTGAAAGGGAGAAGATACAGATTAGATATTAGACAAAACTTTGTGACAGAGTGATCAATGAGTGGAACAGGCTGCCACGGGAGGTGGTGAGTTCTCCTTCAATGGAAGTGTTCACACAGAGGCTGGACACACATCTGACTGGGATGGTTTAGTGAATCCTGCATTGAGCAGGGGGTTGGACACGATGACCCAGGAGGTCCCTTCCAACTCTAACATTCCAGGATTCTATGTTTAAATTCTATGAGGATCTATATAATCTGATGGAACACGAAACACAGACTTTGTACATTCGGATTCCATTCCAGCGTCATCCGTTTGTAGCTGATACATTGTTAAGAGTCAATAGATAAAAACATTTTATTCAGTTATTGGTTTCAGAGGAAAAAAAAGGGTTGAGAAAAAGAAAAAGAAAGAAATGCAACTAGTATACCCCTGAGAAAAATATGGGGCCATTTCTATCCAATGATAACACTCTACTTTCACATAACTGTATTTTCAGTCCGAGTGCTGTGAAAGAAAGTTGTCCAACTGTGCTGTTCGGATGACTGTCCTTGTTCATGGACCAAATGTCGAACACATGACAAAAATTGCAGCATGCAGTCTTCTGTATTTCCGTAGCCTCACATGATGGTCACACGCAGCTGAACATCAATGGTAGATGTAACCAAGGAAGGAAGTGACTATTTGGATTTGGAGAGGTCTTCAGTGAAATCCTTTGTCAGGTGGTGTCAGTAGGATAGATGTGACCCACATTTTTACTTTCTGCACTTTCTTTGCACAAGAAACCATCACAAAAAGTTAATTAACTGCATATTTACTTTCAGCGATGATCTAGAATGTTCTGACTTCAAAATGTCTTTTACCCGATGAAAACTACATTTGTCTTTGTTTTCCAGACTGCACTGAAGATTGGCGTCTTCACGATAACACAATGCTTTACAACACAAGCCAGAGAGCAAACACTCGTCGTCGCTGACAATGACTTGTCGCACAGCTGCTTCTCTTCCCATCACATTGACATTGAAGTATAAAAAAACCTTCTTTTTGATCTTCGTGAAGGTTCATAAAAAGTGACTAAAGGGGAACAAAATCAGGCATCAAAGAGATTCCCGACATCTGGTCTCCAATACTTGGGCAACGTAGACATCAACATGACAAAGTCTATGTGGATGTGTTGCTGCAAAATAGTGGCTAGATATGAAGAATACACCTGTTATCACACAGGTGATTAAGCATGCATCTTACAATACTGAAGGTTGATCATGATCATAGAATTCCCACTGACCATTAGCTTAGTACTCAGCCGGGTCTAGTGATTTCTCCGTGTGCCCATGCCCATCCACCTGCTGCTGCTAACTTCATCACACTCTGCTGCCTGTGACATTGTCCTTGAGGTTCCCAAACAGCCCCGGGTGGCAATGAACATTTAGAAGTTTTTTTTTGCCCCCAATATATCATTAATGTCACGGTTGTCCCTACTTATGTGTTCCTCATCAGATGCCAGTGTTGGATTTAAAAATAATCCAAGCTCCAGGTTGCCTGTAACACAATAAAATCAGTTGCCGCTTCACACTGCTCGTACAGATGCTCCAACAGATACAGAAGTAGAATTCCATTGCTTTGCAACGTAGCAAATCAGACGATGCATGGGCCGACAGTTGTTTGTGTTTTGTCACCCATGCTCATTTAGTTGTAAAACAGCATGGTAATGCTTTAGCTTACAAGACTGAAAATACTGAGGGTGTGGAGAAAATGCAATGTTCTGCCCTATTGTTGCTGGAGATGGGGGTCATGTCCATTGAGGATAATGTGGATGAGCTCTAAAGGGAGGTAGATAAGTGATGCCTAGTATTGGAACCAGACCTAGCACTCAACCATGGAGACTCAATATATTGAGCCATGAAAAACATATAATGTTCCTGTCAATAATTGCTGCTCTATGTGTTGACAGTGCAGCACCCTTTCTATCTAGGTCACTGCCAAATCTAGAGAGCAGCCCACACTCTCCTGGACATCAGTTCTGCTTTTTATTGCTGATACCACAACTGCCCACTTCTGGTGATATCACCCCGATCTGGTTCCAAGGGCCTCTCAACCACACAATCATTATCCTTGGCAGTTATTTCAGGGTGAAATGTCCTGAGTAGAGTTGAGCGACTTTTGTTTTTTTAGGGTCGAGTTTCGTTTCGTGAAACCCGACTTTTCCAAAAGTCGGGTCGAGCAAGATCGGCCGATTATAGGGAAAAGTCGGGGTCGTCCCGAAACACGAAACCCAATGTAGGTCAATGGGGAATAAAAGTCGGCAGTGAGAGGAGGACAGGAAACACACCTACAGTGCCCATTTGAATGCCAAAAGCATCAATTCTTCTTTCTTAAGCTTGTCAACCTTAATTAACTTCATAATACAAGTTACGCACTGAAAAATGGGGGTTATTTGGCTAAAGTTGTGGGGGGGGAGGGCTGGCTGCAGGTTTTCATGTGCCCTGGGCGAAAGAGCGCCCCTTTAACACATACCACAACTCATCATGCTCCGATACGGCAGAGAAATAGCGGTATAGTACAATGAAAAATACCTCACTTTTTACATCTCATGACGAGGCCCATCTATTTCTCCATACAGAATCATTGGTCTCATATAATGTTTGAAACAGTATATGATGAGCTCCACATAATGCTACAGTATATGTTGGTCCCAATGGATGAAGCTCCACTGTCTTATGGGCCCAAATAATGCTCCAAACATAATGGGCCCCATTTCTAATGCTCTAGTGTATAATGGGCCCTGTAAATGCTGCTCCAGTGTCTGATGTCCACCTTTGGAATGTTCCAGTGTATGGTGGGCCCCATCTATCATTCTCCAGAGTATAGTGCTCCCCAAAAATTGCTGTCCCAACATTGAAAACAATCAAATAAGTCTCCTCGCTAGGGAATCCCTGTACTAGTCTGGACTCCTCGTCGTCCCCATCTTCCATCTCACTGCACAGTATTTCAACCTTGCAAGTGCTGTGATCCTGAGCAAGCAGGGGGGGCCCACTTGTTGGCGACGGCACTGGCACAGGGCCCCTGATAGTACGGTGGTGTGTCTGATGGCGGGTGGGCCCAACCTGCACTTTCATCTGCAGCTTCCTCTTTGTCACCGTGTAAGATGGAACTGTATATGGGAAGGGTAACCTGAGTTTCATCAGGGTCAGATTCAGGCCGTGTAGCGTGCGAGGGGAATGTAGTGGTCTGGGTCAATGTACCAGCAGATTCATCGAGCAGTGGCTGGGCATCAGTGCACTTGTGTCGCCCCAGGAGTACGGTCGCCACAGTGGCATTACCTTCCTCCTAGGGAGTGTGATGTCATGCTTGGGAGCAACGAAGGATCTCTCTAGCAGGTTAACTGATTGAGCGGCGTTATTCCCACGAGTTATGACCCTCCAAACAGCGTTCATGAAGGCAAAGTGTTTGTTTTACGTGGGCAGTATGGTTGCAAAGCTGAACCTTAAAGGAATGTCCAGAAGGGCACCACCAGGAGTGGAGCCTACGGTTTAATTCGACTCCACCTGGGAAACCTCAACCATGCCAGCTACAGAACAGATGCACACATTGCAAGCTTAATTCCGTTAACGAACGAGACTCCGTCATGCCCCGCGGTCCGAGTCCGGCTTACTAGAGGGACACGTGAGGCTCTGGCACATGAGATTGGCCAATAACTGGTGTGTCATGCCCTTACATGTCCGTGGCTGCATGTGCGCTACACTGAAAAGGCCAGCGTTTGTCGCTTACAGGTGCAGATAACCCGCTGAACAACGTTAGTGATGGGGATCTGTGATTACAATTATTACCCGCGAACGATGATTTCCCAGTAAGTGCAGGTCAACCGCAGTTCCGGAATTAGGCCTAACCGTCATTCCTGAAAAAATGAAAAACTTACGTGTGCAAACCACAGGTGCTACAGCTCGCCAGCCGTTCTCAGGCCCAGTATGGATTACACGTGATTGCACAAAGGTGAGAAAGGGTACCGTATCCCCGGATAACATGTATGGATAGCGTACACATTCAAAATATATGTCTATACATCAGGAGGCAGGCTCAGACGGTGTTAGGCCCAGTATGGATTGCACGTGATTGCACAAAGGTTAGAAAGGGTACCGTATCCCCGGATAACATGTATGGATAGCGTACACATTCAAAATATATGTCTATACATCAGGAGGCAGGCTCAGACGGTGTTAGGCCCAGTATGGATTGCACGTGATAGCACAAAGGTGAGAAAGGGTACCGTATCCCCGGATAACATGTATGGATAGCATAGTGTACACATTCAAAATATATGTCTATACATCAGGAGGCAGGCTCAGATGGTGTCAGGCACAGTATGGTTTGACGGCCCAGACTACACAGCGGAGGAGCAGGGAGAGGTAAAGATTGCAAATGCTGGGGCCCTGCCCAAGCAAGGGGGGCCCACTCGTGGGCGTCGGTACTGGCACTGGGCCCCTCATAGTACGGCGGTGTGTCTGACAGCGGGTGTGCACCACCACCGTCAGAGACACTTGATTGCACTATGAGGGACCCTGTGCCAGTGCCCGCGCCCAAGAGTCGGCCTACCCACCTGTCCAGGGCAACGGCACTCGCACGGTGTCGTGCGCTAGGTGGTGACCACGGCCATGGGGGGGGAGGCAGCACAGTTAGGGAGTTTTTGAAAGTGGCATATGTTGATGTTGGACATTCAGCTGATGCAAAAGGCGAAATAGGTCAAGTCCCAGGAAGAGGTGGACCAAAGCAAGCCATTTTTCTGTCACCCTATGTGTCATCAGGGGAAGGTGGGACAAAATCCTTGGAAACCCATGCATGGTTCATTTTAATGAAGGTTAGATCATCCACATTTTGGGTTGACAGACGGGTCCTTTTTTCTGTCAGGATTGATCCAGCTGCACTGGAGACTCTTTCCGATAGCACACTTGCAGCTGGGCAAGCGAGCTCCTGTAAGGCATATTGTGCCAATTCAGGCCAGGTGTCCAGTTTAGCGGCCCAATAGTCAAAGGGGAATGACCTGTGTGGGAGAACATCGATATGGGAGGAAAAGTAGTTTGTAACCATAGTTGACAACTGCTGTCTCCTGTCACTTTCCATCGATGCAGTATTACCAGTTGTGTGAGCGGTGCTTGAAAAATCAGTCCACAACATTGTCATGAAACCCCTGTCTCCAACGCCACTTCTGCTGTGTGCACCACGAACACCTCTGCCAAGCTGCCCCCGGCCCGTACGGCTCGTGTGAGAACCATCACCGCTGCTGTGTGCTGGGAATGCCTCAAGCAACCGATTTACCAGAGTTGCTTGTTTATTAGCCAATATTAGGTCAAGGTTCTCCTGTGGCATGATGTTTTGTAATTTGCCTTTATAGCGTGGATCCAGGATGCTGGCCAACCAGTAGTCGTCATCGTTCATCATTTTGGCAATGCGGGGGTCCCTTTTTAGGATCTGCAAGGCATAATCTGACATGTGGGCCAATGTTCCCGGTGTCAATGATGCACTGCGAGTGCTGGTTGGAGGAGCACTTTCTGGCTAATCCACATCCCTCCAGTCACGCACAAACCCTGTACCAGACCTTGCCACGCCAACATTTTCACTTGCCCCACGAGATGCATCCTCCTCCCCTAAGTAAACATCCCCATCATCATCCTCCTCCTCCTCTTCTTCCTCCACCTCGTCCAGGAGAGGTCCCTGAGCAGACAATGGCTGAATGTCATCAAGGATTCCCTCCTCGTCAACATTGGCTGCAGACGCCTGCTCCCTAAGGTGCGTCAAAGTTTGCATGAGCAGACGCATAAGTGGGATGCTCATGCTTAGGATGGCGTCGTCTGCGCTTACCAGCCGTGTGCATTCCTCAAAACACTGAAGGACTTTACAGAGGTCTTTCAGCTTCGACCACTGCACACCTGTCAACTCCATGTCTGCTCTCAAAGTGCCTGGCCGTGTATCCTCCCACAAATGCATTATGGCCTACCTCTGCTCGCACAGCCGCTCCACCATGTGCAGGGTGAAGTTCCACCTTGTTGCAATGTCGATAATGAGGCGGTGGTTGGGAAGGTGGAGCAATCGCTGCAGCTTCTGCATACGAATGGAGTGCACAGGCGACCGGCGGATGTGCGCGCACAGTCTTCGCACCTTCTGGAGCAGGGCTGTTAACTCCGGATAATTATTGAGGAAGCACTGCACCACCAGGTTCAAGGTGTGAGCCAAGCAAGGTATGTGGCTGAGTTTTGAAAGGGCTATGGCTGCCACAAAATTACGGCCGTTATCACTAACTACCTTGCCTGCCTCAAGATGTACACTGCCCAGCCATGACTCAGTTTGTCGCTTCAAGTACTCGGCCAGCACCTCAGCGGTGTGTCTGTCGCCCAAACACATCATCTGCAACACAGCCTGCTGACGCTTTCCACTAGCTGCTCGATAGGGGGACACCTCGTGTGCAACAGTGGCAGCTGCAGATGGAGTGCTCGTACGACTGCGCTCTGTGGACGAGCTTTCGCTTCTGGAGGAGGAGGAGGAGGAGGGTCGAACGCCTACAGCCAACTGTTTCCTATACCGTGGGCTAGGCAGCACTGTCCCACCACCGCTGTCCCCTGTGGACCCTGCATCCACCACATTAACCCAGTGCGCAGTGATGGACACGTAACGGCCCTGGCCATGCCGACTGGACCATGCATCAGTTGTGAGGTGCACCTTTCCACTCACTGACTGCTTGAGTGCATGGACAATGCGGTCTTTCACATGATGGTGGAGGGCTGGGATGGCTTTGCGAGAGAAGTGGCGACTGGGTAGGTCATAGCGTGGTACTGCATAGGCCATGAGTTCGCCGAAAGCTGCGCTTTCCACCAACCGATAGGGCATCATCTCAAACGAGATTAGTTTGGCAATGTGGGCGTTCAAACCCAGTGTACGCGGATGAGAGACTGAGTACTTTCTTGACCTACTCATAGTGTCTGGGAGGGTGAGCTGGACTTGAGAGCTGCATATGGTGGAAGTAGCGGTGGACAGGGCGGACTGAGAGAGGCTTGATGATGGTGATGAGCTGGTGTTCTTTCTGATGGCCTAGAATCAGTCTTTCGTTGATATAACAGTGGGATTCCCTGACTGTTGTGGCCTTTCAACGACACCTCAACATTTGCTGCTGTGCTAACCGGTGGGCTTACAGTGGGGGAAACAATGTAGCGTTGCTGACTACCTTCTTTGTGATCAGTTGCACATGTGGCACTTGAGGTTTCGTGTTGTGTCCACGCTTGCAAGTGCATGGTGGTTAAATGTCTAAGCATGCAACTGGTATTCAAATTTTTCAGATTTTTCCCTCGGCTAAAGGTCTTTGCGCACTTCTTACAGATAACCTTGGCCTGATCATGAGGATTTTGTTCAAAAAAGTGCCACACTGCACTCTTCCTACTTTGACAGACATTTTGCGGCCTAGCACGCTGTGATATTTTGACCCTCTGGACAAGCTGTCCAGCAACTCTTTTGATTTTTGGAACCTGTCTTTGGAGTGCTCCGGGCCTGCCAGATAACAGCTGTTGCGATGTCGATGTCTGCTGTGGATGCTCCTCATCTGAGCTATTGGAAGCAGCACCCTCTTCCCCCAATGGATGCCAATCTGGGTCAACAACTGGGTCATCCATCACCTCCTCTTCAATGTCATGTGCACCTTCCTCTGTGTCACCATGTATGGTGGTATAGTGTGCGGGAAGGGGCACCTGAGTCTCATCAGGGTCAGAATCTGGCTCTGTACACTGCGAGGACAATGTAGTGCTCTGAGTGAATGTACCAGCAGAATCATCTATCAGCGGCTGTGCATCAGTGCACTCCATGTCAGATTCATCTTGGCCTGGGTAATTCACCATTTCACTTGATAATCCAGGCATGGTATGTGAAAACAGTTCCATGGAGTAATCAGTAGTATGGCCTGCGTCATCCTTCAATCTTGGTTGGGGTGAAGGACACAAGGAAAGGTGTGGTTCATGAACATGAGCCTCCAATGATGACTCAGTGCTTTTACTTTTTACAACTTCAGAAGAGGAGGCGATAGAGCTGGAGGCTGAGTCAGCAATGTAAGACAAAACTTTTTCCTGCAGCTCTGGCTTTAAAAGCGGTTTGCCAACTCCTAGAAAACTAAGCCTTCGAGGCCTTGTGGAGCCAGACGATGACGCAGGCTCAACACCTCCTGCATTCGGTCCTATTTTGCTCTTGCCACCACCATCAGATCCACCACCAACACCATCATTACCAGCTGCCAACCCCCGCCCAATTCCACGGCCTCTTCCACCAGCCTTCCTCATTTTTGGTACAAATGTAGACAAAATCCAACAAACTATATAGTAATGTAAAACAAGGTACAAGGTGTCTATAGGACAGGGGAGATTTTGAATTTCTGCACACACTAGTGGACACTGGACACTTTTGGATTGTGTGAGGCCCACTGAATATCAGAGCGCTATGTCACAGGCTCGATGGCACAGGTGTGAAAAAAGTGACTACAGGATCACAGACATTTTGAATTTCTGCACACACTAGTGGACACTGGACACTTTTGGATTGTGTGAGGCCCACTGAATATCAGAGCGCAATGTCACAGGCTCGATGGCACAGGTGTGAAAAAAGTGACTACAGGATCACAGAGATTTTGAATTTCTGCACACACTAGTGGACACTGGACACTTTTGGATTGTGTGAGGCCCACTGAATATCAGAGCGCTATGTCACAGGCTCGATGGCACAGGTGTGAAAAAAGTGACTACAGGATCACAGACATTTTGAATTTCTGCACACACTAGTGGACACTGGACACTTTTGGATTGTGTGAGGCCCACTGAATATCAGAGCGCTATGTCACAGGCTCGATGGCACAGGTGTGAAAAAAGTGACTACAGGATAAGGGAGATTTTGAATTTCTGCACACACTTGTGGACACTGGACACTTATGGATTGTGTGAGGCCCACTGAATATCAGAGCGCTATGTCACAGGCTCGATGGCACAGGTGTGAAAAAAGTGACTACAGGATAAGGGAGATTTTGAATTTCTGCACACACTTGTGGACACTGGACACTTATGGATTGTGTGAGGCCCACTGAATATCAGAGCGCTATGTCACAGGCTCGATGGCACAGGTGTGAAAAAAGTGACTACAGGATAAGGGAGATTTTGAATTTCTGCACACACTTGTGGACACTGGACACTTTTGGATTGTGTGAGGCCCACTGAATATCAGAGCGCTATGTCACAGGCAGAAATTGGCTAGTGTATCACAAACTACAAGGTGTATGTAGAATTGGGCAGAATAGGAATCTCCCTAGAGTGTAGGTCTGTACGAATGGAACAAGTCCTCCACTTATCCTTCCACAGTGACACACAGATACACGGTACTGAGACGAGCGTGCACGTACACGGCTGTCCGGTGTATGTAAAATTGTCAAGCTCCGTGTTTTTTAAGTATACGGACTGACACACGCTGTCTCTCTATAGTTTTGAATGTGATCAAACAGCAAATATATTTAACTGTTTGAAAGCTAGACAAAACTAGTAGGTGCAGGTCTGTAAGAACGGAACATGTCCTCGACTTATTCTCACAGAGTGACACACAGATAGCTTCACTGTGGCTGTGATAACAGCCGTTACACGGTACTGTGTGAGGAGCATACACCGCTGTATGGTGTGAATAAATGCACGCTCAGTACCTCAGCAGGACAAAAAAAAAATTGGGATTGCTTTTAAAAAAGCAGTTTGCAGAGCAGTGGGTAAACAGCAATGCAGCCGTCAGGAAGCCTTAGAAGGCAGCCTAACAACCAACACCACTGATACACCACAATATAGCCTCCCCTTGCACTGCACACACAGTGACTGGTGTGTTGTACAGGCAAAATCGCTAGCAGCAGAAGCAGGTTTTTTTTCTTCTTCCCTGCCTAACGCTCTCCCTACAGAATCAGCAGCAGCAACCCCTCCCTATGCTAAGATCGGCAGAAGTAAGATGGCGGTCAGCGTGCACGCCATTTTATATCCCCTGTGACGCCCACCAAAGCAAGCCAATCACTTGCATGCCCTTCTGAAAGATGGTGGTGACCCCTGCCTATGTCATCACGTTGCCCACAGTGTCCGTGGATCCTGATTGGCTGAAAAAGAGTGCAAAACAAACTTTTGAAACGCGACTTTGGCGCGTAAGTCGCCGACCTCGTGGCCGACCTCATACTAGGGTCGGGTTTCGTTTCATGAAACCCGACTTTGCCAAAAGTCGGCGACTTTTGAAATTTTTCGACCCGTTTCGCTCAACTCTAGTCCTGAGCTCTTTATTCCTCCTGATTTCCATCTCTAGATTTACCAGCAGTCAAGGTGCCACTGCGACCTCAGTCTCCACTGACAGTGCCTCCTCTATCACCATGCTTGGTAGAGCCAGCAACATAGCTATGAGTTTGTATCACGTCCTCCAGCTCATCTGATCCAATAATTCACGTTTAATAATAAGTTGTTGTTGGGAAAAATCATCTTTGCCCCCAGAGCGCTATGGTTTAAGGGATTGAAAAATGTTCAGAAAAGAAAGTGTATCATTGGCAGAATTGAAGGACTGCAAGACAAAAGATTAAGTGTTACAGCGGTTTTGCAGGAGGACTATGCAGAACACTAACTCAAACTGACAGTGTCACTGTCAGAGGTAACATCATTTTGCTGTGACTATAATGAGTGATATGCCATGTATTACATATCATCTTCGACTCCCTCTCTCCTAATACACTTGCTGGAGGCAAAGGTAGCCAATTATGTCCCGTGTTTGGTAATACTACTGCATGGATAACTGATGACACCAATAGTTCTGCATGCTACTGCTATATTCTTATTGTCAGATGCCTTGCTGTTTTTTTCTTTTACATTACCCCATCCATTTGAAACTTTCTTTTACCATCCATTTTTTCTTTACTAAACTTTAAGTATTGTCACAGTTTTCATACTTAATTTCCCCAGTTTCCCTCCCAAAAAAATGAACAAGAAATGCTAGATGCACGTAAAAAAGAAAACAGAAGCACCACATTCCGCCGTATTGATGTTAAATTTGACAAACAGTTCTATAAAAAAAACAGTAGTTTGTGACACGCACGCTTAATGAGATTGACGGTCGCAGTTAAATATCTGGATTTTTTAAAAATCACAATTATATCCCGATCTCCAAAACAGAATGAACAAACTTTGTACACATACAAAAAAAAAGAACTAATAATGTGTGCAAAAATGCAGAACACTGATTTGTGCCACGCACTCCATGCTTTGGTAGACACTTTACTTTTTTCTTTTTTTTTCAACTATCAGATCCCTTTTTCTCTCCACATATAAACTGAATCTCTGTATTATTTTCCTTTTTTTCAGACACTTCTTCACTACTACTGTTCTATAATTATTGTACAGACCATATTGAAAACAAGAAAGAGAGCAGCACAAAAATACAAAAGCGAGTCCAAGTGCAAAGTTCCCAAAGGCAAGTACCAAACCTTTATAATGCAAAAAATCCAGAAAGCGGGAACAGCACATCGGTTTTTCAGGGTTAAATAAGAGCAAAGTTTCGGTTCAAGTGGCAAACCTTTTTCAAGCTTGACAAAAGAAAACAGTGTGCTGTTCCTGCTTTCTGGATTTTTTTTTTATTGTACAGACCATCTATAAAATGTGTCCTTTGTTTCATGGCTTTCTCTCCAGATCTATATCGCATTTGTGGTTGGTCTGGATGCCTTCTGTAAAACACAGCCTGGTCAATGTGGTCTAAAGTCTGACTAACGTCAATGAGGCTGTTCCTAAAAGTCCCAGAGAAGGATCGTTACTTTGGAGACAACTAGTGTTGAGCGATACCTTCCGATATCAGGAAATATCGGATCGGATCGGACCGATACCCCAAAAATATCGGATATCGCCGATTCCGATACCAGAAACCAATGCAAGTCAATGGGCCACAAATATTGGAATGAAAATAAACCCTTACTTTCCTTGTAGGTTAATTCTACATGAAGGAAAACAACTAAGAATAATGTAGAATGTATTGGGGGAGGTGCAGGAGACATTAAAGGCATAGAGGTTTAGCCCAATCAAATGTAATAGCAGGAATTAATTTTTTTTTAAGACGTTCGGAGTTACAAAGATATTGACTATGTCAAGCTTTTTTATATTTTGTCAGATATTTATGTTTCACTACTTCCATGCTCTTCACCTTCTTATTTACTTCTCCCACACTTTCTCCTTCATCATCCTTAGCAGCATCTTTTTCATCAACTTCTTCACCTTATTCATCTTCTTCTTCACCTTCTTCCTATTATTCTGTTTTTTTACATTCTTCATATTCTTCTTATTCAACTATTATTATTCTTCATATTCTACTTCTTCATCTTCTTCTTCATCATATTCTTATTTGTGACAGGCATTCCTGTAGTTGTTATCTATAAAAGTTTGAAGATTACACCAGCCGTTCTGCCTGTCACAAAAGATTTACAACAGGATTTGTCCGCGATCAGTTTTGCCTGCAGCAGCAGGTATTTTCCAGGGGCACCACGGGGAGTAACGGACTCACCCCCACACACTGCTTATTCTTCTTCTGCTTATAATTTAGATAATATGTTTTGCTCTGATTTTTAGTCTTATGCTTAATGTTCTTCTGCTTTTTGTTCTGCAGCTTCTTGTTCTTCTGCTTCTTGGTCTTCTGTCTCTTGTTCTTCTGTATCTTGGTGGTTGTCTTCTTGTTCTTTGTCCTCTTGGTCATCTTCTTCAGGGTCATCTTCTTGGTCTTCTTCGGGGTGGTCTTCAAGGTCGTCGTCTTTGGGGTCGTCGTCTTCTTCGGGGTGGTCTTCAGGGTCGTCGTCTCCAGGGTCATCATTTTCGGGGTTGTCTTCTTCGGGGTGGTCTTTAGGGTCGTCTTTAGGGTCGTCGACAGGGAGATCCAGAGTGATTACCAAAAACCATTTCAAAAAGCTTGAACTTGGAAATGCAGCAGAAGGTACAAGAAGGCTGAGGAACTGCTGAGAACCAGCTGATGGTACTGGAACCTGGATGGGTAGCCAAAGGTACAAGAGCCAAAGGAACTACCGAGGACCAGCTGATGGTACTGGAACCCGGTTACTAAGCAGGAGGTACCTGTGCCAGAAAGCACTACCAAGGACCAGCACACGTTGGTGGAACTCGGATACCGAGAAGGAGGCACCTAAGCCAAAGGCTCTGCCTGGAACTAGCTGACGTTACAGGAACCCAGGGGGGCATATTCAAGATTGACTTCCAAAGAACCAGCTAATGGTACTGGAACTCAGATAGGCAGCAGAAGGTACACATGAAAAAAAAAGTTGCAAGGCCGCGAGACGGCCAGAGTTACCGAAACCCACAGTCCTACAGGGGGAGCTTGTCCTATTGGCACTACGGAACCAGCCTTCATTGCCAGATACCGCAGCCCACATAGGAAGCACCTAAACTGCAGGCACCATAGTCGGCTAACCTGACCGCAACACGACAGGACAACATATTGGAGGCAAAGTGACGCTGACACTACCCGGAAACAGCTGGCATGCTGGAACCAGGCTGGGCAGGAGGGAGTACCCGTGCCAAAGACACTTCTGAGCAGCAACTGGCGGTGTTGGAGCCCAGGGATTACAGTAGAAACAGAATGTAGCAAGAGGCCTAATTGGAGCAAGTTTAATATCTGTAGTTGTGTGAATGTGAACAGAGCAGGCGAAATTGCCAGACACACAGCAGGGGATCAGCTGACATTACTGAACCCCAATAACACAGGAGCAAGTGTTGACTGTGCAGATGGCACTTCTGAGCAGCAACTGGCGGTGTTGGAGCCCAGGGATTACAGTTCAGGTGGTAGAAACATGAACACAACAGTAGACCTGGATACTGTTGCCAACCAATTATTTAATCTGGAAGAGGACTGGCAAATTCCTTCGAGATCCAGGCCTTGTTCATTTTCAGAAAAGTAAGCCGGTCAACGTTATCAGAGGATAGTCGCATGCGACGATCTGGTAGTACACCACCTGCGGCACTAAAGACACGTTCCGATAATACACTAGCAGCAGGGCAAGCTAGCACCTCCAATGCATACTGGCTAAGCTCTGGCCATGTATCCAGCTTAGAGACCCAAAACTTGAAGGGGGAAGAGCCATCTGGGAGTACACTGACAGGGCAAGACATGTAGTCTGTCACCATCTGATGGAAACGTTGCCTCCTGCTGACTGGAGCCGTCTGTGATGGTGTAGACATTTGTGGCGGGGACACAAAACTTTGCCACATTTGGGCCATACTGGTCTTGCCTTGTGCTGAGGCACTGCTTCTGCTCCCTCTTTGTGTAGAGCTTCCTCCACTGCCTCGACGCACTGAGCTGCTTTGTAAAGCACTAGCAGCACTGCTCTCAGGTGGAATGGAGAACATGATGGAATGCACCAGTGTGTCTTGGTACTCCCGCATTTTGCGCTCCCGGTTCAACGGTGTTATGAGGCATTGTAAGTTGTCTTGGTAGCGAGGATCTAGGAGGGTGTACACCCAATAATCAGCCATGTTGAGAATGTGGGCGATGCGGCGGTCATTTCTCAGGCACTGCAGCATGAAATCAAAGATGTGCTGCAGACTGCCAACTGGACAAGAAATGCTGTCCCCTGCTTGAGGCGTCATCTCTGCCTGCTCTGCATCACCACACCCTCGCTCTCTACATACGGACTACTAGAGCATTCTGTACCTCCCACCTCTGGACAGAAGTCTTCCTCCTTCATTGACTCCTCCTCATCCTCCTCACAGTGTCCCCTGCCTAGGCCTTTGTGAGGAACCACGTTGCGCAGACTGTCCAGAAGCAGATGGCATTTGTGAATCCTCATCCTCCACCTCTTCCACAACCTCCTCCCTTAATGCTTGCAGTGTTTCTTCATGCAGGCAGATAAGGGGGATAGTCATGCTGAATAGTGCATCATCTGCACTCGCCATCCGCGTGGAATCATCGAAGGCACGCAAAACATGGCAGATGTCCTTCATAGAGGCCCTCTCAGTGGTGGTGAAGTGTGAACGGCGCGCAGTGCGACTTGTTTACGCCTGATGCAGCTGGTACTCCATTACTGCTGCCTACCAACCTCTCCAACATATGTAACGTTGAATTCCACCTGGTAGGTAAGTCACATATGATGTGATGTTCCGGAAGGTGGAATCGGCACTGCAGAGCTGCAATGCGCGATCTTGCCATGCTGGAACGCCACAACTGAGCGCACTCTTTGCGGACCTTGTGCAGCAGTGCATCAAGATCCGGATAGTCCCTCAAAAACTCTGCACGACCAAGTTGATCACATGTGCCAGACATGGGATGTGAGTGAGGTTGCCTAGGCCCAGAGCTGCCACCAGATTTCGGCAATTGTCACACACTACCATGCCTGGCTGGAGATTCGCTGGCACAAACCACACGTCTCTCTCCTGCTTGATGGCATTCCAGAGCTCCTGCGCTGTGTGGCTTCGATTCCCCAAAGAAATTAATTTCAATACAGCCTGTGGTCGTTTGGCCACGGCTGTGCTCATATCGGTCGTAACAGGTAAGCGTTCACGGGTCCATGTGGAGGTAGACTGTGACGGCTCCTTCAGCGCTGATTCAGAGGAACTGGAGTATTAGGAGTCAATGTGTACAGACTGGATTCCTGTAATCCTTGGAGTTGGCAGAGCACGTATAGCGCCACTCTCAAGATCTGTACCCGGCTCCACAACATTGACCCAATGGGCAGTATCCTTGGAGTTGGCAGAACACATACAGCGCCACTCTCAAGATCTGTACCCGGCTCCACAACATTGACCCAATGGACAGCGAGGGAAAGATATCGTCCCTGTCCATGATTACTGGTCCACGCATCGGTGGTCAGGTGGACCTTGCTACTGATGGCGTTTAGTAGCGCATGTTTAATTTTTCCCTCCACATGCTTTTGCAGGACAGGGACGGCTCACCTGCTGAAATAAAAGCAGCTGGGCACGTTGTATTGTGGGATTGCCAATTACATGAAGTTACGGAAGGTGTCAGTCTCCACCAGCCTGAATGAGAGCATTTCAAGGGCCAGTAATTTGGCAATGCCAGCATTCAGAGCCTGTGCTCGGGGATGGTTTGCCGAGTATGGCCGCCTTTTCTCCCATGCCTGTGCTACAGATGGCTGTAGAGTGGCCTGGGAGTGTGAGGATGACCGGGAACGTGGTGCTGTGAGTGGAATGACACTGTGTCTCTGTACAACAGTGCCAGAGGTTCTTCCATCGCGATCCTGTGAGGAAGCCGAACCAGCTGTGTGAGCTGGAGGAAGAGGCTACAACACGAGCTGAAGAGGTGGTAGGTGGCACTGTAGGTTGGCCTAGGTCTTCAGTGTGTCTTTGTAGCTCCACCACGTGCTTGGTCTGCATATGTTTCCACATATTTGTGGTATTGAGGTTTCTGACACTTTTCCCTCTTTTCACTTTCTGATTACACAGCTGGCATTTGACAAAGCAAATGTCATCTGCAACTGTGTCAAAAAAGGACCAGGCACTGCAAGTCTTGGGAGCACCCGTTTTGGGTTTTGGAAGAGGCATGCTCCTAATGGGTACCGAAGTGGAGGCTACAGGCAACCGAGTCTGCCCCCTCCCTCTCCCTCCTTTTTTGGCCGTTCGGGGAATCTCTTCCTCAGAGCTGCTCCCACCTTCCTGTTCCTCACGCCATGATGGGTCAAGGAACTCATCATCTACACTCCCCTCTTCAATCGACTGCTTCTCCTGGGTAGTCTCGACAGCACAGTACGCACCAGAAAGTGGCACCTGAGTCTCATCATCAGATGCGTACTGAGGTGTGCTGACCATAGGCACTGGCCCACCCGCCTCTTCAGATTCAGAGAGACAAAGCTGTTGCACATCACTTCATACTACCTCTTCTTCAAATTTTCGAATGCTGCTTGGCTGGCCCCCTCTTTCCAAGCCAACAGATTCAGAATACAGAAGTAGAGTTGGCTCCTGTCCAGGGCTCTCTGACTGCCTGGGCAATTTCGCAGGTGGTGAAGAGACAGATGGGTGCTCTTCAGTGCTCTGGACCTGAGAGGATCTTGAACTAATTGAAGTCGATGCGTTAGCTGCCATCCATACGAGAATGGCTTCAATTTGTTCGTCCCGCAGCAGTGGGGTATGGCGAGCTCCTACAAAGCTGCGCATAAAGGACTGTTCCCTGGTAAAACTGGGGGATGCTGATTCACTGGTGCCCGCAGCAGGCACAGAATCCCCACGTCCTCTCTCTGCAGAAACTCCACGCCCACGACCATGTGCCTTACTCCCTGCCTTCTTCATCTTGGTAGACTGATAAAGATAGGCAGAAAAGTACTAAGGGCTTAGTGTGCTTATCCCTGAACAGCTGCTAACAGGTATAAGAAACACTAATTTTATAAAGTGTGTGGACTACACTTTAATATGCGCTAATGTGGCCTACACAACTGCCAAGTGGAGTGTTTGGTGAACTTTATTAACTTTTTTTTTTCACAAAAAGACACTGGATGTGCCCAAAGATGTAAAACCGATAGTATCACAAACTTTTTGTAGCTATTACAATGCAGGAAGGTAACCTACAATGCAATAGATGAGGATCCAAAAAATAGGCTAATACTAATCTGGCTGGGGCTGCAGGGCACAAGCCAGCAGAAAGGCTCCTCTATCTACTCCTATATAGTGTTTGCAAATATTCTAGCTGGATACGGATGGAACCTCACTAATAGGAGAAATCTGGAAAAATGAGCAGCACTAATGCAAAAAAGGACAATGTATGAGGCAGTGACACACGCTGAGCGGACTACAATCGGAGGTGGCTGCAGAACACACTACAGCGTGAGCTGCACTCACACACACAGACCTCATAGACAGCTGTGAACAGCTCTGCAAGGCTGCAGAAAAGCTCCTCTATCTACTCCTATACAGTGTTTTCAAGCAATCTAGCTGGATACGGATGGAACCACAATATTAGGAGAAATCTGGAAAAATGAGCAGCACTAATGCAAAAAAGGACAATTTATGAGGCAGTGACGCACGCTGAGCGGACTACAACCAGAGGTGGCTGCAGAAAACACTACAGCGTGAGCTGCACTCACACACAGAGACCTCGCAGACAGCCATGAACAGCGCTGCAAGGCAAAAGAAAGCTTCTCACACAGCGGTTGCTAAAGTAGCCTGGGTAAAGCACAATAAAGCAAATCGCTAGCTCAAACTGTCCCTCAGAGTCAGAACAGCAGCGTCCTGTCCCTAAGTAAATTCACAGCAGAGTGAACCCAAAATGGCGGCAGCGGCTTTTATAGTGCATCATGACATCATTTCAGCAGCCAATCACAGCCATGCCATTAGTTAACATGCCTAGCATGCATAACAGGATGTGCCCACACTTCTTAGGATTCCTCATTGGCTGAATAAAATCAAACTGGCTCATTGCATTATGGGGACTTCCGATTCCGGTATTCGATATTCTAAAAGTATCGGAACTCAATATCGGAACTCCGATACCGCGAATATCGTCCGATACCCGATATTGCAGTATCGGAATGCTCAACACTAGAGACAACAGATTTGTTACGCCAGGGTTCTGGAATGCGAGAAAGGTTTTCATCTTTTCTCCAGTCAATAGTAGTTGAATTGTAATTTAATATCTTCAACCCAAGAGCAGCTACACCGTGCTACAATCCATTCTGGATATTGACTGTGGGCATGGTTAATGAGTAGTTTCTTCTTAATATACGGCCAATGAAGCATCTGTTTTATGGATGCTTCGTATTGATTGACTCCACCACATTGTTAGCCTGATTTATCTGTATTAACGAATGGCAGGTTTCATACCCCAACCAAGAATTGAACTCTAATTGGAGAACAAGAGAATGTGACAGTGATACATGTGGATAAGATGTTGTCAATATACCGGGCAGATTATAAATGTAAGCCTACTGTGAGGTGTCACACGAGACATGTCGTATTACACGTTACGCACTGATTACTTTGTTACACGAGCAAAGAAACAGTGACACGTTCAGCGTTTAATTCGGTGATGTCCTGTAGACTCTATGTAACGGAACTGAGAATTTCTACTGTCGGGGACTATAGATGTGTGTAGAAGACGAAGGACACGATTCTGTAAAAGGGCATTTTACGGTACTTTTGTAATAAATTAGTATTACTGTATATATACTTTGTTTTTGCTGTGTTTTCTAATCTTAGGGAAACCCCTTTTAAACAGCGGCTGCGGGGGTAATCACTTGATTGAAACGGTTTAATTAGGTAAGAAAGGAATCTGTTCAAAAACAGTCTAACACTGACAAAAATACATTTCAAGGATTCTTTTTGCCAACAACCTCTCCAGGGAAAACATACTGTAGTGATCTGAAAAACAAGGAGAGCTTCGTCTTCCAGTACATAAACAAGTCTTCCACACCGTCTCAGGAATAATGGGGGAACCTCACGACACACGGAAGGACGCCTGTCCACCACCATTTCAAAAGAACATCTTGTTCCTTTTTCTGGCCTAAAGAGAATAGGAAAAGCAAGGTCTATCATCAGAAAATGGATTTAGCTAGTTTGCTATGCTCAAAAACAGGGGTTTTAAAAATCAGCATTTCAAGCATGCGGTATATTTGTTATGTCTCACCTGATTCAGACGTACAGTTCTTGAGGAACACGGACAGGTGGTGCTGGTGCAGCAGGATGGTGAAGTTGTGTAGAAGGGCTATCAAAGATGTAATGGGCTGTAAAGAAAATGCTGAGCTGGTGTAGCAGAGCTGGGACAGTGAAGACTGATCTAGAAGAGCTGGGAAAGTGAAGACTGAATGTAGCAGAGCTGGAACAGTGATGACTGATGTAGCAGAGCTGGGACAGTGATGACTGATATAGCAGTGTTGTGACACCAAAGACTGATGTAGCAGAGTTGGAACAGTGATGACTGATGTAGCAGGGCTGGAAATGATGACTGATGTAGCAGAGCTGGAACAGTGATGACTGATGTAGCAGAGCTGGAACAGTGATGACTGATGTAGCAGAGTTGGGACAGTGATTGATGTAGCAGAGCTGGGACAGTGATGACTTATGTAGCAGAGCTAGGACATTGATAACTGACGTAGCAGAGCTGGAACAGTGATGACTGATGTAGCAGAGCTGGAACATTGATGACTGATGTAGCAGAGCTAGAACAGTGATGAATGATGTAGCAGAGCTGGGACAGTGATGACTGATGTAGCAGAGCTGGGACAGTGATGACTGATGTATCAGGGTTGGACCACTGATGGCTGATGTAGCAGAGTTGGACCACTGATGGCTGATGTAGCAGAGTTGGACCACTGATGGCTGATGTAGCAGAGTTGGACCACTGATGGCTGATGTAGCAGAGTTGGACCACTGATGGCTGATGTAGCAGAGCTGGCACAGTGATGACTGATGTAGCAGGGTTGGACCACTGATGGCTGATGTAGCAGAGTTGGACCACTGATGGCTGATGTAGCCGAGTTGGACCACTGATGGCTGATGTAGCCGAGTTGGACCACTGATGGCTGATGTAGCAGAGTTGGACCACTGATGGCTGATGAAGCGGAGCTAGTTCAGTGATGATCAGAGTAGCTGAATCTTAGCAGTACTGGCTGAGGCAGCAGTCCTGGACCAACGATGACTAGAATAGCAGAGTTATAGCAGCATTGGCTAATGTAGTATTGCACCCCAAATGGCTTATATGCAGGAAGCTCTCAACACTTAATAGTGGCAGGATGCCATCTCCTTGAGTTCTCAGGAGACTTCCCGCCACCTAAGCCTGGTTAAATAACCCAGTGTGAAGACGTCACAGAGCCATCAGGTTGCAGAAAGACCTGGGTAAATAGGAAGGAGGATGAAGAGCACTGCGCTGGAGCCAGCAGAGGTGATTAACAATATTTCTAAGATCGGGGTAGTGCAAATCTTTTTGCATATCTGCTCAAAGTCTATACTGTCAGATTTGGGTTTCACCTGCACTGGCTTCTTCTGGGGCAGGTATGAAAGCTGCCCATGATGCAAAAAAATACAACTTTTGTGGAAGAACAGTCTTGTGTGTCCAGTATAGTTTTACATTTATTTCTGCGACATCAACGAGAACTTGGTTCTATCCTCTACAAGACTCGGAGCCGGTAGAGCACAACTGTGTGTTATACATACGGTATATACACATTCTATATGAACAGAAGTATGTGGACTCCGACTACTGCACCTATATAAATGAATTGGATATGCGATTGAAAACCATGGATTTTAATAAGAAGTTGATCACTAATATCCTCTGATAATTTGATCCATGACGTTTCCAGAAGTTCTGGTTACATGTCCAGATTGATAATTAGGAATTATTTATTTTTCCAGAATGTTATAAATTTCTTTATTAAATCTCTTCTGCACTCTTCCATTCCCAGTGTGGGTGCCACCAAAAAATGGCAAATCCTCCCTGAAGAGTGTTTCACTTGTAGCTGTCACACTCTGCGATTCTGATATATTGCTCCATTACCACTAACGAGCCTCTGGCTGATAATATCCTGGTATTGATCACATATATATTTTAACTCAAACTGACAGCATAAAAAAAAAAAACCACTAGATTTCATGAAACTTTTAAAAAGTTTAGATAATATTTGAGCATAGGGAATTTTTCAATCAAGAAAATCAAATTAACCTTTGCAAACCAGAGAAAGGTTGTAACTTTTTGGAATGTATTTGTCATTTTATTTTTTGCTTTTTTTTCGTCCCATTTTCTACTGAATTAGATTTTTTTTTAAAATTGTACATTAAGAGCAGATGTCATTTTATGACCCATAATTAAGAAAATCTCAGAAACGAAGATATAAGCAATTTTTCTCACCTGGTGTTCAATTAGTGTAAGAAAACAAAAAGATGAATTTCAAAGTAAATTCATTCCAAGAATAGTCATTTTAATTTTCTTATGTTATAGAAAAAAACAGCCATAATAATAAAGACACCTGCCAAATAGTGTAATACACTGCGGCAAAGAAAGCTGCAAAGCTCTGCGTATTCTGAACCCGTACTTTCATAGCTGCGATGCTCTGTGTATCCTGACCCCTTTCTACCACAGCTGCGATGCTCTGTGTATGCTGACCCCTTTCTATCATAGCTGCGATGCTCTGTGTATCCTGACCCCTTTCTATCATAGCTGCGATGCTCTGTGTATCCTGACCCTTTTCTATCATAGCTGCGATGCTCTGCTTGTCCTGACACCTTTCTATCATAGCTGTGATGCTCTGCTTGTCCTAACGCGTTTCTATCATAGCTGCGATGCTCTGCGTGTCCTGACTCCTTTCTATCATAGCTGTGATGCTCTGCATATCCTGACACCTTTCTATCATAGCTGTGATGCTCTGTGTATCCTGACCCCTTTCTGTCATAGCTGTGATGCTCTGAATATCCTGACCCCTTTCTATCATAGCTGTGATGCTCTGCTTGTTCTGACTCATTTCTACCATAGCTGCGATGTTCTGCATGTCCTGACCCCTTTCTATCATAGCTGCGATGCTCTGTGTATCCTGACCCCTTTCTGCCATAGCTGCGATGCTCTGTGTATCCTGACCCCTTTCTATCATAGCTGCCATGCTCTGCGTGTCCAGACTCCTTTCTATCATAGCTGCGATGCTCTGTGTATCCTGACCCCTTTCTGTCATCGCTGTGATGCTCTGAATATCCTGACCTCTTTCTATCATAGCTGCCATGCTCTGTGTATCCTGACCCCTTTCTGCCATAGCTGCGATACTCTGTGTATCCTGACCCCTTTCTATCATAGCTGCAATGCTCTGTGTATCCTGACCCCTTTCTATCATAGCTGCGATGCTCTGTGTATCCTGACCCCTTTCTATCATAGCTGCGATGCTGTGTGCCCTGACACCTTTCTATCATAGCTGCGATGCTCTGCTTGTCCTGACACCTTTCTATCATAGCTGTGATGCTCTGCTTGTCCTGACTCATTTCTATCATAGCTGCGATGCTCTGCGTGTCCTGACTCATGTCTATCATAGTTGCGATGCTCTGCGTGTCCTGACTCCTTTCTATCATAGCTGTGATGCTCTGCTTGTCCTGACTCCTTCCTATCATAGCTGCGATGCTCTGCTTGTCCTGACACTTTTCTATCATAGCTGCGCTGCTCTGCTTGTCCTGACACCTTTCTATCATAGCTGCGATGCTCTGCTTGTCCTGACACCTATCATAGCTGCGATGCTCTGCTTGTCCTGACACCTTTCTATCATAGCTGCGATGCTCTGCTTGTCCTGACTCCTTCCTATCATAGCTGTGATGCTCTGCTTGTCCTGACTCCTTCCTATCATAGCTGCGATGCTCTGCTTATCCTGACACCTTTCTATCATAGCTGTGATGCTCTGCTTGTCCTGACTCGTTTCTATCATAGCTGCGATGCTCTGCGTGTCCTGACTCCTTTTTATCATAGCTGTGATGCTCTGCTTGTCCTGACTCGTTTCTATCATAGCTGCGATGCTCTGCGTGTCCTGACTCCTTTCTATCATAGCTGCGATGCTCTGCTTGTCCTGACTCCTTTCTATCATAGCTGCGATGCTCTGCTTGTCCTGACACCTTTCTATCATAGCTTTGAGCAGGGGATTGGACCAGATGGCCCAGGAGGTCCCTTCCAACTCTACGATTCTATAGCTGCGATGCTCTGCGTGTCCTGACACCTTTCTATCATAGCTGCAATGCTCTGCGTGTCCTCACATCTTTCTATCATAGCTGTGGTGCTCTGCATGTCCTGACACCTTTCTATCATAGCTGTGAATGCTCTGCGTGTCCTGACATCTTTCTTACCATAGCTGCAATGCTCTGCGTGTCCTCACATCTTTCTATCATAGCTGTGATGCTCTGCGTGTCCTGACACCTTCTATCATAGCTGCGAATGCTCTGCGTGTCCTGTCACCTTTTTATCATAGCTGCAATGCTCTGCGTGTCCTCACATCTTTCTATCATAGCTGCGATGCTCTACGTGTCCTGACTCCTTTCTATCATAGCTGTGATGCTCTGCTTGTCCTGAATCGTTTCTATCATAGCTGCGATGCTCTGCATGTCCTGACTCCTTTCTATTATAGCTGTGATGCTCTGCTAGTCCTGACTCCTTTCTATCATAGCTGCGATGCTCTGCTTGTCCTGACACCTTTCTATCATAGCTGCGATGCTCTGCGTGTCCTGACACCTTTCTATCATAGCTGCAATGCTCTGCGTGTCCTCACATCTTTCTATCATAGCTGTGATGCTCTGCGTGTCCTGACACCTTTTTGTATCATAGCTGCGATGCTCTGCGTGTCCTGACACCTTTCTATCATAGCTGCAATGCTCTGCGTGTGCTCACATCTTTCTATCATAGCTGGGGTGCTCTGCGTGTCCTGACATCTTTCTATCATAGCTGCAATGCTCTGCGTGTCCTCACATCTTTCTATCATAGCTGCGATGCTCTGCATGTCCTGACTCCTTTCTATCATAGCTGTGATGCTCTGCTTGTCCTGACCCCTTTCTATCATAGCTGCGATGCTCTGCATGTCCTGACTCCTTTCTATCATAGCTGCGATGCTCTGCTTGTCCTGACACCTTTCTATCATAGCTTTGATGCTCTGCTTGTCATGAATTGTTTCTATCATAGCTGCGATGCTCTGCATGTCCTGACTCCTTTCTATCATATCTGTGATGCTCTGCTTGTCCTGAATCGTTTCTATCATAGCTGCGATGCTCTGCGTGTCCTGACCCCTTTTTATCATAGCTGCGATGCTCTGCATGTCCTGACTCCTTTCTATCATAGCTGTGATGCTCTGCTTGTCCTGACCCCTTTCTATCATAGCTGCGATGCTCTGCATGTCCTGACTCCTTTCTATCATAGCTGCGATGCTCTGCTTGTCCTGACACCTTTCTATCATAGCTGCGATGCTCTGCATGTCCTGACACCTTTCTATCATAGCTGCGAATGCTACTGTTGTCTTGACCATTCTGTCACATACAGCAGGATGTTTATGAGTAAGTTGTTGCATAGCCACTGTGAGATCTGATCAGTCTTCAAGGTCATAATGTATCATTAGGCCTTGAGTGCCCATTAACTGGTCGCTGGTTTACTGGTTGTTCTTGGATAACTTCTGCCATGTTTGGTTGGTACTAATCACTTCATATCAGAATCCCCTCTCAATGCCCACAATATACCTAGGACACCCCACAAGACCAGGAACAGCCCATAAAGCCCAACATATACTGAGAACACCCCACAAGATCAGTGGTATATATTGACAACACTCCACAAGAGCTGCTATATACCGGGAACACATCACCACAAGAAGTTCCACATACCGGGAACACCCTACAAGACTTGCCGTAAAATATGAACACCCAAAAAGGACTATCAAACAGAAAGCCATCCCTCAAAACCTGACATACACAAGACCACCCTTCCAGACCTGCCATTTAAAGGACCACCCCAGAAGACCCATCATATGCCAGGAATACCCAAGTAGAATCATGTTTCTCCATTAGTTTGAGCAGTTAGTAAAGTTGCCTACTTCTGCTCCCCTTCCTCACACAACGGACAAGTCTCTTAAAAGTCAGACGCTGCAGCTGCATCCCCCTCCTCCCTTTTATACTACAGGCAATGTTGTTAAGCTGTGATCACTGAGTGTCTACGGACGCTGTGTGCACTCACTGCGTACACTGAGGTCTACAGATGGAAGGCATCATAGATGTCCAAAATGTACAGCATCAACTAGAAACCACCGGCCCAAAGATGTCGTATTACAGTCCGAAGAACAAAGTTTGATCACGTGTTGTGTTCACTATGTGCGAAGTATCGCAACGCTAATTCCCAAGTTATCTTCGGAGGATCTCACCACCTGGAGATGCGACACGTCGCCATCCAACTATTCACCCCGCTCGTCCCCGCGACGTCACATCACATTACCACATTCCATCACTGCAGCATTTCTGTTTAATTGTAGAAAACATGTTATTATTCACAAATCGCGGCTTCTATGAAAAGGTTCAGGGTTGATCATTAAATGGGATTGGTTAGAAAATTCATTCTCTGTGCCGGGAACAACAACGCCTTTCTGCATTAGGCGCGTGACCAGCGGACAATCAGTGCGTGCTGGATTATGCCAGGAAGGAATTAGAAACAGTTTCCGAGGACAATCGATTGAAACCAAGAATTTGGCTGACATGACAAAGCGAGACTCAGAGCTTAGAAGGGACGGGAGCGGTGTGAACTTCTCCCAACCACTTAATCAGGATTTCATTCAAGGCAGCCGGTCTACAAGAGAAGATACAGAAGACAACATTCATAAAGAGAAACAAAGCTCGGGAACATGGTGCGTCACTACATAAAATCATTTACCACTGTCATAAACTATATTCCTGTACATAGGGGCAGTATTATAGTAGTTATATTCTTGTACATAGGGGCAGTATTATAGTAGTTATATTCTTGTACATAGGGGCAGTATTATAGTAGTTATATTCTTGTATATAGGGGCAGTATTATAGTAGTTATATTCTTGTACATAGGGGCAGTATTATAGTAGTTATATTCTTGTACATAGAAGCAGTATTATAGTAGTTATATTCTTGTATATAGGGGCAGTATTATAGTAGTTATATTCTTGTACATAGGGGCAGTATTATCGTAGTTATATTCTTGTACATAGGAGCAGTATTATAGTAGTTATATTCTTGTACATAGGGGGCAGTATTATAGTAGTTATATTCTTGTACATAGGGGCAGTATTATCGTAGTTATATTCTTGTACATAGGAGCAGTATTATAGTAGTTATATTCTTGTACATAGAAGCAGTATTATAGTAGTTATATTCTTGTATATAGGGGCAGTATTATAGTAGTTATATTCTTGTATATAGGGGCAGTATTATAGTAGTTATATTCTTGTACATAGGGGCAGTATTATCGTAGTTATATTCTTGTACATAGGAGCAGTATTATAGTAGTTATATTCTTGTACATAGGGGGCAGTATTATAGTAGTTATATTCTTGTACATAGGGGGCAGTATTATAGTAGTTATATTCTTGTACATAGGAGCAATATTATCGTAGTTATATTCTTGTACATAGAAGCAGTATTATAGTAGTTATATTCTTGTATATAGGGGCAGTATTATAGTAGTTATATTCTTGTACATAGGAGCAGTATTATAGTAGTTATATTCTTGTACATAGGGGGCAGTATTATAGTAGTTATATTCTTGTACATAGGGGGCAGTATTATAGTAGTTATATTCTTGTACATAGGAGCAATATTATCGTAGCTATATTCTTGTACATAGGAGCAGTATTATAGTAGTTATATTCTTGTACATAGGGGCAGTATTATAGTAGTTATATTCTTGTACATAGGGGGCAGTATTATCGTAGTTATATTCTTGTACATAGGAGCAGTATTATAGTAGTTATATTCTTGTACATAGGAGCAGTATTATAGTAGTTATATTCTTGTACATAGGGGCAGTATTATAGTAGTTATATTCTTGTACATAGGGGCAGTATTATAGTAGTTATATTCTTGTACATAGGGGGCAGTATTATCGTAGTTATATTCTTGTACATAGGAGCAGTATTATAGTAGTTATATTCTTGTACATAGGAGCAGTATTATAGTAGTTATATTCTTGTACATAGGAGCAGTATTATAGTAGTTATATTCTTGTACATAGGGGCAGTATTATAGTAGTTATATTCTTGTACATAGGGGGCAGTATTATCGTAGTTATATTCTTGTACATAGGAGCAGTATTATAGTAGTTATATTCTTGTACATAGGGGCAGTATTATAGTAGTTATATTCTTGTACATAGGGGCAGTATTATCGTAGTTATATTCTTGTACATAGGAGCAGTATTATAGTAGTTATATTCTTGTACATAGGGGCAGTATTATAGTAGTTATATTCTTGTACATAGGGGGCAGTATTATAGTAGTTATATTCTTGTACATAGGAGCAATATTATAGTAGTTATATTCTTGTACATAGGAGCAGTATTATAGTAGTTATATTCTTGTACATAGGAGCAGTATTATAGTAGTTATATTCTTGTACATAGGGGCAGTATTATAGTAGTTATATTCTTGTACATAGGGGGCAGTATTATAGTAGTTATATTCTTGTACATAGGGGCAGTATTATAGTAGTTATATTCTTGTACATAGGGGAAGTATTATAGTAGTTATATTCTTGTACATAGGGGCAGTATTATAGTAGTTATATTCTTGTACATATGGGGCAGTATTATAGTAGTTATATTCTTATACATAGGGGCAGTATTATAGTAGTTATATTCTTGTACATAGGGGCAGTATTATAGTAGTTATATTCTTGTACATAGGGGCAGTATTATAGTAGTTATATTCATGTACATAGGAGCAGTATTATAGTAGTTACATTCTTGTACATAGTATTATATCAGTATTATTCCTGTACACAACATGCATAAAATATTAAATCCCTTTGCGGTTTGTTGAGAAGTGATATTAAAGGGAAATATTCAAAAGCAATTAGAAAATAAAACTGTCACAATCAGTACTAAATAAGTGACGTCAGAATAGAAATTTAGATGTCATTCCTGAAACCACAATCTGCACTTTGTGCTCCTGACTTTTCGCTTCTGATGTTGCCTCTTGTTCTGTGAGCCTTCCTTATACATAGGGGACGTTTATCGCTCGCTCTCTACATGCTGTATAATTATACCGTACTTTTATAATAACCTGGTAAATATGACTCTTTGTAGATAGAAGCAGGCTCTGCTGACATATTGGAAGGAGAGTGTCAGGATTGATGGATTTTAAGAGGATCTTTATTAGTGAAGCGCTCCTGGGACCCTCCTTCCCGGCTTCCATAGTACAATGTGTCCGGGCTGGAGCGAAGTCTGTAATGTAGCCCTGCTGCCTTACGGTTTATGTATAGGACTGTGGATGCTATATAAAAGCTATTAGCGTGATGCAATATATTTACTGGGGTCCGTCCTGGAGACTAATCCACAGGGAAACAATCAGACATTCTCCCTTTTAAATGTATCATTCAGATCATTGTACGATACTTACTTCCCCGATATCTGGTGTAGGAAGGAGGCACCAGTGATGTTCCACTATAGATCGTGGATGTGGGAATGCACACATTACTGAATCATAGGGTATATTCCTGCTCATGAATAATATCTACATCACTGAAAAAGGCATTGTTCTTAACCTACATCAGCTGATATTTCCCTGTCAAAAGGCAGTTCATACTTGAGCAGAATTTGTGTCAACCACCCAAAATATCCATTTATTTATGCAGATAAAAAGGAGAAAGGAGGGAGATGCAGCTGCAAAAGAAAGCCTAAGACTGTGTGCTGTGAGAGGGTAGAGGAGGGAGACGCAGCTGCAGAAGGAAGTCTAAGACTGTGTGCTGTGAGAGGAGAGAGGTGCAGCTGCAGAAGGAGGCCTAAGACTGCGTGCTGTGAGAGGGTAGAGGAGGGAGACGCAGCTGCAGAAGGAGGCCTAAGACTGCGTGCTGTGAGAGGGTAGAGGAGGGAGACGCAGCTGCAGAAGGAGGCCTAAGACTGCGTGCTGTGAGGAGAGAGGTGTAGCTGCAGAAGGAGGCCTAAGACTGCGTGCTGTGAGAGGGTAGAGGAGGGGTATGTACAGTAGGTGTACCAGGAAGGCAAAGTGTTAAGCGTTGGGTTCCTGCCACTGAACAGCAGGAATCCAGAGCCTTGCACTCGGCTGTCTCCCAGCCTCAGTTAGCGGCGTTCGCGGTTGCGTCGCTGCACGCTCAGTAGGTCTAGAAGGACGCCGGCCCGTGTCCTTGGGTTCAAGTCCTGTGACCATATACTGAGCGTTCATCTCCCCGAGCTCTGTGAGCTTGAACAGGCTCGGTATCTGTGTCTAGTGGTTCGGCGGCTCTGTGAAGCAACAGAGTTCACCCTGTACACACCGGGTGACGTTTAACCCGCGTGTGTTCCGTCATTATACCGTCATACTGTGCGTCCGCCATTATCTAGCAGCAGTGTGCCACCTCTGCACGGTGGACCCCGAGTTGCGAACGCACCTACTATTATTTTATAATTTGGTGCGTTCCGACAGCCCTAACACAAAGTGCCTGTGAGACTACATGCTGTGAGAGGGGAGAGGAGGGGGGTGCAGCTAGAGCAGGAAGCCAAAAACTGTGTGCTGTGAGAGGGGAGAGGAGGGGGTGCAGCTACAGCAGGAAGCCTAAGACTGTATGCTGTGAGAGGGGAGAGGAGGGGGTGCAGCTACAGCAGGAAGCCTAAGACTGTGTGCTGTGAGAGGGGAGAGGAGGGGGGTGCAGCTAGAGCAGGAAGCCAAAAACTGTGTGCTGTGAGAGGGGAGAGGAGGGGGTGCAGCTACAGCAGGAAGCCTAAGACTGTGTGCTGTGAGAGGGGAGAGGAGGGGGTGCAGCTACAGCAGGAAGCCTAAGACTGTATGCTGTGAGAGGGGAGAGGAGGGGGTGCAGCTACAGCAGGAAGCCTAAGACTGTGTGCTGTGAGAGGGGAGAGGAGGGGGGTGCAGCTACAGCAGGAAGCCAAAAACTGTGTGCTGTGAGAGGGGAGAGGAGAGGGTGCAGCTACAGCAGGAAGCATAAGACTGTGTGCTGTGAGAGGGGAGAGGAGGGGGGTGCAGCTACAGCAGGAAGCCTAAGACTGTGTGCTGTGAGAGGGGAGAGGAGAGGGTGCAGCTACAGCAGGAAGCATAAGACTGTGTGCTGTGATAGGGGAGAGGAGGGGGTGCAGCTACAGCAGGAAGCCTAAGACTGTGTGCTGTGAGAGGGGAGAGGAGGGGGTGCAGCTACAGCAGCAAGCCTAAGACTGTGTGCTGTGAGAGGGGAGAGGAGGGGGTGCAGCTACAGCAGGAAGCATAAGACTGTGTGCTGTGATAGGGGAGAGGAGGGGGTGCAGCTACAGCAGGAAGCCTAAGACTGTGTGCTGTGAGAGGGGAGAGGAGGGGGTGCAGCTACAGCAGGAAGCCTAAGACTGTATGCTGTGAGAGGGGAGAGGAGGGGGTGCAGCTACAGCAGGAAGCCTAAGACTGTGTGCTGTGAGAGGGGAGAGGAGGGGGGTGCAGCTACAGCAGGAAGCCAAAAACTGTGTGCTGTGAGAGGGGAGAGGAGAGGGTGCAGCTACAGCAGGAAGCATAAGACTGTGTGCTGTGAGAGGGGAGAGGAGGGGGGTGCAGTTACAGCAGGAAGCCTAAGACTGTGTGCTGTGAGAGGGGAGAGGAGGGGGGTGCAGCTAAAGCAGGAAGCCTAAGACTGTGTGCTGTGAGAGGGGAGAGGAGAGGGTGCAGCTACAGCAGGAAGCATAAGACTGTGTGCTGTGATAGGGGAGAGGAGGGGGTGCAGCTACAGCAGGAAGCCTAAGACTGTGTGCTGTGAGAGGGGAGAGGAGGGGGTGCAGCTACAGCAGCAAGCCTAAGACTGTGTGCTGTGAGAGGGGAGAGGAGGGGGTGCAGCTACAGCAGGAAGCATAAGACTGTGTGCTGTGATAGGGGAGAGGAGGGGGTGCAGCTACAGCAGGAAGCCTAAGACTGTGTGCTGTGAGAGGGGAGAGGAGGGGGTGCAGCTACAGCAGCAAGCCTAAGACTGTGTGCTGTGAGAGGGGAGAGGAGGGGGTGCAGCTACAGCAGGAAGCCTAAGACTGTGTGCTGTGAGAGGGGAGAGGAGGGGGTGCAGCTACAGCAGGAAGCATAAGACTGTGTGCTGTGAGAGGGGAGAGGAGGGGGTGCAGCTACAGCAGGAAGCCTAAGACTGTGTGCTGTGAGAGGGGAGAGGAGAGGGTGCAGCTACAGCAGGAAGCATAAGACTGTGTGCTGTGATAGGGGAGAGGAGGGGGTGCAGCTACAGCAGGAAGCCTAAGACTGTGTGCTGTGAGAGGGGAGAGGAGGGGGTGCAGCTACAGCAGGAAGCATAAGACTGTGTGCTGTGAGAGGGGAGAGGAGAGGGTGCAGCTACAGCAGGAAGCATAAGACTGTATGCTGTGAGAGGGGAGAGGAGGGGGGTGCAGTTACAGCAGGAAGCCTAAGACTGTGTGCTGTGAGAGGGGAGAGGAGGGGGTGCAGCTACAGCAGGAAGCCTAAGACTGTGTGCTGTGAGAGGGGAGAGGAGGGGGTGCAGCTACAGCAGGAAGCATAAGACTGTGTGCTGTGAGAGGGGAGAGGAGAGGGTGCAGCTACAGCAGGAAGCATAAGACTGTATGCTGTGAGAGGGGAGAGGAGGGGGGTGCAGTTACAGCAGGAAGCCTAAGACTGTGTGCTGTGAGAGGGGAGAGGAGGGGGGTGCAGCTACAGCAGGAAGCCTAAGACTGTGTGCTGTGAGAGGGGAGAGGAGAGAGTGCAGCTACAGCAGGAAGCATAAGACTGTGTGCTGTGACAGGGGAGAGGAGGGGGTGCAGCTACAGCAGGAAGCCTAAGACTGTGTGCTGTGAGAGGGGAGAGGAGGGGGTGCAGCTACAGCAGCAAGCCTAAGACTGTGTGTTGTGAGAGGGGAGAGGAGGGGGTGCATCTACAGCAGGAAGCATAAGACTGTGTGCTGTGATAGGGGAGAGGAGGGGGTGCAGCTACAGCAGGAAGCCTAAGACTGTGTGCTGTGAGAGGGGAGAGGAGGGGGTGCAGCTACAGCAGCAAGCCTAAGACTGTGTGCTGTGAGAGGGGAGAGGAGGGGGTGCAGCTACAGCAGGAAGCCTAAGACTGTGTGCTGTGAGACGGGAGAGGAGGGGGTGCAGCTAGAGCAGGAAGCCTAAGACTGTGTGCTGTGAGAGGGGAGAGGAGGGGATGCAGCTACAGCAGGAAGCCTAAGACTGTGTGCTGTGAGAGGGGAGAGGAGGGGGTGCAGCTACAGCAGGAAGCATAAGACTGTGTGCTGTGAGAGGGGAGAAGAGGGGGTGCAGCTACAGCAGGAAGCATAAGACTGTGTGCTGTGAGAGGGGAGAGGAGGGGGTGCAGCTACAGCAGGAAGCCTAAGACTGTATGCTGTGAGAGGGGAGAGGAGGGGGTGCAGCTACAGCAGGAAGCCTAAGACTGTGTGCTGTGAGAGGGGAGAGGAGGGGGTGCAGCTACAGCAGGAAGCCTAAGACTGTGTGCTGTGAGAGGGGAGAGGAGGGGATGCAGCTACAGCAGGAAGCCTAAGACTGTATGCTGTGAAAGGGGAGAGGAGGGGGTGCAGCTACAGCAGGAAGCATAAGACTGTGTGCTGTGAGAGTGGAGAGGAGGGGGTGCAGCTACAGCAGGAAGCCTAAGACTGTGTGCTGTGAAAGGGGAGAGGAGGGGGGTGCAGCTACAGCAGGAAGCCTAAGACTGTGTGCTGTGAGAGGGGAGAGGAGGGGGTGCAGTTACAGCAGGAAGCATAAGACTGTGTGCTGTGAGAGGGGAGAGGAGGGGGTGCAGCTACAGCAGGAAGCCTAAGACTGTGTGCTGTGAGAGGGGAGAGGAGGGGGTGCAGCTACAGCAGGAAGCCTAAGACTGCGTGCTGTGAGAGGGGAGAAGAGGGGGTGCAGCTACAGCAGGAAGCCTAAGACTGTGTGCTGTGATAGGGGAGAGGAGGGGGTGCAGTTACAGCAGGAAGCATAAGACTGTGTGCTGTGAGAGGGGAGAGGAGGGGGTGCAGCTACAGCAGGAAGCCTAAGACTGTGTGCTGTGAGAGGGGAGAGGAGGGGGTGCAGCTACAGCAGGAAGCCTAAGACTGTGTGCTGTGAAAGGGGAGAGGAGGGGGTGCAGCTACAGCAGGAAGCCTAAGACTGTGTGTTGTGAGAGGGGAGAGGAGGGGGGTGCAGCTACAGCAGGAAGCCTAAGACTGTGTGCTGTGAGAGGGGAGAGGAGGGGGTGCAGTTACAGCAGGAAGCATAAGACTGTGTGCTGTGAGAGGGGAGAGGAGGGGGTGCAGCTACAGCAGGAAGCCTAAGACTGTGTGCTGTGAGAGGGGAGAGGAGTGGGTGCAGCTACAGCAGGAAGCCTAAGACTGTGTGCTGTGAGAGGGGAGAAGAGGGGGTGTAGCTACAGCAGGAAGCCTAAGACTGTGTGCTGTGATAGGGGAGAGTAGGGGGTGCAGTTACAGCAGGAAGCATAAGACTGTGTGCTGTGAGAGGGGAGAGGAGGGGGTGCAGCTACAGCAGGAAGCCTAAGACTGTGTGCTTTGAGAGGGGAGAGGAGGGGGTGCAGCTACAGCAGGAAGCATAAGACTGTGTGCTGTGAGAGGGGAGAGGAGGGGGTGCAGCTACAGCAGGAAGCATAAGACTGTGTGCTGTGAGAGGGGAGAGGAGGGGGTGCAGCTACAGCAGGAAGCATAAGACTGTGTGCTGTGAGAGGGGAGAGGAGGGGGTGCAGCTACAGCAGGAAGCCTAAGACTGTGTGCTGTGAGAGGGGAGAGGAGGGGGTGCAGCTACAGCAGGAAGCATAAGACTGTGTGCTGTGAGAGGGGAGAGAAGGGGGTGCAGCTAGAGCAGGAAGCCTAAGACTGTGTGCTGTGAGAGGGGAGAGGAGGGGGGTGCAGCTACAGCAGGAAGCCTAAGACTGTGTGCTGTGAGAGGGGAGAGGAGGGGGTGCAGTTACAGCAGGAAGCATAAGACTGTGTGCTGTGAGAGGGGAGAGGAGGGGGTGCAGCTACAGCAGGAAGCCTAAGACTGTGTGCTGTGAGAGGGGAGAGGAGGGGGTGCAGCTACAGCAGGAAGCCTAAGACTGTGTGCTGTGAGAGGGGAGAAGAGGGGGTGTAGCTACAGCAGGAAGCCTAAGACTGTGTGCTGTGATAGGGGAGAGGAGGGGGTGCAGTTACAGCAGGAAGCATAAGACTGTGTGCTGTGAGAGGGGAGAGGAGGGGGTGCAGCTACAGCAGGAAGCCTAAGACAGTGTGCTGTGAGAGTGGAGAGGAGGGGGTGCAGCTACAGCAGGAAGCCTAAGACTGTGTGCTGTGAGAGGGGAGAGGAGGGGGTGCAGCTACAGCAGGAAGCATAAGACTGTGTGCTGTGAGAGGGGAGAGGAGGGGGTGCAGCTACAGCAGGAAGCATAAGACTGTGTGCTGTGAGAGGGGAGAGGAGGGGGTGCAGCTACAGCATGAAGCATAAGACTGTGTGCTGTGAGAGGGGAGAGGAGGGGGTGCAGCTACAGCAGGAAGCCTAAGACTGTGTGCTGTGAGAGGGGAGAGGAGGGGGTGCAGCTACAGCAGGAAGCATAAGACTGTGTGCTGTGAGAGGGGAGAGGAGGGGGTGCAGCTACAGCAGGAAGCCTAAGACTGTGTGCTGTGAGAGGGGAGAGGAGGGGGTGCAGCTACAGCAGGAAGCCTAAGACTGTGTGCTGTGAGAGGGGAGAGGAGGGGGTGCAGCTACAGCAGGAAGCATAACACTGTGTGCTGTGAGAGGGGAGAGGAGGGGGTGCAGCTACAGCAGGAAGCCTAAGACTGTGTGCTGTGAGAGGGGAGAGGAGGGGGTGCAGCTACAGCAGGAAGCCTAAGACTGTGTGCTGTGAGAGGGGAGAGGAGGGGGGTGCAGCTACAGCAGGAAGCCTAAGACTGTGTGCTGTGAAAGGGAAGAGGAGGGGGTGCAGCTACAGCAGGAAGCCTAAGACTGTGTGCTGTGAGAGGGGAGAGGAGGGGGTGCAGCTACAGCAGGAAGCCTAAGACTGTGTGCTGTGAGAGGGGAGAGGAGGGGGTGCAGCTACAGCAGGAAGCCCAAGACTGTGTGCTGTGAGAGGGGAGAGGAGGGGGGTGCAGCTACAGCAGGAAGCCTAAGACTGTGTGCTGTGAAAGAGGAGAGGAGGGGGTGCAGCTACAGCAGGAAGCATAAGACTGTGTGCTGTGAGAGGGGAGAGGAGGGGGTGCAGCTACAGCAGGAAGCCTAAGACTGTGTGCTGTGAGAGGGGAGAGGAGGGGGGTGCAGCTACAGCAGGAAGCCTAAGACTGTGTGCTGTGAAAGGGGAGAGGAGGGGGTGCAGCTACAGCAGGAAGCCTAAGACTGTGTGCTGTGAGAGGGGAGAGGAGGGGGGTGCAGCTACAGCAGGAAGCCTAAGACTGTGTGCTGTGAGAGGGGAGAGGACGGGGGTGCAGCTACAGCAGGAAGCCTAAGACTGTGTGCTGTGAGAGGAGGGGGGGTGCAGCTACAGCAGGAAGCCTAAGACTGTGTGCTGTGAGAGGGGAGAGGAGGGGGTGCAGTTACAGCAGGAAGCATAAGACTGTGTGCTGTGAGAGGGGAGAGGAGGGGGTGCAGCTACAGCAGGAAGCCTAAGACTGTGTGCTGTGAGAGGGGAGAGGAGAGGGTGCAGCTACAGCAGGAAGCCTAAGACTGTGTGCTGTGAGAGGGGAGAGGAGGGTGGTGCAGTTACAGCAGGAAGCCTAAGACTGTGTGCTGTGAGAGGGGAGAGGAGGGGGGTGCAGTTACAGCAGGAAGCCTAAGACTGTGTGCTGTGAGAGGGGAGAGGAGGGGGTGCAGTTACAGCAGGAAGCATAAGACTGTGTGCTGTGAGAGGGGAGAGGAGGGGGGTGCAGTTACAGCAGGAAGCCTAAGACTGTGTGCTGTGAGAGGGGAGAGGAGGGGGGTGCAGTTACAGCAGGAAGTCTAAGACTGTGTGCTGTGAGAGGGGAGAGGAGGGGGGTGCAGCTACAGCAGGAAGCCTAAGACTGTGTGCTGTGAGAGGGGAGAGGAGGGGGTGCAGCTACAGCAGGAAGCCTAAGACTGTGTGCTGTGAGAGGGAAGAGGAGGGGGTGCAGCTACAGCAGGAAGCCTAAGACTGTGTGCTGTGAGAGGGGAGAGGAGGGGGGTGCAGCTACAGCAGGAAGCCTAAGACTGTGTGCTGTGAGAGGGGAGAGGAGGGGGGTGCAGCTACAGCAGGAAGCCTAAGACTGTGTGCTGTGAGAGGGAAGAGGAGGGGGTGCAGCTACAGCAGGAAGCCTAAGACTGTGTGCTGTGAGAGGGGAGAGGAGGGGGGTGCAGCTACAGCAGGAAGCCTAAGACAGTGTGCTGTGAGAGGGAAGAGGAGGGGGTGCAGCTACAGCAGGAAGCCTAAGACTGTGTGCTGTGAGAGGGAAGAGGAGGGGGTGCAGCTACAGCAGGAAGCCTAAGACAGTGTGCTGTGAGAGGGGAGAGGAGGGGGTGCAGCTGCAGCAGGAAGCCTAAGACTGTGTGCTGTGAGAGGGAAGAGGAGGGTGGTGCAGCTACAGCAGGAAGCCTAAGACTGTATGCTGTGAGAGGGAAGAGGAGGGGGTGCAGCTACAGCAGGAAGCCTAAGACTGTGTGCTGTGAGAGGGGAGAGGAGGGGGGTGCAGCTACAGCAGGAAGCCTAAGACTGTGTGCTGTGAAAGGGGAGAGGAGGGGGTGCAGCTACAGCAGGAAGCCTAAGACTGTGTGCTGTGAAAGGGAAGAGGAGGGGGGTGCAGCTACAGCAGGAAGCCTAAGACTGTGTGCTGTGAGAGGGGAGAGGAGGGGGTGCAACTACAGCAGGAAGCCTAAGACTGTGTGCTGTGAGAGGGGAGAGGAGGGGGGTGCAGCTACAGCAGGAAGCATAAGCCTGTGTGCTGTGAGAGGGGAGAGGAGGGGGTGCAACTACAGCAGGAAGCCTAAGACTGTGTGCTGTGAGAGGGGAGAGGAGGGGGTGCAACTACAGCAGGAAGCCTAAGACTGTGTGCTGTGAGAGGGGAGAGGAGGGGGGTGCAGCTACAGCAGGAAGCCTAAGACAGTGTGCTGTGAGAGGGGAGAGGAGGGGGTGCAGTTACAGCTGGAAGCATAAGACTGTGTGCTGTGAGAGGGGAGAGGAGGGGGTGCAGCTACAGCAGGAAGCCTAAGACTGTGTGCTGTGAGAGGGGAGAGGAGAGGGTGCAGCTACAGCAGGAAGCATAAGACTGTGTGCTGTGAGAGGGGAGAGGAGGGGGTGCAGCTACAGCAGGAAGCCTAAGACTGTGTGCTGTGAGAGGGGAGAGGAGGGGGTGCAGCTACAGCAGGAAGCATAAGACTGTGTGCTGTGAGAGGGGAGAGGAGGGGGTGCAACTACAGCAGGAAGCCTAAGACTGTGTGCTGTGAGAGGGGAGAGGAGGGGGGTGCAGCTACAGCAGGAAGCCTAAGACAGTGTGCTGTGAGAGGGGAGAGGAGGGGGTGCAGTTACAGCTGGAAGCATAAGACTGTGTGCTGTGAGAGGGGAGAGGAGGGGGTGCAGCTACAGCAGGAAGCCTAAGACTGTGTGCTGTGAGAGGGGAGAGGAGAGGGTGCAGCTACAGCAGGAAGCCTAAGACTGTGTGCTGTGAGAGGGAAGAGGAGGGGGGTGCAGTTACAGCAGGAAGCCTAAGACTGTGTGCTGTGAGAGGGGAGAGGAGGGGGTGCAGTTACAGCAGGAAGCATAAGACTGTGTGCTGTGAGAGGGGAGAGGAGGGGGGTGCAGTTACAGCAGGAAGCCTAAGACTGTGTGCTGTGAGAGGGGAGAGGAGGGGGTGCAGTTACAGCAGGAAGCATAAGACTGTGTGCTGTGAGAGGGGAGAGGAGGGGGGTGCAGTTACAGCAGGAAGCCTAAGACTGTGTGCTGTGAGAGGGGAGAGGAGGGGGGTGCAGTTACAGCAGGAAGCCTAAGACTGTGTGCTGTGAGAGGGGAGAGGAGGGGGGTGCAGCTACAGCAGGAAGCCTAAGACTGTGTGCTGTGAGAGGGGAGAGGAGGGGGGTGCAGTTACAGCAGGAAGCCTAAGACTGTGTGCTGTGAGAGGGGAGAGGAGGGGGTGCAGTTACAGCAGGAAGCATAAGACTGTGTGCTGTGAGAGTGGAGAGGAGGGGGTGCAGCTACAGCAGGAAGCCTAAGACTGTGTGCTGTGAGAGGGGAGAGGAGAGGGTGCAGCTACAGCAGGAAGCCTAAGACTGTGTGCTGTGAGAGGGGAGAGGAGGGGGGTGCAGTTAAAGCAGGAAGCCTAAGACTGTGTGCTGTGAGAGGGGAGAGGAGGGGGGTGCAGTTACAGCAGGAAGCCTAAGACTGTGTGCTGTGAGAGGGGAGAGGAGGGGGTGCAGTTACAGCAGGAAGCATAAGACTGTGTGCTGTGAGAGGGGAGAGGAGGGGGTGCAACTACAGCAGGAAGCCTAAGACTGTGTGCTGTGAGAGGGGAGAGGAGGGGGTGCAGCTACAGCAGGAAGCCTAAGACTGTATGCTGTGAAAGGGGAGAGGAGGGGGTGCAGCTACAGCAGGAAGCCTAAGACTGTGTGCTGTGAGAGGGGAGAGGAGAGGGTGCAGCTACAGCAGGAAGCCTAAGACTGTGTGCTGTGAGAGGGGAGAGGAGGGGGTGCAGCTACAGCAGGAAGCCTAAGACTGTGTGCTGTGAGAGGGAAGAGGAGGGGGTGCAGCTACAGCAGGAAGCCTAAGACTGTGTGCTGTGAGAGGGGAGAGGAGGGGGGTGCAGCTACAGCAGGAAGCCTAAGACTGTGTGCTGTGAGAGGGGAGAGGAGGGGGGTGCAGCTACAGCAGGAAGCCTAAGACAGTGTGCTGTGAGAGGGAAGAGGAGGGGGTGCAGCTACAGCAGGAAGCCTAAGACTGTGTGCTGTGAGAGGGAAGAGGAGGGTGGTGCAGCTACAGCAGGAAGCCTAAGACTGTATGCTGTGAGAGGGAAGAGGAGGGGGTGCAGCTACAGCAGGAAGCCTAAGACTGTGTGCTGTGAGAGGGGAGAGGAGGGGGGTGCAGCTACAGCAGGAAGCCTAAGACTGTGTGCTGTGAAAGGGGAGAGGAGGGGGTGCAGCTACAGCAGGAAGCCTAAGACTGTGTGCTGTGAAAGGGAAGAGGAGGGGGGTGCAGCTACAGCAGGAAGCCTAAGACTGTATGCTGTGAGAGGGGAGAGGAGGGGGTGCAGCTACAGCAGGAAGCCTAAGACAGTGTGCTGTGAGAGGGGAGAGGAGGGGGTGCAGTTACAGCTGGAAGCATAAGACTGTGTGCTGTGAGAGGGGAGAGGAGAGGGTGCAGCTACAGCAGGAAGCCTAAGACTGTATGCTGTGAGAGGGGAGAGGAGGGGGTGCAGCTACAGCAGGAAGCCTAAGACTGTATGCTGTGAGAGGGGAGAGGAGGGGGTGCAGCTACAGCAGGAAGCCTAAGACTGTGTGCTGTGAGAGGGGAGAGGAGGGGGTGCAGCTACAGCAGGAAGCCTAAGACTGTGTGCTGTGAGAGGGGAGAGGAGAGGGTGCAGCTACAGCAGGAAGCCTAAGACTGTGTGCTGTGAGAGGGGAGAGGAGGGGGTGCAGCTACAGCAGGAAGCCTAAGACTGTGTGCTGTGAGAGGGGAGAGGAGGGGGTGCAGTTACAGCTGGAAGCATAAGACTGTGTGCTGTGAGAGGGGAGAGGAGGGGGTGCAGCTACAGCAGGAAGCCTAAGACTGTGTGCTGTGAGAGGGGAGAGGAGAGGGTGCAGCTACAGCAGGAAGCCTAAGACTGTGTGCTGTGAGAGGGGAGAGGAGGGGGTGCAGCTACAGCAGGAAGCCTAAGACTGTGTGCTGTGAGAGGGGAGAGGAGGGGGTGCAGCTACAGCAGGAAGCCTAAGACTGTGTGCTGTGAGAGGGGAGAGGAGGGGGGTGCAGTTACAGCAGGAAGCCTAAGACTGTGTGCTGTGAGAGGGGAGAGGAGGGGGTGCAGTTACAGCAGGAAGCATAAGACTGTGTGCTGTGATAGGGGAGAGGAGGGGGTGCAGCTACAGCAGGAAGCCTAAGACTGTGTGCTGTGAGAGGGGAGAGGAGAGGGTGCAGCTACAGCAGGAAGCCTAAGACTGTGTGCTGTGAGAGGGGAGAGGAGGGGGGTGCAGTTACAGCAGGAAGCCTAAGACTGTGTGCTGTGAGAGGGGAGAGGAGGGGGGTGCAGTTACAGCAGGAAGCCTAAGACTGTGTGCTGTGAGAGGGGAGAGGAGGGGGTGCAGTTACAGCAGGAAGCATAAGACTGTGTGCTGCGAGAGGGGAGAGGAGGGGGTGCAGCTACAGCAGGAAGACTAAGACTGTGTGCTGTGAGAGGGGAGAGGAGGGGGTGCAGCTACAGCAGGAAGCCTAAGACTGTATGCTGTGAAAGGGGAGAGGAGGGGGTGCAGCTACAGCAGGAAGCCTAAGACTGTGTGCTGTGAGGGGAGAGGAGAGGGTGCAGCTACAGCAGGAAGCCTAAGACTGTGTGCTGTGAGAGGGGAGAGGAGGGGGTGCAGCTACAGCAGGAAGCCTAAGACTGTGTGCTTTGAGAGGGAAGAGGAGGGGGTGCAGCTACAGCAGGAAGCCTAAGACAGTGTGCTGTGAGAGGGGAGAGGAGGGGGGGGCTGCAGCTACAGCAGGAAGCCTAAGACTGTGTGCTGTGAAAGGGGAGAGGAGGGGGTGCAGCTACAGCAGGAAGCCTAAGACTGTGTGCTGTGAGAGGGAAGAGGAGGGGGGTGCAGCTACAGCAGGAAGCCTAAGACTGTATGCTGTGAGAGGGGAGAGGAGGGGGTGCAGCTACAGCAGGAAGCCTAAGACTGTATGCTGTGAGAGGGGAGAGGAGGGGGTGCAGTTACAGCAGGAAGCATAAGACTGTGTGCTGTGAGAGGGGAGAGGAGGGGGTGCAGCTACAGCAGGAAGCCTAAGACTGTGTGCTGTGAGAGGGGAGAGGAGAGGGTGCAGCTACAGCAGGAAGCCTAAGACTGTGTGCTGTGAGAGGGGAGAGGAGGGGGTGCAGCTACAGCAGGAAGCCTAAGACTGTGTGCTGTGAGAGGGGAGAGGAGGGGCTGCAACTACAGCAGGAAGCCTAAGACTGTGTGCTGTGAGAGGGGAGAGGAGAGGGTGCAGTTACAGAAGCATAAGACTGTGTGCTGTGAGAGGGGAGAGGAGGGGGTGCAACTACAGCAGGAAGCCTAAGACTGTGTGCTGTGAGAGGGGAGAGGAGGGGGTGCAGCTACAGCAGGAAGCCTAAGACTGTGTGCTGTGAGAGGGGAGAGGAGGGGGTGCAGCTACAGCAGCAAGCCTAAGACTGTATGCTGTGAGAGGGGAGAGGAGAGGGTGCAGCTACAGCAGGAAGCCTAAGACTGTGTGCTGTGAAAGGGGAGAGGAGGGGGTGCAGCTACAGCAGGAAGCCTAAGACTGTGTTCTGTGAGAGGGGAGAGGAGGGGGGTGCAGTTACAGCAGGAAGCCTAAGACTGTGTGCTGTGAGAGGGGAGAGGAGGGGGGTGCAGTTACAGCAGGAAGCCTAAGACTGTGTGCTGTGAGAGGGGAGAGGAGGGGGTGCAGTTACAGCAGGAAGCATAAGACTGTGTGCTGTGATAGGGGAGAGGAGGGGGTGCAGCTACAGCAGGAAGCCTAAGACTGTGTGCTGTGAGAGGGGAGAGGAGAGGGTGCAGCTACAGCAGGAAGCCTAAGACTGTGTGCTGTGAGAGGGGAGAGGAGGGGGGTGCAGTTACAGCAGGAAGCCTAAGACTGTGTGCTGTGAGAGGGGAGAGGAGGGGGGTGCAGTTACAGCAGGAAGCCTAAGACTGTGTGCTGTGAGAGGGGAGAGGAGGGGGTGCAGTTACAGCAGGAAGCATAAGACTGTGTGCTGCGAGAGGGGAGAGGAGGGGGTGCAGCTACAGCAGGAAGACTAAGACTGTGTGCTGTGAGAGGGGAGAGGAGGGGGTGCAGCTACAGCAGGAAGCCTAAGACTGTGTGCTGTGAGAGGGGAGAGGAGGGGGTGCAGTTACAGCAGGAAGCATAAGACTGTGTGCTGCGAGAGGGGAGAGGAGGGGGTGCAGCTACAGCAGGAAGACTAAGACTGTGTGCTGTGAGAGGGGAGAGGAGGGGGTGCAGCTACAGCAGGAAGCCTAAGACTGTATGCTGTGAAAGGGGAGAGGAGGGGGTGCAGCTACAGCAGGAAGCCTAAGACTGTGTGCTGTGAGGGGAGAGGAGAGGGTGCAGCTACAGCAGGAAGCCTAAGACTGTGTGCTGTGAGAGGGGAGAGGAGGGGGTGCAGCTACAGCAGGAAGCCTAAGACTGTGTGCTTTGAGAGGGAAGAGGAGGGGGTGCAGCTACAGCAGGAAGCCTAAGACAGTGTGCTGTGAGAGGGGAGAGGAGGGGGGGGCTGCAGCTACAGCAGGAAGCCTAAGACTGTGTGCTGTGAAAGGGGAGAGGAGGGGGTGCAGCTACAGCAGGAAGCCTAAGACTGTGTGCTGTGAGAGGGAAGAGGAGGGGGGTGCAGCTACAGCAGGAAGCCTAAGACTGTATGCTGTGAGAGGGGAGAGGAGGGGGGGGCTGCAGCTACAGCAGGAAGCCTAAGACTGTGTGCTGTGAAAGGGGAGAGGAGGGGGTGCAGCTACAGCAGGAAGCCTAAGACTGTGTGCTGTGAGAGGGAAGAGGAGGGGGGTGCAGCTACAGCAGGAAGCCTAAGACAGTGTGCTGTGAGAGGGGAGAGGAGGGGGTGCAGTTACAGCAGGAAGCATAAGACTGTGTGCTGTGAGAGGGGAGAGGAGGGGGTGCAGCTACAGCAGGAAGCCTAAGACTGTGTGCTGTGAGAGGGGAGAGGAGGGGGGTGCAGCTACAGCAGGAAGCCAAAAACTGTGTGCTGTGAGAGGGGAGAGGAGAGGGTGCAGCTACAGCAGGAAGCCTAAGACTGTATGCTGTGAGAGGGGAGAGGAGGGGGTGCAGCTACAGCAGGAAGCCTAAGACTGTGTGCTGTGAGAGGGGAGAGGAGGGGCTGCAACTACAGCAGGAAGCCTAAGACTGTGTGCTGTGAGAGGGGAGAGGAGAGGGTGCAGTTACAGAAGCATAAGACTGTGTGCTGTGAGAGGGGAGAGGAGAGGGTGCAGCTACAGCAGGAAGCCTAAGACTGTGTGCTGTGAGAGGGGAGAGGAGAGGGTGCAGCTACAGCAGGAAGCCTAAGACTGTATGCTGTGAGAGGGGAGAGGAGGGGGTGCAGCTACAGCAGGAAGCCTAAGACTGTGTGCTGTGAGAGGGGAGAGGAGGGGGTGCAGCTACAGCAGGAAGCCTAAGACTGTGTGCTGTGAGAGGGGAGAGGAGAGGGTGCAGCTACAGCAGGAAGCCTAAGACTGTATGCTGTGAGAGGGGAGAGGAGGGGGTGCAGCTACAGCAGGAAGCCTAAGACTGTGTGCTGTGAGAGGGGAGAGGAGGGGCTGCAACTACAGCAGGAAGCCTAAGACTGTGTGCTGTGAGAGGGGAGAGGAGAGGGTGCAGTTACAAAAGCATAAGACTGTGTGCTGTGAGAGGGGAGAGGAGAGGGTGCAACTACAGCAGGAAGCCTAAGACTGTGTGCTGTGAGAGGGGAGAGGAGGGGGTGCAGCTACAGCAGCAAGCCTAAGACTGTGTGCTGTGAGAGGGGAGAGGAGAGGGTGCAGCTACAGCAGGAAGCCTAAGACTGTGTGCTGTGAGAGGGGAGAGGAGGGGGTGCAGCTACAGCAGGAAGCCTAAGGCTATGTGCACACGAATGCAGAAAATTTCTGCCTAAAAACAGGACTCCTTCCCAGAAAAAAAAACGGGGGAAAAAACGCATCAATATGCACAAAAAGTGCAAAATACATTAAAATGAAAGGGAAGCTTCTTTTAAGGGCTTTTTTAAGCTGATTTTTTGGTAAAAACGCAAAAAAAAAAACGGTGTGTGTGTGAACACAGCCTAAGACTGCATGCTGTGAGAGGGGAGAGAAGGTGGATGTAGCTGCAGCAGGAGGCCTAAGCCTTGGAGTTATGAGAGGGGGGAGGAGGGGGATGCAGATACACCAGGAGACCTAAAGCCCCCGTTACACACTGCGATATCGCTAGCAATATCGCTGTAAAGTCACCGATTTTGTGACGTTATAGCGATATTGCTAGCGATATCGCTGCATGTGATTCTTACCTCCGACCGGCTCCCGCGCTGGTTATCGCTGATCGCGCGAGAAGCTGCTGGACCATTTCTTGTCGGTCACTTCCTGCGGCTCTTCCTGCTGTGACGACGAGCGACGCGTGGAGCCGGGCGGGAGGACGCAGGATCGCCGCGACTGACAGGTAAGTAGCGACCCCCGTCCCCAGCGATGTCGCTGGTGAGATCTTCCTGTGTGGCAGCTCACTAGCGACCACCCAGCGATGCACCAGCGATCCTGACCGCGTCATATCACTAGTCGGGATCGCTGGTGCATCGCTAGGTGTAACGGTACACTAAGACTGGGTGATATGAGAGGGGAGAGGAGGGTGATGCAGCTACACCAGGAGGCTGCAGTGCCTTTGTGACTCCATCATGTGCAGCTACAGCGAGAGGCCCAAGACTGAGTGCAAGGAGAGAGGAGAGAAGGGGAATGCAGCTGCAGCACGATGCCTAAGACTGCATGTTGTAAGAGGGGAGAAAAGGGAGATGCCTAACTGTGTACTGTGGGAGGCAGGAGTGCAGCTGCAGAAAAATGCCTAGGACTGTGTACTGTGAGAGGAGGGAGATGCAGCTGCATGCCTAATACTGTGTACTGTGAGAGGAGGGAGATGCAACTGCAGCTGCATGCCTAAGACTGTGAGCTGTGAGAGGAGGGAGATGCAGCTGCATGCCTAAGACTGTGTACTGTGAGAGGAGGGAGATGCAGCTGCATTCCTAAGACTGTGAGCTGTGAGAGGAGGGAGATGCAGCTGCATGCCTAAGACTGTGTACTGTGAGAGGAGGGAGATGCAGCTGCATGCCTAAGACTGTGTACTGTGAGAGGAGGGAGATGCAGCTGCATGCCTAAGACTGTGAGCTGTGAGAGGAGGGAGATGCAGCTGCATGCCTAATACTGTGTACTGTGAGAGGAGGGAGATGCAGCTGCATGCCTAAGACTGTGAGCTGTGAGAGGAGGGAGATGCAGCTGCATGCCTAAGACTGTGTACTGTGAGAGGAGGGAGATGCAGCTGCAGCTGCATGCCTAAGACTGTGAGCTGTGAGAGGAGGGAGATGCAGCTGCAGCTGCATGCCTAAGACTGTGTACTGTGAGAGGAGTGAGATGCAGCTGCAGCAGCATGCCTAAGACTGTGAGCTGTGAGAGGAGGGAGATGCAGCTGCATGCCTAAGACTGTGTACTGTGAGAGGAGGGAGATGCAGCTGCATGCCTAAGACTGTGTACTGTGAGAGGAGGGAGATGCAACTGCAGCAGCATGCCTAAGACTGTGTGCTGTGAGAGGAGGGAGATGCAACTGCAGCAGCATGCCTAAGACTGTGAGCTGTGAGAGGAGGGAGATGCAGCTGCATGCCTAAGACTGTGTACTGTGAAAGGAGGGAGATGCAACTGCAGCTGCATGCCTAAGACTGTGTGCTGTGAGAGGAGGGAGATGCAGCTGCAGCAGCATGCCTAAGACTGTGTGCTGTGAGAGGAGGGAGATGCAACTGCAGCAGCATGCCTAAGACTGTGAGCTGTGAGAGGAGGGAGATGCAACTGCAGCTGCATGCCTAAGACTGTGTACTGTGAGAGGAGGGAGATGCAACTGCAGCTGCATGCCTAAGACTGTGTACTGTGAGAGGAGGGAGATGCAACTGCAGCAGCATGCCTAAGACTGTGTGCTGTGAGAGGAGGGAGATGCAACTGCAGCAGCATGCCTAAGACTGTGAGCTGTGAGAGGAGGGAGATGCAGCTGCATGCCTAAGACTGTGTACTGTGAGAGGAGGGAGATGCAACTGCAGCTGCATGCCTAAGACTGTGTGCTGTGAGAGGAGGGAGATGCAACTGCAGCAGCATGCCTAAGACTGTGTGCTGTGAGAGGAGGGAGATGCAACTGCAGCAGCATGCCTAAGACTGTGAGCTGTGAGAGGAGGGAGATGCAGCTGCATGCCTAAGACTGTGTACTGTGAGAGGAGGGAGATGCAACTGCAGCTGCATGCCTAAGACTGTGAGCTGTGAGAGGGAAGAAGAGCAGAAGTAGGAAACAAATGATTGGCTCAGTATAACAGGAACAGACCAGTAATTAAATTAGAATTTTTCAAAAGTGAAGGCAAAAGACCAAAAAAAAAGCCAGAAGTGCTTTCTTCATTTTGTGCAAATTTATTCTGTCAATGTTTGTTTTTTCAAAGGGTCGTTTCAATCAGCGACACTTAGGGCATATCGATAGAATTCCACAGGCAATGTGTGACATTGTGAGGATTACAGTAACGATGCTACAGCTGCTCAGAAAGGCACAAGGAGACCGATGGTATCTGGGCGTAATTCACACTACAATCATTACACGTGCCAGTCCTCCGTTATCTGCCTCTGCATTCTGCCTGTCAGTAGTCAGATGGCACGGGCACAACAATCATGGCGCCAAACAGGTTTTTATTTTGGACTGTTTTTTTATTTGTGCCTCATTTGTTATGTAATTTACACCTTTTTTAAGCTTCTTTGTACATAATTCATCAACCCATTTTGAAGAATTTGGAATACAAAGCGTCAACACCACCAGACAAACAAAAGAAAACTCATAAAAAATATATATTAAAAAAAAACAAACACAAAATGATGATTGGGGGCCACAAATTCTGCCCCAAAATATTTGTTTCCTTGCTCGGCATATCGAATCGAGACATGTCTGCTATTCGATCACAATCTTTGCTATGCTGTTGAGAAGTTTATGTGAAAAAAAAAGCATGTTTTATTTTGTGCAAAATTCATGAACCCTGTTGCACAATTTTTGAAAATTTTGGAGCAAAAAATATTGGCGAATACCCCATAAGATGTGAAAAAAACAAAATAATGGATGAATTGGGACGAATGCCTCCATGTGTGGCACCTATCGGTTGTGCTGTCGATTTGCAAGGATTCACTAATAAGAATCGTGAAAAATTGGGAGTCTTTAACCTTTTTACCTTTTTCCAACCAGATTGCTTCACGCACGTGCAAACTATGGAGTAGAACTACTAGAATTCCGGAAAAGATCACGGACGGGGGCCACAGGTGAGGGGGAGAAAAAAAGAAGAAACACTGTCCATCGGACCGGACACAGGCCATGTACATAGGCTGCCAACTTCGGGTGACAGATTCTCTTTAAGTAATTGTTTTTTTTGTTTTTTTTTTGGGGGGGGTTGTCTTTACAGCATTCATTGTGCTGTATAGATGACCCAACAACACGATTCTCCATGTCAGAACGATTACACTGATACCAAACTTGTATGTATGTTTTTTTTTTTATTTAAAGGGGTTTTTTCCCACGAACAAAATTAAATTTAAAGTTAATTTTAATCAAGATTTAGGAATAATAATAATATCCACAATTGGATGTGATTAAATAAAATGTTCCTGTGCTGAGATAATCTTATAAATATGTCCCTGCTGTACTGTGTTATGGTCGTGTCAGACCATACAGGAACATGGTCTGATCATACCACATCCCCTGGGCAGGGGAGGACACAAAAGAGAGTATACAGACATTACAGCATGGGATCACAGTTGATTCTTTTTGTGAGATAAAGTATTTCCTTGCCTGCTTTTTAAAAAATGTTTTATCTCAAAGAAATAATTTTTGGCGATCCCCTGTTGTAAAGTCTGCACACTCTTTTGCGTCCTCCCCTGCCCGGGAGCTGTGGCATGATCAAACATGTTCCTGTATGGTCAGACACGACCATAACACAGCACACAGCAGGGGCACATTTATAAGATTATCTCAGCATAGGAACATTTTATTTAATTACATCCAATTGTGGGAATTATTATTATTACAAGATCTATTTATTAAAATTAATTTTAAAATTAGCTTTGTTAGTGGGAAAACCCCCTTTAAGTGATGAAAAAAGAAATGCAGAAATTTGGAAAGAAAATTTTTTTCCGAGAAATGTACTGTTTTTATGTGAATTGAGCGAGGGCTTGGATTTTTTTTTTTGTGTGTGGTGAGCCGGCATGTTCATCTTTTGGTGTACATACCATGTTCCGATCACTTCTTATTGCATTTTTTTCCTGGATCAGCAGAAACCAATTGATCAGGATTCTGACTTTACGATTTTTTTCCCTCTTTACAGCATTTACCGATAGATTGGACAATTATGGATGTAGCAAAACAAAATTTTTGTAATATTTTTTTTTTAGTTTTCTGTAGCTAAACCAAATGTGTAATTTTTTTCAGTTTTCTATTACTCTATCTTCGCTTGTACTATATACTGAAATTCTCTAGTATTGCAGAATATAGTAAAAAAAATAAAATATAATAAAAACCAATTTCTTAATGAAGCCCATCCACAGGCTAAGCTTCACAGCAACACCTTCAAGGAAGCCACAGGGGCTGTCAGCAGCCCTCTGCTGCCATTGCAACCTACCAGCGCCCTCTGCTGCCATTGCAACCTACCAGCGCCCTCTGCTGCCATTGCAACCTACCAGCGCCCTCTGCTGCCATTGCAACCTACCAGTGCCCTCTGCTGCCATTGCAACCTACCAGCGCCCTCTGCTGCCATTGCAACCTACCAGTGCCCTCTGCTGCCATTGCAACCTACCAGCGCCCTCTGCTGCCATTGCAACCTACCAGCGCCCTCTGCTGTCATTGCAACCTACCAGCATCCCGAGATGATCGCGATACATCGGCACACCCCTCAGAGATGGACAGCGCTAAGTGCATAACAGCAGTGGCACCCTACCGCTCAAGGCAGATGCTGGCGGTGTAACACAGCCATCATCTCCTAGGTATCATCAAGGCTCAGCTCCTGAGCCTGCATCATACATGGGAACTCAAAATTTGGATGTACCAGTCAAAATGTCGGGAAGGGATTAAGAGTAATTTGATGTCCATGGTCAATCCTCGATAAGACTGAGCTCTCAGACACGCAGGTAATGAGATCTTCCATCAGGAAATGCTCAGCTATAAGCAGTGGCGCAGCTATGGGGGTCCACACGGGATGCGAATGTATCCAGTGCACGCTCTGCCACCTCCTTTAATGTGGTCATAAATCAGCAATGGCAGAGAGAATCTCAGAAAGCATTAGAAACTCCCCCCATTGGGCCATTAGAATGAGCTCGCTGATGGATGCCCAGTTAACTCATTCTGCAGTCAGCTAATGTCAAAGCACCAGAGATGCTATAGAAGGAAAACGGTGTCAGCCTCGATGTTTAACTGAACGATTCATAGAAAATCTGACCGTAAAATAAGCCGTAATCTCCAAGGAAATGAGAGACATGCAGGAGTGACATGTGGGAGGGCACTAGGGCCCATAAAATGCTATGGAAGCCACTCTGTAATCCTTGACATTTTTTGTTTTGCAGTCCCATGTAAATCAAACATCGTCATATCAATATGCTAAGATGACTTTAAAGCGCCCCCAGCTGTACATTACAGCACATTACATCCAGTCGGGGGGGTGTAAAACATGAGACTATGGGGGGCTCTGGCTGTGAGAAGTGTGAATTAAGTATTCTTACCATCCAGTGATATGAGTCGGTGCTTCTCGGCAGGAACGGCCCCGCTCCGTCATAAAGAGTGATATGTAGGGACACATTTTATGCCCCCTATAATGCGGCGCTTACATCAGGTGTTATAGCCTCATTATTGCTACGTAATTATATATAGAGTTGTTAGGAAATTTCATCTCTCCAATAAACAGGAAGGCGCTAATCTACTGGTGGGAGAAAGCAACAATCCCGGCTCCATCTGTGCACAGGGCGGGTAGTCATGACTGTGCCGGTGTAGGGCTATTCTGTAGTGTCGTGCTCCATGCTGGATGCATCTATTAGGATGTAATGGCCGTCATCATCCATCACCAAGGAATCATTGCTGTGCCTGCTGTGAATGACTCCCAATGGCTGCAGATCACTCCCCGGGTCCAAACAATGCTACATCTCCATTCTCCAGCTCCGAAACATCAATCATTCATTGACATTCCCGCCATGTGGAACAGGTCACCACACTACCCGCCGTGCGGCAGCGGTCATCAACTTTTCAGCTGTGCTAAACCTGTTATTGCCCCCTGCAGCGGTCACTGCCTTCTGCAACGGTAACTGCCCTTCCAGTTGTGCAGCACTGGTCACCACCCTCCCACCTGTGCAGCACTGGTCACCGCTCTTCCAGTTGTGCTGCACTGGTCACTACCCTCCCACTTGTGTGGCATTGGTCACCGCTCTTCTAGCTGTGCGGCACCGGTCACTGCCCTTCCACCTGTGCGGCACCGGTCACCACCCTTCCACCTGTGCGGCATCGGTCACCGCCCTTCCAGCTGTGTGGCAGCGGTCAGTGCCTTTCCAGCCGAGCTGCAGCAATCACCACCCTTCCAGTCGTACGGCACCAGTCAGCGCCCCTTCCAGCTGTGCGGCAAAGGACATCGCTCTTCCCGCTGTGCAGCAACAGTCATCGCCCTTCCTGCCGTGCAGCACCAGTCATCACCCTTCCTGCCATGCAGCACCAGTCACCGCTCTTCCTGCCGTGCGAAACCAGTCATCGCCCTTCCTGCCGTGCGGCACCAGACATCGCCCTTCCTGCCGTGCGGCACCAGTCACCGCTCTTCCAGCCGTGGTGCATTGGTCACCGCCCTTGCAGCTGTTCTACACCGGTCAACGCTCTTCCAGTTGTGAGGCACCTGTTATTGCCCTCTGCACCGGTCACAGCCCTTCCACCTGTGCGGCACCGGTCACCGCCCTTCCACCTGTGCGGCACCGGTCACCGCCCTTCCACTTGCGCGGCACCGGTCACCGCCCTTCCACTTGCGCGGCACCGGTCACCGCCCTTCCACTTGCGCGGCACCGGTCACTGCCCTTCCACTTGCGCGGCACCGGTCACCGCCCTTCCACTTGCACGGCACGGCACCGGTCACTGCCCCTCCAGTTCTGCCACATATTGTAGATCCTCACTGTTCCACAACTAATACCATGATGTATAATATGTGCCCATTTGCATCAGGGAGGTTTTTTTACAATTAAGTACAACTAAAAGGCACTTGTCCTGTCCTGGGATCACACATAATGTAGAGAGAACTTCGCCCCCAGAGTAGTGCACAGTAATAACTTTGAGGCATTTTTGGGAGTTTGTGCACCAGAAATATCAAACCTATTCCACCTATTAAATCTGATATAAATTTCACTATTTTACTTTTGTAAATAACAGTAAACATATAATGCTGTATTTCGTTGTGCCCAGTATCACCAAGCCACAAACCCATAGACATATTTTTCTGGTTAGCAGCAGTTATTCTCTGTCACACGTGTATCACCGAGATCACATTGCACTATGGAAGTCTTGTCTAAAAATCTAAGGGCTGCGATCATTTTCAAAGAAAAAAGCAATCTGCCAGCAGATAACATGAAAAACCTGTAATGTAACCTCAGACAATAGGTTAAATGAATGCCACAGTGCAATGTCACCAGGGCTCAAAGACGGGCGACAGCGGCCATGGATGAAGAATGATGAAAAATGTTTCTTATCAGCCATCAAACTTGTCAAGATCCCATCTTCTCCAGACCAAAACTAATCTTGTGGAAATGTCACAAGTGCTGGAAACAGTGTATTTCCGAATTAGAGGCTTCAGAAGGCCCCAATGTTAATGCTGTTCACAATCCTTTTGCCATAGGACAAGCTGGATGGCAAAACAAGAGCTAGTAATATCCCAAAAGTAATAGGAATTAAAAAATAACTTTTAACCATGCCAAAGGAGTTGAAGAGAAAAGTCTTGAGTGAGGAAAAGAAGGGCTCAATTCTGGCTTTACTAGCAGGGGGATACAGTGACTGGCCCTGCATGGCGCGACCCGACGATCGGTCGGTCACCAAACAACTGGACAAACAAGGGGACACAATTACAACGGTGGGCCCTGCTATAGGGAACGGGGAAAGGGACACCTCCTGCACTCTGCTGCAGCTGAGTCCTGGACTAACCTGACGTCCCTATACAGGTTCTCTCAACCTGTCGCCGAGTAGGATACCTTGTCCCTCACTTACCCTGGATCTATCCCTCCCCCCCAAGACGTAACATGACAGGGACTCTTCATGATGAGTCCCTATACGCAGATGTATATTTTCTACGACTTGGGTCAACCTTCCCGTGGCTCAGTGGGACAGAGTCAATGGCATGGACCCTTAGGGTTTTGGCCAGCGTCCTACACCTCAGGCCATGGGTCTGGACAAAGTGAGCATCCACCAGATTGACTCTCGCTCCACTGTCCACAAACACCAGTATGCCCTCAGGTACCCCGCCAACCACCACTTTTGCTGATATAGTACACTGAGAGGGCAAAATGGAGGAAATATACACTCCCTGGTCGCCTCCCTCCACACGACCAGGGGGACGCGGCTTCTTAGGTGGTACAGAAGTTTTGGCGCGAGCCGGGCAGACCCTAAAAAAATGGCCAGTCTGCCCACAGCAAAAACATGCCCCCAAATCACGATGAACCACAGGCAACACCGCTGGGGATCCAACTCCTCCCACCTGCCTGGGCTCGTCCGCCTGCACCAGTGAGTCCTCCTCCCTAGCAAGGACTACAGGGGGCATATTCGCCAAAGCCGCAAAAAACTCATCCACCGACCGTAGAGATGGTGAATCGGTCAGCAGGGAGAGGGCCCAGGATTGGGGATCACCCTTAAGGAGGGATATGATGAATCCCACCCGCTTTTCCACACTCCCTAAAGAACGAGGGCAGAGCCTGAAGTGTAGCTTGCAGGCCTCCTGAAAAAACAAAAAATTATCTCTCCCTCCAGGAAATCTGTCTGGGAGAGATAACTTGGGCTGTGGTTGAGCCTGAACCTGAGCTGAGGCCCCGAACTCCACCAACTGCTGCAGCTGCTGCTCCACCACACCACGCAGCACCCCACACTCCTCAGTGAGGGTCTGAAGCAATTGGACAAAAGTCTGCATTTGGGCCATGGCTCACCAGAAAAAATGGGCGGTTGGTTATAATGTACACTCTGCTGCAGCTGAGTCCTGGACTATCCTTACGTCCCTATACAGGTTCTCTCAACCTGTCGCCGAGAAAGATACCTTGTCCCTCACTTACCCTGCACCTATCCCTCACTAGGGAATTGGTAAGTATGGACACTGGTCCCACCGCTGCACTAATATAACACCAAGAGGAGATACAACAGACAGGGTTAAACAAAACAACAATTAGCTTTCTCTGCTGCCAATGCACCATGCAGCAGAGTGAGGCTCCTGAACTCAGCTTTCAGCAGAATCACCACTGCTCCAGAAAGATCCTCTCTTCAGCAGAACCACCACTGCTCCCGATAAGCTGAACCACCACTGCACCAGGTAGCTCCAGTCTTCACCACGGTTGGTATACAAAAAAGGACCTCTCATAACCAAAAGTCAGCTGATGCACCAGGTGACTCGTATGAAGGTGAGACTGGTCATCACCAGCAGACTAACTAAACATGTAGTAACACCAGCGGCCACCGGAGGGAAAAAACTGACATTAACCCCCGATGGCCAGAAAGGAAAAAAAAAAAGTTTATATCTGAGAAGCCTAAACTGACACAGATCCAAAAATGGATCGTGACAGCCTCCATCCTTAAAGGGAACCTGTCACCCCCTCCAGGTGTTTTTAAGTAAAAGAGCCATCTTGTGCAGCACTAAGGCTGCATTCTGTCAAGGTGGCTCTTTTACTTAGCGTCCCTTCCACCGCAGAAATAATCGTTTTTAAAATTGTTCAAAACTACCTGAAATTTGACAGGGGGGCAGGTCTTTCCCCCTCTGACAGACGCCTCGCATACATCAGTCATTTCGGATTTGGTGCTGCCTCTTCAGTGTTCTTATGAAATGCTGGCGCCTGCGCTGTACTATAGTTTTGTAGGCATGCGCAGTTAACGCTGCCTGACGTGCCCGAGCTCTGAGATCACATTCTGGCCTTCATATCGCGCGGCCACAGATCCCGCCCCGCAGTCGCTTATGATTTATTCACACTGCGGGGCTGGGAATCTTGGGCATGCGCAGTAGTTCTCTGCGGCTCTCATAGTGAGTACGATGGGGGGAGGACGGGGAGCAGTGCAATATTCACCTGTTCCCGTTCCACCGCCGTGCGCCGCTCTGTCCTCCGCGTTCTCTGACTGTGACGTTCAAGTCAGAGGGCTCTATGACGTAGTCAGTTTGCGCCCTCTGCTGAACGTCACTGTAGAGGACCCGGAAGACAGAGCGGCGCACGGCGATGGAACGGGGACCTGTAAATATCACCAGTGCCGGGGACCTGAGCCAGCAGCGACACCGACACCTGGCCCACATAGCGCGCCGATGTCCCGGCCAGCTCAGGACTCCGGCACCTAGTGAACAGAGGTGAGTATGCAATTTTTTATTTTTTTTTTTAAATTGCAGCGGCAGCAGCAGCAGCAATATATAGGGAGTATATGTCTATGGAGAATCTTTTTGGACCACCATTAACCCTTGTGCAGCACCACTCTCGGCTTATACTCGAGTCAATAAGTTTTCCCAGTTTTTTGTGGCAAAATTAGGGGGGAGTTGGCTTATACTCGAGTATACACGGTAAGTCATAGTCCAGACATTACAAACAAACTCATTTCAATACAAAAACATGCGTCTTAATCATTGACACACGGTTTGGAAGAAAATGGATTTTATGGACTAACCGCGCTGGACTTATTTTTTCTAAGTACTACAATACTGCTCCCATGTACAAGAATATAACTACTATAATACTGCCTCCTATGTACAAGAATATAACTACTATAATACTGCCTCCTATGTACAAGAATATAACTACTATAATACTGCTCCTATGTACAAGAATATAACTACTATAATACTGGCCCCTATATACAAGAATATAACTACTATAATACTGCTCCTATGTACAAGAATATAACTACTATAATACTGCTCCTATGTACAAGAATATAACTACTATAATACTGCTCCTATGTACAAGAATATAACTACTATAATACTGCCTCCTATGTACAAGAATATAACTACTATAATACTGCCTCCTATGTACAAGAATATAACTACTATAATACTGCTCCTATGTACAAGAATATAACTACTATAATACTGGCCCCTATATACAAGAATATAACTACTATAATACTGCTCCTATGTACAAGAATATAACTACTATAATACTGCTCCTATGTACAAGAATATAACTACTATAATACTGCTCCTATGTACAAGAATATAACTACTATAATACTGCTCCTATGTACAAGAATATAACTACTATAATACTGCCCCCTATGTACAAGAATATAACTACTATAATACTGCCCCCTATGTACAAGAATATAACTACTATAATACTGCCCCCTATGTACAAGAATATAACTACTATAATACTGCTCCTATGTACAAGAATATAACTACTATAATACTGCTCCTATGTACAAGAATATAACTACTATAATACTGCCCCCATATAAAAGAATAAAACTACTATAATACTGCCCCAATGTACAAGAATATAACTACTATAATACTGCCCCTATGTGTAAGAATATAACTACTATACCCAGAGGGATAAAGATAGAGTTGTTAAAATGAAATGTTCATATCTGACTGTAGTTTCCCATTTTGACGATTAGGCTGAGTGTAGACGGAGTTTTGAGCCCTGTGGATTTTTCCGTGCAGAATGGAAGAAATCCGCAGGTCAAATGACCTGCATTTTTCCTGAGGATTTCTTCCATTTTTCCTGCGGTTTTCTTGCGGTTTTCCACTGCGGACTCCCCCCTGCGGATTTGTAGACAGGGGAGGTGGAAAACCGCACAAAACAAGTTACATGCTGCGGATTTTGTACCGCAGGAAAACCGCGCGGAAAAATCTGCAGCGTCTGCACAGCGTTTTTTTTTTCATTCATTTTAAGGCTACTGTACATCACAATGCGGATATGCAACGTTTCTGCGCGGTAAAATCCGCTGCGGATCTGCTGCAAATCTGCATCGTGTGCACACAGCCTTATATCATTTTTGCTTTTCTGTCTAGGGGACATTTCCTATGGGGACTTTGCCACCTACTTCTCCATCTGAGTCCAGTGTCCGCAGGCTTCAATATGTCCTCTAGTCAGATTTGGAATCTGCAAAATAGATTTTTATATACGGAATTTATGTTTTCGATAAGGTTCATTCATGATGTGCAGAAGACCCTAACCATAAGGGCTGCAGTATTAAGACCCCATCTGATGCCACACTAGAAGGGTCTCCAGCATTGCTCCTAAGGCAGAATATCAGTGATAAGGACCTGAGTGCAAAGGATCTCGGTTGTAATGTAAAATGTCTATAAAGTATGATGTTTTCTGTAATCTTCTAGAATCCTCTATTCTATGTGAAAGTAGCCTGTCAGCTTTTGCAGCCCCCTCCTTTTGCCCCCCATTAGCAGCTGTGTGTGTGTACAGCTCTCTGCCTGCATCTGAAACCTGATACCGGGCATTTCCTCTCGAAGCCTTCTCCTCCCCCCCCCCTGCACGGCTAAAGGGAAAAGATCTCTTTGTTCTGGCCACGAGGCTGGATGCCTGTATATAGGAAGTATTAAAACATGTCATATTGCAAAAACCATACACCTCAGAGATATAATAATCATATCCCTGCGTAGGCAACGAAACCAGCTTACCACTCCCTAATTTTCATGCTCCTAATCCCTCCAGAAACTGAGATATGGATTGCTCCCAAATGGAGTGTCTTAACTATGGCATGCTTGGTGTGGTTGGATTCTATTTGATAAATCACACACAATGATGCCCTATGTGTGTTGGTACGGGCATGTCTAGTTTAGATATAGTTATTCTAAGTTTTGTAGCCAAATCATAACTTAGAGAAAGGGGGATGGACCTCACCAGACCGCCCATTTCGTGAGGTCACAGACCCTAGGCTATAAGGTATTCCCTACCAAATTCCAGGCAGTTGGAGCTGCAGAGTCCGTACTGACAAGAACCCCAGATGAGTGGGGACGTCTGGCTAAGCGGCCCATCCCCCAGCCACATGGTCTGCCTAATACCACCTAAGCACATGTAAGTGTTACTCTGCTTTTTAATCCTTGTTGTTTTCATATATTTGTATTGTACATATTTATTAATGTCTCAACTTTATAGCAACTTTTATCTATGTAATTACTGCCCTTTTGGGAATAAATGATAAAATCTATTAGCTCTGTCTCCATGCTCTAAGAAACGAACTATGCGCCTTTTTTAGATAATCGCTACTAATTTGGGGGTTTGCCACAGACCCTCTTAATTAACTCTCTGATTAAGTAAAGCGTGGCTGGTGGCAGCGTGGTGTGTGCGGTTGGTTAGGATGGTTGGCAGTCCGGAAGGGTCTTATATTGCCGGATGAGTGGCTGAGGCCACAGCATTGATAATTCCCTTACTGCAGTAGTCTAATTGGCCGTGCACAAAAAGCAGCCCGTCCGGTGACTAATTATCCTAGGTGCAGTTCCCTGACTGACCTGAGGGTAAGGGGGGCGCCAGAGAGCTGCGAGTTCCAAAGTGGAACTGAGAAGGTGGGATATACATAAATCCCCACAGTTCTTGGAAGGTTGCTAGCAGTGGTGGGGCATCCAAAATCCCCCCCTGCGATAAATTGTTAGAGCGAGATTAGCTTGCTGTATATTTTTGTCACATGGTACCAGTGGCGGGTTAACTAAGATAAGCCCCCACTGTGCCTGTGATAGCCGTGTGCCGCGTCCCTCCGTCCGCTGACTTACCCGTGTCAGTGGTGGGACTGTGACATATTGGTGGCACTGGCCGCGCTGTTCGTCACATCGGTGATCACAGAAAAATATTTGTACATTGTGAAAACTATAAAGTATTTTCATTGCCGAAAATTTATTTGTCACTTATACTTTAGGATCTGAAGGGTGATACATTTTTGGATGATGCACAGTTGTGTGAAAAAGTGTTTGCCCCCTCCCTGATTTCCTATTCTTTTGCATGTTTGTCACACTTAAATGTTTCAGATCACCACTAGAGTTGAGCAATACCGTCCGATACTTCAAAGTATCGTATCGGATGGTATCGGCCGATCTTTAAAAAAAGTATCGGTATCGCCGATTCCGATACCGGAAGTCCCATTCAAGTCTATGGGACTTCCGGTATCGGAATAAGAAAAACCCTTTCCTGCCCTTGTACAGCCTCTCTGGGGTCTGTACGGGCCTTTCGGGGGGCTGTGCCGGCCTGCCAGGGGGTCTGTGCAGGCTCCGGTGGTCTGTGCCGGCCTGCCGGTGGTCTGTGCAGGCTCCGGGGGGCTGTGCTGGCCTGCCGGGGGGCTGTGCCGGCCTGCCGGGGGGCTGTGCAGGCTCCGGGGGGCTGTGCCGGCCTGCCGGGGGGCTGTGCCGGCCTGCCGGGGGGCTGTGCCGGCCTGCCGGTGGTCTGTGCAGGCTCCGGGGGTCTGTGCAGGCATCGTCCGATGGGACTACAAGTCCCATCGGGCGATGCCTGCTACCATGACAGTGATTGACACATTAGCCAATGATGGGACAGTAGTAGTCCCATCATCCGGCTAATGTGTTAAATGTAAAAAAAAAAAAAAAAAAAATTACATGCTACATACATACAACATGCATACTACATACATGCTACATTCATACTACATACTACATACATGCTACATTCATACTACATAAATACTACATGCAACATACATACTACATATATACTACATGCATGCTACATACATACTGCATGCTACATACATACCACATATATACTACATACATACTACATGCATGCTACATGCATGCTACATGCTACATACATAACACATATATACTACATGCATGCTACATACATACTACATGCTACATACTACATATATACTACATGCATGCTACATACTACATGCTACATACATACTACATATATACTACATGCATGCTACATACATACTGCATGCTACATGCATGCTACATACATACTACATACATGCTACATACATACTACATATATACTACATACATACTACATGCATGCTACATGCATGCTACATACATACCACATATATACTACATGCATGCTACATACATACTACATGCATGCTACATACATACTACATGCATGCTACATACATACTACATGCATGCTACATACATACCACATGCTACATACATACTACATATATACTACATGCATGCTACATACATACTACATGCTACATACATACTACATATATACTACATGCATGCTACATACATACTACATGCTACATACATACTACATATATACTACATGCATGCTACATACTACATGCTACATACATACTACATATATACTACATGCATGCTACATACATACTACATGCATGCTACATACATACTACATGCTACATACATACCACATACATACTACATATATACTACATGCATGCTACATACATACTACATATATACTACATGCATGCTACATACATACTACATGCTACATGCATGCTACATACATACTACATACATACTACATGCTACATACATACCACATATATACTACATACATACAATACATTCATACAATACATACATAGACATACAGTACATATAACATAGAGTAACATACTTACCACTACTTGTCACATTGTTCCCCGAAGCCATTGTCTTTTCCGGAATAAATATTAACATAACAAACCACAAAAATACTCACCCACGATCCGAAGCAGTCCACGAGTGTGTCCCACGACGATCTTGGGTAGAGAACTGCAGCATCAGATGATGCTGCCGTTCTCTACGGGCTGCAGGAATCCAATGACGGAAGGTAGGTATCCTTCCGCACTGTATTCCTCCGCCACTTAAAAAAAAAAAAGTCCCTAGTCTCACTTTATGCCATTGCTGTGTGGGAAATTCCCACACAGCAATGGCATAAAGTGAGACTAGGGACTTTTTTTTTTAAGTGGCGGAGGAATACAGTGCGGAAGGATACCTACCTTCCGTCATTGGATTCCTGCAGCCCGTAGAGAACGGCAGCATCATCTGATGCTGCAGTTCTCTACCCAAGATCGTCGTGGGACACACTCGTGGACTGCTTCGGATCGTGGGTGAGTATTTTTGTGGTTTGTTATGTTAATATTTATTCCGGAAAAGACAATGGCTTCGGGGAACAATGTGACAAGTATTGGTAAGTATGTTACTCTATGTTATATGTACTGTATGTCTATGTATGTATTGTATGAATGTATTGTATGTATGTAGTATATATGTGGTATGTATGTAGCATGTAGTATGTATGTAGTATGTATGTAGCATGCATGTAGCATGTAGTATGTATGTAGCATGCATGTAGTATATATGTAGTATGTATGTAGCATGCATGTAGTATATATGTAGCATGTATGTAGTATGTATGTGGTATGTATGTAGCATGTAGTATGTATGTAGCATGCATGTAGTATATATGTACTATGTATGTAGCATGTAGTATGTATGTAGTATGTATGTGGTATGTATGTAGCATGTAGTATGTATGTAGCATGCATGTAGTATATATGTAGTATGTATGTAGCATGTAGTATGTATGTAGTATGTATGTGGTATGTATGTAGCATGTAGTATGTATGTAGCATGCATGTAGTATATATGTAGTATGTATGTAGCATGCATGTAGTATATATGTAGTATGTAGTATGTATGTAGTATGTATGTAGCATGTAGTATGTATGTAGCATGCATGTAGCATGCATGTAGTATGTATGTAGCATGCATGTAGTATGTATGTAGCATGCATGTAGTATGTATGTAGTATGTATGTAGCATGCAGTATGTATGTAGCATGTATGTAGTATGTATGTAGTATATATGTAGTATGTATGTAGCATGTAGTATGTATGTAGCATGCATGTAGTATATATGTAGTATGTATGTAGCATGCATGTAGTATGTATGTAGTATGTATGTAGTATGTATGTAGCATGCAGTATGCATGTAGTATGTATGTAGTATTTTTTTTTTTTTTTTTTTAACATTTAACACATTAGCCGGATGATGGGACTACTACTGTCCCATCATTGGCTAATGTGTCAATCACTGTCATGGTAGCAGGCATCGCCCGATGGGACTTGTAGTCCCATCGGACGATGCTTGCACAGACCCCCGGACATCAGCACAGCCCCCCGGCAGGCCGGCACAGCCCCCCGGCAGGCCGGTACAGACCCCCACAGGGTGCACAGACCACCGGCAGGCCGGCACAGCCCCCCGGCAGGCCGGTACAGACCCCGGGCAGTCCACACAGCCCCCCGGCAGGCCGGCACAGCCCCCGGCAGGCCGGCAGAGACCCCCGGAAGGCCCGAAATGACGGCGCATCATGATGCGCACACACCGCGCATCATGATGACGTCAGGCCGTCAATCAACTGAACTTCCGATTCCGATGCCGAATTCCGATATTGAAAAAATATCGGAAGTCGGTATCGGAATTCCGATACAGCAAGTATCGGCCGATACCCGATACTTGCGGTATCGGAATGCTCAACACTAATCACCACATATAAATATTAGACAAAGATAACACAAGTAATCACAAAATGCAGTTTTTAACTGAAGGCCTTATTATTAAGGGAAAAAGAAATCCAAACCTTCAGGGCCCTGTGTGAAAAAGTGATTCCTTCCCTCCCTTAAAACATAAATTAACTGTGGTTTATATCAGTGATAAGGACCTGATTGCACAGGATCTCGGTGATCACAGAAAAATATCTTTGGGAAGTTGAGTTCACATTCCCTAGCCACACTCAGGCCACATTACTGCAACACCAGTTCTCACTCAAGAAATTACTTAAATAGGACCTGCCTGACAAAATGAAGTAAACCAAAGATCCTCAAAAGCTAGACATCATGCTGCAATCCACAGTAAGTGTGGAACAAATGAGAAACAAAGTAATTGAGATTTATCAGTCTGGAAAGGATTATAAAGCCAATTCTCAAGCTTTGGAACTCCAGCAAACCATGGTGAGAGCCATATTTCACAAATGGCAAAAACATGGAACAGTGGTGATCCTTCCCAGAAGTGGTCGGCTAATCAAAATTACCCCAATAGTGCAGTGACGACTCATCCAATACGTCACAAAAGACCCCACAACAACATCCAAAGAACCGCAGGCCTTACTTGCCTCACTTAAGGTCAATGTTCATGACTCCACTATAAGAAAGAGACTGAGCAAAAATGGTCCGCATAGCAGAGTTCAAAGACAAAAACCACAGCTGAGCAATAACATAATGGCTCGTCTCAGTTTTGCCAGAAAACGTCTTGATGATCCCCAAGACTTTTGGAAGAATACTCTGTGGACTGACGAGACAAAAGTTGATCCTTTTGGAAGGTGTATGTCCCAATATATCTGGTGTAGAATTAACACATCATTTCAGAAAAGGAACATCATACCAACAGTAAAACATGGGTGGTGGCAGTGTGATGGTCTGGGGCTGTTTTGCTGCTTCAGTACCTTGTAAACCTGCTGTGGTAAATGGAACCATGAATTATGCTGTGCACCAAAAAATTCCGAAGGAGAATGTCCGGCCATCTGTTCGTGACCTCAAGCTGAAGCGTTATGCAGCAGGACAATGATCCAAAACACACCGGCAAGTCCACCTCTGAATGGCTTAAGAAAAACAAAATTAAGACTTTGGAGTGGCCCACTCAAAGTCCTGACCTTAATCCGACTGAGATGCTGTGGCATGACCTTAAAAGGCGGTTCATGCTCAGAAACCCTCCAGTGTGGCTGAACTGCAACAATTCTGCAAAGAATAGTGGCCAAAATTCCTCCAGAACGTTGTGAAAGACTCATTGCGAGTTATCGGAAACGCATGTTTGCAGTTGTTGATGCTAAAAGGGTGGCCCAACCAGTTATTAGGTTTAGGGGGCAATCACTTTTTCACACAGGGCCCTGTAGGTTTGGATTTCCTTTCTCCCTTAATAATAAAGATTTTCATTTATAAACTGCATTCTGTGATTACTTGTGCTATCTTTGTCTGATATTTACATTTGTTTGGTGATCGGAAACTTTTAAGTGTGAGATAAACCTGCAAAAGGATAGGAAATCAGGAAGGGGGTGAACACTTTCACACAACTGTAGCACAAAATAAAACAATGGGAGCCTTTGTCTATGGTCTCATTTCTCGGTGCCCGTGGTTTCTCACCTTCTTCTCCATGCCCGTGGTCATTGCTGGCAGTAACACTGCGTCCTTTTCCGCCGTCACCATCAGGGCTGGAACCATTATCTGCAAATGAAAGAACGAAAAATCAGTCGGGGGTCCCGGCAGTCCTGAGATTCGGACTTTGGAACATTGATAACGAGGCTCTGCAGCATGGTCCTGCGTGAAGCAAAGCGTGATGTATGGTCGCCTTTGGGGGCATTTTTGGGCAACCGTCACCTTTGCAATGAGGGTTTCAATGACAATTTTGCACCGTTTGGCTTGTATAGGCTTTTATGTTTCCCTATGAATCACGAGATTTCTAATGTTCGGAGCCGCGGGGCGCTTCAAGAGCGCGTCGGGCGTCTGCAGAACGTCCATGGTTAATAATAATATATTTAGGTGGTGCGACGCGCGTTCCCCACCTGGGGGTCAAGCTGAGCGGATATCTGGACAATATCCTGCAAGGTCTGAATTAATAATCACACGAAGAGTTTGCGTTGCCAAATAAATCCTCCAAGCTTGCGTCCCATCACATCTGTCTGCGCTCAGCGGCCAGGAGCCGCCGAGTGCCAAGGTTTAACCCCTCGCTGTTCTCAGCTCCTTAATATTCGCTGCACCTTATTCCAGCAGACAAGGATTACAGGATGGCCGATGTGGTCATTTAGGATAAATAATCCGTGCCCCATTCATCATCTGTGGGTTTCTTTGTTTTTTTTAAGTGAGTATTTGGTCTCTTTTTTTTTTGCTTTTTTTTGTCGCCAAATTCTTTAAAAAGTTGTAAAAAAAAAAAAAAAATGTAAAAAAATTTTAAAAATCACTCCCGAGGGAAACGGAAAGGACTGGAGAACGTTTCGGGCAAAATGTTGGGACTTTTTAACTATAAAAAAAACAAAAAAAATTCACAATGGGAGCAACTTTAAACAAGAATTTAACAAAACCTCTTCACAACCTACATTTATGTCATATGTCGGGTCCCTGCTTTTGATGCGGGCTCGTAAGCCAAGCCTGCACTCTTCCCGGCTGGTGCACTGCAAGTGATCGGATGATTGTAGCTTCAAGTCCCCTAAGGGGACTAAGAAATACAGTAAAAAAAAAAGTTTAAAAAGTATTTTAAAAAAATACAAAAATTCAAATCACCCCCAAGTTTTGCCCCATTATGACAATGAAAAAAAACACAAAACCATATATTTGGTATCACTGAGTTTGTAAAAGTCCAATCTGGCAAAATATAAAATGAATTAATCAGATCAGGACATCTGCGAATTAATGATACCATCAATGACATGTAGCCCCCCTGACACCAGCAGCTCATGTGCCCCCCTAACACCAGCAGCTCATGTCCCCCCCGACACCAGTAGCTCATGTGCCCCCACAGAAGGACACGGCCACCACCAGGTCTCACAGTAGGCATTTTTCTAAATTTGTTTTTCAAACAGCACAGTGCCTACAGTGAAACATGGTGGTGGCAGTGTCAGCATGTACATGAGCTGCAGGTGTCAGGAGGCACATGAGCTGCAGTTGCTTGGAGGCACATGAACTGCCAGTGTTGGGGGGGCTCATAAGCTGCCAGTGTCGGGGAGCACATGAGCTACAGGTGTCAGGGGGGCACATGAGCTGCCAGTGTCGGGGGGGGCACATGAGCTGCCAGAGTCGGGGAGTACATGAGCTGCCAGTGTTGGGGGGGCACATGAGCTGCAGATGCTTGGGGGACACATGAGCTGCAGGTGCTTGGGGGAACATGAGTTACAGGTGTCAGGGGGTACATGAGATGCCAGTGTTGGGGGGAGCACATGAGCTGCAGGTGCTTGGGGGAATATGAGCTGCAGGTGTCGGGGGTGGACATGAGCTGCCAGTGTCAGGGGGCAAATGAGCTGCCAGTGTTGGGGAGGCACATGAGATTCCGATGTCGGGGGGGGGGCACATGAGCTGCTGGTGTCAGGAGGTCTACATGTCATTGATGGCATCATGAATTCACAGATGTCCTGCTCTATGGTGACAGAGAAGATGCCGCCATCACTCTAGCCATCGGTAGACGAGCTCTTTTCCCACATGACAATGACGGTGACAGTGACTCAGTGGCCAAGTGTCTCCTGATCTGACAACCAGACACCTATGGGGGATTCGGAAGAGACAAGTTGTCATCACTCTCCATCCGGCTCTAGAGCTCGTTCTTGAAAAATGGAAAAAGATCGATGTTGCAATGTCGTCAAATTGTTTCTTCCAGGCCTAAAGTATGTGGGGCCGCCCTTAAAAATCAGGAAGGTAATACATAATACTGGATGTAGTTGTTATTTTTTTATGTGGGGTGTACTCATTTTTGCCTTAATTAAGTTGAGTAAAACTGATGATTTTGTAATGAAAGTTATATTATTAACCTCACTGTCTACTTATGTTCTATGAAATTCGTCTGGTCACATTGTTGGAAATTGTTCTTGTGCTTACTGAGATACTTATTAAATTCTTAAAGGGGGTGTACTCACTTATGCTGAACACTGTGTACATCTCACCACCTTACTTCCAAGTATTCCTCACCTGATCAGATCAGGACCAAAAAAGTGAATGTCCCCCAACTACCTTATGTGTGACCTTACCTTCCAGTTGTGCCCCTTGATCGCCCACTCCCAGCTCCGGTCCATGTTTCTGTACCAGTTTAATGGGCCCCTGGAGAACAAAGGCAGTGGATCAGGTTTTCACACCCATCGCTTTTTATTTTTCTCTCACACGGAGCTGTATGATGGATTGCTTATTTTTTTTCTTGTGTGACGAGCTTTAGTCTTACTGATCACATTTTGGGGTACACACAATGTCTGGAACGTTTTTCGTTGCATATTTTTAAGGTGGGGGAGGGAGGTGCGAAGATGGGAAAAAACAAATGTAGCGTTTCGATTTTTGTGTTTACTTTTTGGCGATTACCATTTGGATCAATATGAAATTTTCATAGATTGGACTTCTATGGATTTGGAGATACCAAAAATATGTTTTTCTTTATTTTTGCATTTGGAAATCGTGGGACTCCCCACCTTTTTAATTCTTTTTAATTTTTTTATTATTATTATTATTATTATTATTATTATTTTTCACTTTATTTTGTATTTCTTCTAGGACACCTGAAGCTACTCCAGAATTGCAGTATGTAGTAGAAATACCGTATGTACTCGAGTATAAGCCGAGGCATATAATTTTGCCACGGAAAACTGGGTAAGCTTATTGACTCGAGTATAAGCCGGGTATGCATTGTCCCCTCATCCCTGTCCTGGTATGCGTGGCTCCCCCCATCCTGTCCTGGTATGCGTGGCTCCCCCCATCGCTGTCCTGGTATGCGTGGCTCCCCCCATCCTGTCCTGGTATGCGTGGCTCCCCCATCGCTGTCCTGCTATGCGTGGCTCCTCCCATCGCTGTCCTGCTATGCGTGGCTCCCCCCATCACTGTCCTAGTATGCATGGCTCCCCCCCATCGCTGTCCTGGTATGCGTGGCTCCCCCCCATCGCTGTCCTGGTATGCGTGGCTCCCCCCCATCGCTGTCCTGGTATGCGTGGCTCCCCCCATCGCTGTCCTGGTATGCATGGCTCCCTTCATCGCTGTCCTGGTATGCGTGGCTCCCCCCCATCGCTGTCCTGGTATGCATGACTCCCCCATCGCTGTCCTGGTATGCATGGCTCCCCCCATCGCTGTCCTGGTATGCGTGGCTCCCTCCATCGCTGTCCTGGTATGCATGGCTCCCCCCATCGCTGTCCTGGTATGTGTGGCTCCCTCCATCGCTGTCCTGGTATGCGTGGCTCCCCCCATCCTGTCCTGGTATGCGTGGCTCCCCCCATCGCTGTCCTGGTATGCATGGCTCCCTTCATCGCTGTCCTGGTATGCGTGGCTCCCCCCCATCGCTGTCCTGGTATGCGTGGCTCCCCCATCGCTGTCCTGGTATGCATGGCTCCCCCCATCGCTGTCCTGGTATGCGTGGCTCCCTCCATCGCTGTCCTGGTATGCATGGCTCCCCCCATCGCTGTCCTGGTATGTGTGGCTCCCTCCATCGCTGTCCTGGTATGCGTGGCTCCCCCCTTCCTGTCCTGGTATGCGTGGCTCCCTCCATCGTCCATCGCTGTCCTGGTATGCGTGGCTCCCTCCATCGCTGTCCTGGTATGCGTGGCTCCCCCCATCGCTGTCCTGGTATGCGTGGCTCCCCCCATCGCTGTCCTGGTATGCGTGGCTCCCCCCATCGCTGTCCTGGTATGCGTGGCTCCCCCCATCGCTGTCCTGTATGCGTGGCTCCCCCCATCGCTGTCCTGCTATGCGTGGCTCCTCCCATCGCTGTCCTGGTTTGCGTGGCTCCCCCCATCGCTGTCCTGGTATGCATGGCTCCCCCCCCATCGCTGTCCTGGTATGCGTGGCTCCCCTCATCCTGTCCTCCTATGCGTGGCTCCCTCCATCGCTGTCCTGGTATGCGTGGCTCCCCCCATCGCTGTCCTGGTATGCATGGCTCCCCCCATCGCTGTCCTGGTATGCGTAGCTCCCCCCATCGCTGTCCTGGTATGCGTGGCTCCCCCCATCGCTGTCCTGGTATGTGTGGCTCCCCCCATCCCTGTCCTGGTATGCGTGGCTCCCCCGTCCTGTCCTGGTATGCGTGGATCCGCCCCATCATTGTATGCATGGGCTTCCCCCAGTCCCGTCGTTGTATGCATGGCCCCCCGGTCCCGTCGTTGTATGCATGGCTCCCCCCCTCCCGTCCTGGTATGCATGTTTGCTATTACAAAAAAAACCCATCCTACTCACCCTCCTCCTGTGTGCCCTCGCAGCATCTCGCTGTTGCCGGCTTCCAGCAGCTCTTCCTGCTGAGCGATCACATGGCACCGCTCATTAAGGTAATGAATATGCGCTGCACGCCTATAGGAGTGGAGACGCGTGCATATTCATTACCTTAATGAGCGATGCCATGTGATTGCTCAGCACAGGAAGAGCTGCCGGCGACGGGACCAACGGAGATGCAGCGACGGCGCGGAGGAGGGTGAGTATGAGGTCTTCTGGAAGCCGTCGGTTGCAGCTGTCACTGTGAGCACTATTTAGCGGCGGCACATGCTTTAGCCACAGTAGCCGGCTCCTGGCGCTGCTCCCCCTCTAGCTTTCTGGACAATAACTTGTGTATAAGCCGAGGGGGGTGTTTTGAGCACAAAAAATGTGCTGAAAAACTCTGCTTATACACGAGTATATACGGTAACAAATCTCCTATAATGAGCAGCTGGTGAACATGGGAGTACAAAGATGGCAGCCTTCAGAGGATCAACCCAAAGACTTTCTATGATCACATCATGCAGATGGGGTGCAATGGGTGCTAAAACAGTCGGATCATGCAATCGTGATAGCAACAATTAAGTGGTTAAATAGCAGAGATTGGAGCTTGCTCCGGTTGCTGCTGTTAGAAGCAGATGCTCGCTGTGCAACATAGAAGTCACCCACCGTGTATGGACTGAGTGCAACTCCTGAGCTCACCGCCTGGACCCATAGGACGTATGTTTATGTAATATGGTCATAAATGGGAAAAAATGTGGCGTATTAATTTGTTTCCTCATGCATGCTACCTCATTGCAAAAGTCTGCAGTCCCCACAACCGCATTCTGATCATCAGCCAATCCCAAGCTCCTGTTCTGTGTGTGCTGACGTGATAAGATTCCTACCTGAACCCATTCTTCTTATACTGCGAGACGTAAAACTGCAGATCCGATTCGCTCAATATTCTACTGCGGGGAATTTCCTCTGGGAGACCGACAAACAGACCGCCTGTAAAGAAGAAGAGCGGATGGTATGGGGATTGCTGTAAACGTATAAATCTATTTGGTTAGACATTAATTTTATCTGGTATCTGATAACCCAGTGCTTGATCATATCTTACTATTAGGAGAAACTTTTCCCAGAACACAGTAAAAGAAATACAAAAAAAAAATAATTCTTCATTACAGGCACAGTAGATTGGATATTTTTAGGGCTTTTTTTGTGTTTTGGTAAGCTGAGGTTTCACTGGCGGCAACTTATCAAAAAATAAAAAATAAAAAAAATATCAGGCATACCGAAAACCAACTGCCCAATTTTACTCGTCTGTCTTGGCTCCTGCAGAGAGCACAGGCAGTACCACCCCGACTCTTCTCTAGGGCATCGGATTGAGTTAGTGCAAACCCAGCTCAGGCAGCAGGTCGTTGTCGTTCCTTCCGCTACATTGCACCACCACTGCAAATTCAGCGCTGCTATTCCGGTCATCAAGCGCTGCTGTACATCTCTGTTCCAGCTCTAATTTATTAAGACTCCATTGCAAACCCAGCTCTTCCACATTGGTTTTAATGGATGAGTGAACTCTGCTGCAAACTCAGCTCTGCTACGTTGCTTCCTCATAACTCAAACTTTGATCTGCTACATCGGTTCCTCTTGGCTTAAGCTATCTTCGCTACATCACTGATCAGCTCTGCTGCATTTACCCTCCACTGTATACCCAGAGTGAACTTTTCCGGTATTTTTTGGAATGAATCCTACTCAAAAAAAACTTTTTTAAAACAATTTTTTTTTTGTCTGTTTTTCTTTTTTCTTTCCTTGTTGAGTCTGCGGCATAAAAACACCGGAAAAAAAGAGCTCACAAAACACTCTAAATGAGAAAGTATCGAGCGATCATTACCTCTCTCGCAGACGCTGCTGGTGCTTAAGGAAGATAAAGATCTGTCCTAAAACAAGACACAAATATTATAAAGTGCCACCTCACCCTGCCATGCGTCAGTCATCAAGAAGTTGTCCCCCCCCCCCTATAGGCTCATTCTGAAGCCTGGGAAAGCTGGGTGAAGTCTCTGCGAGATCCGTAATCAGTTATCACCCAGCTTTCCAAGACATGCGGGTGACAGAAGAGGACACCGGCAGCAGGCCGCCTGCCTTACGCCATCAATTAGTGACAGGGGAGATGGGAAGTTTAGTCGCGCTCTGCTTGGTACTAATCTATTTAGCTCCTGCTTTAATTGCCGTCTGACCTGTCCTTGTCAGAGACACCTCCGACATCAGAGCTTAGCGCCCGGGAGGTGACGGGGAGGTCGTGTAGGGTGGACGCTCCTCTCCTCGGATCACTTCCAGCAGGTGTCAATCAGTGTGTGATACTAATACCGGAGTAAGGGCGCGAGCTGCCCCCGTATTGTACTGAGCCCCCCCCCACCACATACACAGGATGACCCCCGACACTTTACTATACACATATATACAGTGCAGTGCGCAGCCCGCCACAACCAGACAGGGTAGCATTTCCCGCGTATTCAGTAACATGTGAACTATTGATGAGCTCGGATCTGGTGTCGCCGACTTTTTCCAGTGTGGAAGTCAGAAAACCTGGAGACGACCGAAGATTTCACACGTCTCATGTTATAGGTGGCCGAGGACGGAGAGGGGCGGACACAATCACCAAAGCCTCAATATTCACCGTCTACAAGTACCATAATGTCTGGGAATAAGTAACCAGCAGAATAGTGAGTGCAGCTCTGGGGTATAATACAGGAGGTAACTCAGGATCAGTAATGTAATGTGTGTACACAGTGACTGCACCAGCAGAATAGTGAGTGCAGCTCTGGGGTATAATACAGGATGTAACTCAGGATCAGTAATGTAATGTATGTACACAGTGACTACACCAGCAGAATAGTGAGTGCAGCTCTGGAGGATAATACAGGATGTAACTCAGGATCAGTAATGTAATGTATGTACACAGTGACTACACCAGCAGAATAGTGAGTGCAGCTCTGGAGGATAATACAGGATGTAACTCAGGATCAGTAATGTATGTACACAGTGACTGCACCAGCAGAATAGTGAGTGCAGCTCTGGGGTATAATACAGGATGTAACTCAGGATTAGTAATGTATGTACACTGTGACTGCACCAGCAGAATAGGGAGTGCAGCTCTGGGGTATAATACAGGAGGTAACTCAGTATCAGTAATGTAATGTATGTACACAGTGACTGCACCAGCAGAATAGTGAGTGCAGCTCTGGAGAATAATACAGGATGTAACTCAGGATCAGTAATATAATGTATGTACACAGTGACTACACCAGCAGAATAGTGAGTGCAGCTCTGGAGGATAATACAGGATGTAACTCAGTATCAGTAATGTAATGTATGTACACAGTGACTGCACCAGCAGAATAGTGAGTGCAGCTCTGGAGGATAATACAGGATGTAACTCAGGATCAGTAATATAATGTATGTACACAGTGACTGCACCAGCAGAATAGTGAGTGCAGCTCTGGGGTATAATACAGGAGGTAACTCAGGATCAGTAATGTAATGTATGTGCACAGTGAGTGCACCAGCAGAATAGTGAGTGCAGCTCTGGGGTATAATACAGGATGTAACTCAGGATCAGTAATGTAATGTATGTACACAGTGACTGCACCAGCAGAATAGTGAGTGCAGCTCTGGGGTATAATACAGGATGTAACTCAGTATCAGTAATGTAATGTATGTACACAGTGACTGCACCAGCAGAATAGTGAGTGCAGCTCTGGGGTATAATACAGGATGTAACTCAGGATCAGTAATGTATGTACACAGTGACTGCACCAGCAGAATAGTGAGTGCAGCTCTGGAGTATAATACAGGATGTAACTCAGGATCAGTAATGTAATGTATGTACACAGTGACTGCACCAGCAGAATAGTGAGTGCAGCTCTGGAGTATAATACAGGATGTAACTCAGGATCAGTAATGTAATGTATGTACACAGTGACTGCACCAGCAGAACAGTGAGCGCAGCTCTGGGGTATAATACAGGATGTAACTCAGGATCAGTAATGTACGTACACAGTGACTGCACCAGCAGAATAGTGAGTGCAGCTCTGGAGTATAATACAGGATGTAACTCAGGATCAGTAATGTAATGTATGTACACAGTGACTGCACCAGCAGAATAGTGAGTGCAGCTCTGGAGTATAATACAGGATGTAACTAAGGATCAGTAATGTAATGTATGTACACAGTGACTGCACCAGCAGAATAGTGAGTGCAGCTCTGGGGTATAATACAGGATGTAACTCAGGATTAGTAATGTAATGTATGTACACAGTGACTGCACCAGCAGAATAGTGAGTGCAGCTCTGGAGTATAATACAGGATGTAACTCAGGATCAGTAATGTAATGTATGTACACAGTGACTGCACCAGCAGAACAGTGAGCGCAGCTCTGGGGTATAATACAGGATGTAACTCAGGATCAGTAATGTACGTACACAGTGACTGCACCAGCAGAATAGTGAGTGCAGCTCTGGAGTATAATACAGGATGTAACTCAGGATCAGTAATGTAATGTATGTACACAGTGACTGCACCAGCAGAATAGTGAGTGCAGCTCTGGAGTATAATACAGGATGTAACTAAGGATCAGTAATGTAATGTATGTACACAGTGACTGCACCAGCAGAATAGTGAGTGCAGCTCTGGAGTATAATACAGGATGTAACTAAGGATCAGTAATGTAATGTATGTACACAGTGACTGCACCAGCAGAATAGTGAGTGCAGCTCTGGGGTATAATACAGGATGTAACTCAGGATTAGTAATGTAATGTATGTACACAGTGACTGCACCAGCAGAATAGTGAGTGCAGCTCTGGAGTATAATACAGGATGTATATATCCTATCATGTAACTGTGCTGTGAAAAGACAGGGTCAGGTGTGTAAAAATTGTGGACAGATATTTAAGTAAAATTATTGAAAGACAGCCATTTCCTAAGGAGGAGAATTTACCCTTTCACCTGGACCACGGAAAAATAATTTAAATGTTCTTTCCAAATTTTTCTCCAGTTCTGCTTCAGCGACGCCCTAAGAAACAGAGACACAATTAGCGGTGCGATCGGAGGAGGAATTACACCGATGTCGCTGTTACTAATCGCTCTGACTCCGTCGACTGCTGCAGTGATGGCCGGTCAGTGTGATTGCAGGACATCTCATCCACAGACACAGCACTGCAGCGGGCCATGCTGGGTCTTGTAGTTCTGCATTGCATCCCCGAGTGTTCGTATGAGCCTGTGCTCGGTATTGAGGGGGAAAAGGAAACAAAAACTCACCGGCTCCTGGAAATAAATCTGGTAATCAAAGATGGGGTTCGCTTTTATTGCCTCACTGGCTCTTCTTTCCGGATTAGCGGGGAAGAATGGTGTATTGAGCGACGCCACAGCTCTGAAAAACAAAAGGTAAGAAGTAATAGACATGTCCGCTCCTGAAATACTCTGCACCGCTGGTGTCTTTCAGTCTCGGATTCCTCTGACAATGGCCGCCAGTTACACATCAGGCGCATCATCTACTTACTTGACTCTTTCGGGAAAGAACAGCGCCATGTTCCAAACAAAAGAGCCGCCCCAGTCATGTCCGATGAACGTGGCCTGAGATATACCCTGAAAAACACAGGCGACAAGATGGGAGAAGTGTCTCCAGGCGCAGCGATTTCACAAACACAGCTCTGCTACACCCAACACCATGCATGGCGCATACTGCATCACTGGACATATCGGAGACATGGACTCCCAGAAGAGACCGCACTGTCTGCGCCCCACATACTCACCTGCAGCCATTCCTGCTCCCCTCTCCCAGACGTCACATCCGTTTATCAGGGCCCACCTGGGAGGAGAGGAAATGCCGGAATCGGGAGAGGGGAGTATCCGGACGTCCGGTCTGGGTTCTGAAAGTAGGGTGGTCTGGTCTGGGGTCTGGAAATAAGGGGCTCTGGTCTGGGGTCTGAAAATAAGGGGGGTCTGGTCTGAGGTCTGAAAATAAGGGGGGGTCTGGTCTGGGGTCTGAAAATAGGAGGGTTCTGGTCTGAGGTCTGAAAATAGGGTGTCAGCTCTAGGGGTATAAAACTAGGGGGTCTGGTCTGGGGTCTGAAAATAGGGGGTCTGGTCTGAGGCCAAAAAATAGGATGTTTGGTCTGAGGTCTGAACATAGGTGGTCTGATCTGAGGTCTGTACATAAGGGGTCTAGTCTGAGGACTGAAAATAGATGGGCCTGGTCTCAGGTCTGAAAATAGGGGGGAGTCTGGTCTGAAAATAGGGAGGAGGGGATCTGAAAGTAGGGGATCAGCTCTGGAGGTCTGAAAATAGGGGGTCTGGTCTGAGGCCTGAAAATGGGGGGGGGTCTGGTCTGAGGCCTGAAAATAGGTTGGTCTGCTCTGAGGTCTGAACATAGGCAATCTGCTCTGAGGCCTGAAAATAGGGTGGTCTGCTCTGAGGTCTGAACATACGTGTTCTGGTCTGAGGTCTGAACATAGGTGGTCTGATCTGCGGTCTGTAGATAAAGGTCTGGTCTGAGGACTGAAAATAGATGGGCCTGGTCTCAGGTCTGAAATAGGGGGGGGCTGGTCTGAAAATAGGGGGGAGGGGGTCTGAAAATAGGGGATCAGCTCTGGAGGTCTGAAAATAGGAGGTCCGGTCTGAGGCCTGAAAATGATAGGGGGGGGTTTGGTCTGAGGCCTGAAAATAGATGGGCCTGGTCTCAGGTCTGAAATAGGGGGGGGGGCTGGTCTGAAATTAGGGGGGAGGGGGTCTGAAAATAGGGGATCAGCTCTGGAGGTCTGAAAATAGGAGGTCCGGTCTGAGGCCTGAAAATGGGGGGGGCGGGTCTGGTCTGAGGCCTGAAAATAGGGGGGTCTGGTCTGAGGCCTGGAAATAGGGGGGTCTGGTCTGAGGCCTGGAAATGAGGGGTCTGGTCAGAGGTCTGAACATAGGCAATCTGCTCTGAGGTCTGAACATAAGGAGGTCTGGTCTGAGGCCTGGAAATGAGGGGTCTGGTCTCTTGTGGAAATGAGGGGTCTGTTTTGGAGTCTGATCTGAGCTCTGCAAGCAGGAGGTCTTGTCTTATACAGGGGTCCTGTATGGACTGGTCTGAGATTTATATATTGGGAGCTGTTCCCAGTCTATATATGACGGAGAATAGTTTTGGGGTCTGTATTTTTACTAGTCTAGTTTAGGGTCACTGTTAGTTTAGGGGCTCTGGAAGATTCTGCATTTATTTATGAGGCTGTATTAGGTAAGGGGGGGTCTGGCCTGGTGTCTCGCTCTCTTTAAGGTGGTGGTTCGATGTGTGGTCTTATTTTTTTAAAGGTAAGCAATCATCAGAAACTCCCCTACTCTTAACATCACGTTGTTGGAATAAATGTATTTTTTTATTTTTGGAAATTTTTCCCTCCAGATCGCAATCTGTATTAACAATGAAAAATCCTGCGATTCTCACACCGGACACGGGGCTTTTATACATGATAATTTTCTCTTGTTTTAGAAACTTCACATGTACATTAGCAGCAAAGGACGGAAGCTGACCACATCTATTGTATTAAAGCACCTAATGAGCGTGTGCAAAGTCACTGTTAAGAGAGAGGGAGGTGGTGAGCTGTGACTTCATCTCGCATGAATGGTAGATCCTTTATTATCAACTGTATATAGAGGTTCTATCACTCATTGTACAGGAGGAGGAGGTGAGCTGTGATATCTATTGTGATTGGCGGATCCTGTGTTATTTTCTGTATATGGAGGAGCTATCAGTCACTTTTTCCGGAAGAGGAGATTCACACGATGAGTCCAGAAACATCCAGAAACCAGTGAAGTAAGTGGAAATGTTGTGTTCTGTTCCCGGGGGATGAGGTCGGATCACTGCCAACAATGCTCGGATATATTGTGAAGAGAGAGGATAGCAATAAAACTCGGATAAAACAGCAATAAAGCGAGAGACATAGAAACGTGCAGAAAGTCTCAGGGTGAGATTTACAGACTGAGATCAAGACTCTGACACTCAATAATAAAAGCTCTCATTCTGTAAAAAGGAACGAGACATGTCAGCTTCAGATAACTCACCAGATTATCCAGGAAAGTCACCGTGTCCTGCAAGAAATACAAGAAACACTAAGCTATTGAAGAGGAAGAAAAGGGAAGCACTCCATATACAAGTGACTGTGTGTACAGTGGCTTGCAAAAGTATTCACCCCCATTTGGCTTTTTACCTATTTTGTTACATTACAACCTGTATTAAATATTTTTGTGATCTGATCTGTGTGTGATGCATCAGCACTAAATAGTCTAAGTGGGAACTAAAAGCTAAAAATTGGCATGTGCACATGTTTTCACCCCTTTTGCGATGAAGCCCCTAAAAAATTCTGGTGCAAGCAATTCCCTTCACAAATCTCATGCTTAGTGAGAGGACGTCCCCCTGTGTGCAAACTAATTGTTACATGTCTGTCAGTACATACACTTTACATTTTCTACAAGGGCTGCAACACCACTAACAAGAGGAACCAATAACCAAACACCACCACGAAGACTAAGGATATCTCCAAACAACACCATGAACACCAAGAAGATCTCCAAACAACACCATGAAGACCAAAGAGATCTCCAAACAACACCATGAAGACCAAGGAGATCTCCAAACAACACCATGAAGACCAAAGAGATCTCCAAACAACACCATGAAGAGCAAGGAGATCTCCAAACAACACCATGAAGACCAAAGAGATCTCCAAAAAACACCATGAAGAGCAAGGAGATCTCCAAACAACACCATGAAGAGCAAGGAGATCTCCAAACAACACCATGAAGACCAAAGAGATCTCCAAATAACACCATGAAGACCAAGGAGATCTCCAAACAACACCATGAAGACCAAGGAGATCTCCAAACAACACCATGAAGACCAAAGAGATCTCCAAACAACACCATGAAGACCAAGGAGATCTCCACACAACAGCATGAAGACCAAAGAGATCTCCAAACAACACCATGAAGACCAAGGAGATCTCCAAACAACACCATGAAGAGCAAGGAGATCTCCAAACAACACCATGAAGACCAAAGAGATCTCCAAACAACACCATGGAGACCAAGGAGATCTCCAAACAACACCATGAAGACCAAGGAGATCTCCAAAAAACACCATGAAGACCAAAGAGATCTCCAAACAACACCATGAAGACCAAGGAGATCTCCAAACAACACCATGAAGACCAAGGAGATCTCCAAACAACACCATGAAGACCAAGGAGATCTCCACACAACAGCATGAAGACCAAGAAGATCTCCAAACAACATCATAAGGACCAAGGAGACCTCCAAACAAGTCAGCAACAAAGCTGTTGATAAGATTCGACAGGAAATTATCTCCCAATCACCTCATACCATGCACTGTCCTCCCTCCCCCACTGCATCTAGCTCACTCTCTGATTTTGAACCAGTCACAGAAGAAGAAGTAAGCAGGCTCCTTGCATCTTCTCGCCCAACCACTTGCACCAGTGACCCATTTCCGTCACATCTCCTCCAGTCCCTTTCCCCTGCTGTCACCCCTCACCTAACTAAAATATTTAACCTCTCTCTCTCTTCTGGTATTTTTCCCTCCTCATTTAAGCATGCCATCATACATCCACTACTTAAAAAACCATCCCTCGACCAAAACTGTGCCGCTAACTATAGACCTGTCTCTAATCTTCCCTTCATCTCTAAACTCCTGGTACGCCTGGTCCATTCCCGTCTTATCCGCTATCTCTCAGAAAACTCTGTTCTCGACCCTCTCCAATCCGGTTTCCGCTCTTTACACTCCACTGAAACTGCCCTCACTAAAATCTCTAATGATCTGCTAACAGCTAAATCAAATGGTCATTACTCCATGCTAATTCTCTTGGATGTCTCTGCAGCATTCGACACTGTGGATCATCAGCTCCTCCTCACTATGCTCCGTTCCATTGGCCTCAAGGATACTGTTCTCTCCTGGTTCTCCTCCTATCTCTCCGACCGCTCCTTTACTGTATCTTTTGCCGGTTCCTCCTCCTCTCACCTTCCCCTTACTGTTGGGGTCCCCCAAGGATCGGTTCTAGGCCCCGTCCTCTTCTCCTTGTACACTGCCCCTATTGGTCAAACAATCAGTAGATTTGGTTTCCAGTACCATCTCTATGCTGATGACACCCAATTATACGCTTCTTCTCCTGACATCACGCCAGCCTTTCTAGAAAACACCGGCGATTGTCTAAACGCTGTGTCTGACATCATGTCCTCACTATATCTGAAACTGAACCTGTCAAAGACTGAACTCCTGGTGTTTCCTCCCTCTACTAATGTACCTATACCCGACATTGCTATTTCTGTGGGTGGTTCCACTATTACTCCCCAGCAACATGCCCGCTGTCTTGGGGTCATACTTGATTCCGAGCTTTCCTTTGCCCCCACATTCGATCACTGGCTCGCTCTTGTCATCTACACCTCAAAAACATTTCTAGAATTCGACCTTTTCTTACTTTTGAGTCTGCAAAAACTCTTACTGTTTCTCTTATTCATTCTCGTCTCGACTATTGTAACTCTCTTCTAATCGGTCTCCCTCTTACCAAACTCTCCCCTCTCCAATCTGTCTTGAATGCTGCAGCCAGGATCATATTCCTCAGCAATCTTTACACCGATGCCTCTACCTTGTGCCAGTCATTACACTGGCTACCCATCCACTCCAGAATTCAGTATAAACTTATTACCCTCACCCACAAAGCTCTTCATGGCTCAGCACCACCCTACATCTCCTCCCTTGTTTCAGTATACCACCCTACCCGCGCCCTCCGTTCTGCTGATGACCTGAGGTTAGCATCCTCAATAGTCAGAACCTCCCACTCCCGTCTCCAAGACTTTACACGTGCCGCGCCAATTCTTTGGAATGCACTTCCCGGGTCAATACGATTAGTCCCCATTCCCGACAATTTTAAGCGTGCCCTGAAAATGCATTTATTCAGACTGGCCTATCGCCTCAACACATTAACCTAATCTATCCCTGTGTGGCACAGCCAAAAGTTTTGCCATAACCAGGTTCCCCGCATCATGTTCCCACATGCTTTATGCATCCATTAGCCCTCTGTGTCTGTACTGTTACACACTTAACATTATGGCTGATCCATACAATCAGGGCAACTGTTACCACCCACCTTTCGTGTCTCCCTCTTTCCTCATAGACTGTAAGCTTGCGAGCAGGGCCCTCATTCCTCTTGGTATCTGTTATGATCTATGTGATTATTGTTATGCTGTAATGTCTATTGTCTGTACAAATCCCCTCTGAAATGTAAAGTGCTGCGGAATATGTCGGCGCTATAGAAATAAAATTTATTATTATTATTAAGTACAAGTCAGGGCTGGGTTATAAAATATATCCCAATCTCTGATGATCCCCTGGGGCACCATCAAATCCATCATCATCAAATACCATGGTACCAAAACAATCCTGCCAAAAGAGGGCACCCACCAAAACTGTCAGCCCGGGCAAGGAGGGCATTAATCAGAAAGGCAGCACAGAGGTCAAAGGTAACCGTGAAGGAGCTGCAGAGTTCCCAAGCAGAGACTGGAGTATTTGTGCATACGACCACAATAAGCCGTACACTCCATAGAGGTGAACGTTATTTAAGAGTGGGCAGAAAAAAAGCCTTTACTTACACGGAAAAATTGTAAGGCTCGTTTTGAGTTTGCCAAAAGACATGTGGGAGACTCCCCAAACGTATGGAGGAAGGTGCTGTGGTCAAATGAGACCAAAATTGAAATTGAACCAACACAAGTCATTACTCAAAGAAAAACATCCCCACAGTGAAACATAGTGATAGCAGCATCAAGCTGTGGGGGATGTTTTTCGGGAGCAGGGATAGGGAAAATGGTCCAAGTCAAGGGGGAGATGGATGGTGAAAAATACCGGGATATTCTTGAGGCTGAGGTTCACCTTCCAACAAAACAATGACCCAAAGCATACTGCTAAAGCGACAATCGAGTGGTTTAAGGAGAAACTTGTAAATGTTTTAGACTGGCCTTGTCAAAGCCAAGACTTTAATCCAATGGAGAATCTATGGTCCGACATGGAGACTGCTGTTCACCAGAGGAAACTTCTAACGTGAAGGAGCTGGAGCAGTTTTGCCTTGAGGAATGGGCAATAATCTCAGTGGCAAAATTTGGAAAGCTCATAGAGACTTATCCTAAGCAACTTGCAGTTGTAATTGCCACAAAAGGAGGCTCTACAAAGTACTAACTTTAGGGGGGTGAATAGTTATGGACACTGAAGTCTTCAGTTATTTTATTCTATTTGTTGTTTGCTTCAATATAAAAAGAAAACCAAATGTTCACAGCTGTAGAAATTCCAGGTTGTGAGGTAGCAAAAAATAAAAAATGCCAAGGTGGGGGTGAACACTTTTGCAAGACACTGTATATACCATGGTCTCGACCTCCGCCAAAGCCCCGGCCACCGAGTCTACATCGCTGCCCCGGCCAGAGCACATATTACCAAGGTCCCAGCCTCAGAGTCTATAATGTGGCTCTTCCAGTCAGAGCCCTCACTCATCTTGACTTGCTAATTAGTTTAAGTTGGGTATAAAGGGGTTGTCCATGTTTTGCATGACAGTCTGTAGTCACTTTACGTAGCTGACGTATGCTTATCGCATACGTGTGGTCAGTTATCGGCCTGCTCCCAGTGCCAGAGAATCCTGACAGCTTGTGTTGTGCGCAATGTGAGGATTCACAAGTCTACAGTCAGAGTGAAGTTCACTGAAGCAGATAAATGTCGGAACTTATTTTTCCCATTTACTGTTAATCATTTATCAGTAACAATTGGATGAAACTGTAAAGAACGTAGTCTGCCTTCTGTGAGAATCTGCTCTGTGCCTCACGGACCGGAGACATGGACTCATATTTACAACTAACTAGTAAATTACCCGCGGCTTTGCTTGCGGAAAATATGTTTTTCCAACTCTTATTTTTTGTTAGTTAACAGTTGCTTATTTTTACAAATTTACTGTAACACTAAGGCGAACAACAACTACTTTTTGAACTAATATTTATTCAATATTAAAATGCACTCTCCTTTTGACATTGTTCACATATTACATCCATTTTGCCTATTATGACTTTCAGATGTGACCTATAGTCCTGAATTGGGGTTGTAGTGAAACGCTTCCAAACTCAATTCAGCCTGCCTAAGTGTTTGCATAAGTTGCATATGTCGCATGCTGTCATTTTGATGACGTTCATCCTTTTGCTCAGATGTTTCCACATCCCTTGATTCAGCCTGTCTTACCCATTTCTCCTGAGGACGACATTTCCGTTGTTCAGATGTTTCCACATCCCTTGATTCCACCTGACTCATCCATTTTCTCCTGAGGACGACGTTTCCATTGTTCAGATGTTTCTGCATCCCTTGATTCCGCCTGTCTCATCCGTTTCTCCTGAGGACGACATTTCCGCCTCCCTTGATTCAGCCTGTCTCGCCCAATTCTCCTGAAGACATTTCCGTTGTTCAGATGTTTCCGCATCCCTTGATTCCGCCTGACTCATCCATTTCTCCTGAAGATGAAGTTCCCGTTGTTCAGATGTTTCCGCATCCCTTGATTCCGCCTGTCTCATCCGTTTCTCCTGAGGACAACGTTTCCGTTGTTCAGATGTTACCGCATGCCTTGATTCCGCCTGTCTCATGTTTCTCCTGAAGACGAAGTTCCCGTTGTTCAGATATTTCCGCCTCCCTTGATTCAGCCTGTCTCACCCATTTCTCCTGAAGACATTTCCGTTGTTCAGATGTTTCCGCATCCCTTGATTCCATCTGACTCATCCGTTTCTCCTGAGGACGTTTCCGTTGTTCAGATGTTACCGCATCCCCTGATTCCGCCTGTCTCATCTGTTTCTCCTGAAGACGAAGTTCCCGTTGTTCAGATATTTCCGCCTACCCTGATTCAGCCTGTCTCACCCATTTCTCCTGAAGATGACATTTCCGTTGTTCAGATGTTTCCGCATTCCCTTGATTCCACCTGACTGTTCCATTTCTCCTGAAGACGAAGTTCCCGTTGTTCAGATGTTTCCGCATCCCTTGATTCTGCCTGTCTCATCTGATTCTCCTGAGGACGTTTCCATTGTTCAGATGTTACCGCATCCCGTTTCCGCCTGTCTCATCTGTTTCTACTGAAGACGAAGTTCCCGTTGTTCAGATATTTCCGCCTACCTTGATTCAGCCTGTCTCACCGACATTTCCGTTATTCAGATGTTTCCGCATCCCTTGATTCCACCTGACTGTTCCATTTCTCCTGAGGACGACTTTCCATTGTTTAGATTTGTAAGCATCCCTTGATTTCTGCCTGCTTCATCAGTTTCTCCTGAAGACGATGTTCCCGTTTTTCAGATATTTCCACCTCCCTTGATTCAGACTGTCACACCCGTTTCTCCTGAGGACAACATTACCATTGTTCAGATGTTTCCGCATCCCTTGATTTCGCCTGTCTCATCCGTTTCTCCTGAGGACGACGTTTCCGTTGTTCAGATGTTTCCGCATGCCTTGATTCAGCCTGCCTAAATCCGTTCCTTCCTAGTATGACGTTTTCTTTGTTTACATGATTCTACATCCCTTGATTTCGCCTGTCTCATCCGTTTCTCCTGAAGATGACGTTCAGATGTTTCCGCATCCCTTGATTCCACCTGTCTCATCCGTTTCTCCTGAGGACAACATTTCCATTGTTCAGATGTTTCCGCATCCCTTGACTCAGCCTACCTTATCCGTTTCTCCTAAAGACTATGTTCCCATTGCTCAAATGTTTCTGCATCCTTTGAGTCAGCCTGTCTCATCCATTTCTCCTGAAGACGACATTACCATTGTTCAAATGTTTCAGCTGCCTTTGATTCAGTCTGTCTCATCTGGTTCCTTTCTAACCGGGACTCACGCTTTCATTTTTGTCAGCTGTTTGAGACAGTTTTGCTGTCTTAGATATTGGGTCCTCAAGAGTTATGACCATTAGTAATTACCTCACGCTAATCAGATAATCATATATGCATACACAGTTGGTACGGAAAGTATTCATACCCCTTTAAATTTTTCAATCTTTGTTTCATTGCAGCCATTTGGTAAATTCAAAAAAATTCACGTTTTTCCTCATTAATGTACACTCTGCACCCCATCTTGACTGAAAAAAACAGAAATAGAAATTTTTGCAAATTTATTAAAAAAAGAAAAACTGAAATATCACATGGTCCTAAGTATTCAGACCCTTTGCTCAGTATTGAGTAGAAGCACATTTTGAGCTAGTACAGCCATGAGTCTTCTAGGGAATGATGCAACAAGTTTTTCACACCTGGATTTGGGGATCTTCTGCCATTCTTCCTTGCAGATCCTCTCCAGTTCCGTCAGGTTGGATGGTGAACGTTGGTGGACAGCCATTTTCAGGTCTCTCCAGAGATGCTCAATTGGGTTTAGGTAAGGGCTCTGTGTTATGATTGAGTCACCGAGGAGGAAAGCAAGACCAAGCTAAGCCACAGAAAACCAGAGAGGTTGGTAATTAAGCGGATTGCAGACCCCTGATCCTATCCACACAACTAGCAGTAGCCGTGGAGCGTACCTACGATGATCCTAGACGCCTTGACACAGCCGGAGAACTAAATAAGCCTAAAGCAAGAAAGGGGAATTTTAAACTGCCCCAGAGCAGACCCCAAAGGAATAGATAGCCCCCAAACATATATTGTCGGTGAGACAAGATGAAAACACAAACGCAGGTAGGAAAATAGACTGAGCAAACGATGGGGCCCACACTAACTAGACAGGTAAGGAAAGACTCTGTCAGCAATCACACAAAAAACCCTGCAAAAAATGCCCAACAAGTCTGATAGAAAAAATACTGAAGTCTCACGACTTTGCCCACTATATCAGCACTCTGGTATATTCTGAAAGCAGAGCAAAAAGAGGCCAATCAAATAAGGGACAAAAACAAACTGGCACAAACAGTAACATAAGGATGGAAATTCAGCACAGCCCCAGCCTGGGCTGGCTGACCACACAAAGCTGAAATAGACAAAACCAAATCAAATGTGAACAATAGCAAAAGAACACTTAGCTTGAGCATGCAGGGACTGAGCTGGAAGCTAAGACCTCAGGAGGCAGGAAAAAATCACCAGCAGGGAATAGAGGGAGTCGGCTGTCTTAAATCCAGTCAGAAACTCCAGATCTCCAGTCATCCTCCTCATTATCAGGTGGCAGGCCTCTGTTAATTAGATCAGCTCCATTACCTCCAGTAACCACCAGAGGGAGCCCGGAAAGAGAACTCGCGACCCCTCTGTCAATATAACCAGCTCCACTACCTTCACTAGTGACCAGAGGTAGGCCAGAAAGCGAATTCACAGCAGCTCTGGCTGGGCCAGTCAAGAATGGTCACAGAGTTGTTCTGAAGCTACTCCTTTGTTATTTTAGCTGTGTGCTTAGGGTCATTGTCTTGTTGGAAGGTGAACCTTTGGCCAAGTCTGAGATCCAGAGCACTCTGGAAGAGGTTTTCATCCAGGATATCTCTGTACTTGGCTGCATTCATGTTTCCTTCAATTGCAACCAGTCGTCCTGTCCCTGCAGCTGAAAAACACCCCAATAGCATGATGCTGCCACCACCATGTTTCACTGTTGGGATTATATTGGGCAGGTGAAGAGCAGTGCCAGGTTTTCTCCACACATACCGCTTAGAATTATCACCAAAAATTAGAGAATCTTATTTCTCACAGTCTGGGAGTCCTTCATGTGCTTTTTAGCAAACTCTGTGCGGGCTTTCATATGTCTGGCACTGAGGAGAAGTTTCCGTCGGGCCACTCCTGCCATAAAGGCCCGACTGGTGGAGGGCAGCAGTGATAGTTGAATTTGTCGAACTTTCTCCCATCTCCCTACTGCATCTGTAGAGCTCAGCCACAGTGTTCTTTGGGTTCTTCGTCACCTCTCTCACCAAGGCTCTTCTCCCACGATTGCTCAGTTTGGCTGGACGGCCAGGTCTAGGAAGACTTCTGGTGGTCCCAAACTTCTTCCATTTAAGGATTATGGAGGCCACTGTGCTCTTAGGAACCTTGAGAACTGAAGAAATTCTCTTGTAACCTTGGCCAGATCTGTGCCTTGCAACAATTCTGTCTCTGAGCTCCTTGGCCAGTTCCTTTGACCTCATGATTCCCATTTGGTCTGACATGCACTGTGAGCTGTGAGGTCTTATATAGACAGGTGTGCGCCTCTACAAATCAAGTCCTATCAGTTTAATTACACACAGCTGGACTCCAATGGAGGAGTAGAATCATCTCAAGGAGGATCACAAGGAAGTGGACAGCATGTGCCTTAAATATGAGTGTCTGAGCAAAACGGTCTGAATACTTATGACCATGTGATATTTCAGTTTTTATCTTTTAATAAAATTGCAAAAATTTCTACATTTCTGTTTTTCTTCAGTCAAGATGGGGTGCAGAGTGTACATTAATGAGAAAAAAATGAACTTTTTTGAATTTACCAAATGGCTGCAATGAAACAAAAACTGAAAAATTTAAAGGGGTCTGAATACTTTCCGTACCCACTGTATATACAGTATATATTAAAATATATACACACACACACATATATATATATATATATATATATATATTCAAAAAATGTGTGACTGCTTCACAATCAGACCGTTCTAGTCGTCCATAGACAAATATACCTATTATGCATATTAGAGTGGATCACCAAAAAATCTCTTAAAAATCAACTTTTATTAAATATGATTAAAATAACATATTGCACATCGACAGAATAGAGGGTCAGAATGATCTACATCCTGAAGTAAATCAAAACAGTCTCGAAGGGTGAGAGGAGTGAATTAGACCCGAACTGACCCTGCCTGCCTTGCTGCGGAGATTGGCACCCTAAGGATTCAATATGGCGCCACCATCACCCAACAATAAAGTGCTTATAAAATAATGATGTCTGGCTATAGAACCTTATATAAGGAACTGCAGACAAGACAGATATCTGAACATATACAATCATCTCTCTGTAATCTGGCGCTATATGATGGAAGCTCTGTTTCCATGATCCGCCCGGCTGGAGATCTCCTGACCTGACCATTTTCATATATGCTTTTTACGATGTTGAGCTCAGGTCAGGAGATCCGTGGCCAGTCATTACGTTGAGGTCTGTACTCAGACCACGAAAGAAGGACATGAAAGGTTCCTAAGGATTGATGTTCTAGGCCGAAATCGGTCAGCTCATATTAGTAAAGAACTGGCGATTTCTGCGTCCGACTATAAAGCTGTTGTCGTACCTGGCAGAGTACTTGTTGGGAGTATTCTTCAATCTCTGGAATGAAAAAAAAAAAACACATTATTTCTTTTTCACCGGGCAGGGAATAGAGCTGGAGTGACAGAGGCTTTGGATCTACCATAGCTCTTCAGCCTCATTTGCATAATAATCCAAATGCTGATTTTTCAGTAATGGAGGATAGGACCGGATATGTCTTTGAAGAGAGCTACACAGATATAAATTGACATTACTTACCAGGAGGAGCAGATGAGTCCCCGTAGCCCTTCATGTCCAGGGCAATCACTCTGTAGCCTGCGTTAGCCAAGGCCGGCAACTACAATGAAAATGGGAATAAATTAGAAAGTTTCTGACTGTGAACACATCACTGACTGACTGCAGCGGTCACATCACGCGGCTCAAAAACAACAACAAATAATCGCCAAAGACGGCTGGAAAGTGTTTATAACATTATTGTGAGCCTATAGGAAGACAATCTTTCTAGCAAGACGCAAACCAAAATCTTTAAAATCTTGCGGAAAGTCTGGCGGTCTGTATTTAGTAGGGTTAGCGCTACTCACCTGGTACCGCCACGAATACCAGCTCTCCGGGAAGCCGTGACACAGGCAGATCACCGGCCCGACTCCCATCTCTACATAATGAAGCTTCACGCCGGGCTACAAGAAGGGAGAAAAGAACGGGACAAGGGTTAACGTCCGAGGATTAAGTCACATTTTCTAAATTAGAAGAAATCTACACTCATTCCAAACTTTCTCCTTCCTCATGGTCTCCTCTGAACCTTCCCATCCTCATTACTGGTGGCACATTGTATCCACAAGTAACTAATCTCATTTACTGTAAATATCACATCAGGAAAGAAACCTGAGAATATAGCCCCATCTATACACCAGAGAACTGGCCCTGGAGGGTCCGACTGCGGGATGGTCCTCCACGTAGGAGACATCTGCAGAGAAGAGCCGCGAGGTTTATCAATGGAGAGGAGCTGCAGGGATTACTAGCCATTCCTCCAGGCCGCTTCTTCTTTACTTTTCTGCATCGCTAGCGGTATCCTGAGATGAGTGACATAAAATGAACAGCTTGGGAGAACGTTACAGCGTCCGGTGCGAGCGACACTTCTATTGTTCAAAGCAGGTTATCTCAGGACAATCATGGAAGGATATATCAAGGAGAATGAAGATGGCACACGAGCCGGGGCGGCGACAGCCCCAGAACTGGTCAGAAACGCGGACAGATACAGTGGGGAAAAAAAGTATTTAGTCAGTCAGCAATAGTGCAAGTTCCACCACTTAAAAAGATGAGAGGCGTCTGTAATTTACATCATAGGTAGACCTCAACTATGGGAGACAAACTGAGAAAAAAAAATCCAGAAAATCACATTGTCTGTTTTTTTTTCATTTTATTTGCATATTATGGTGGAAAATAAGTATTTGGTCAGAAACAAGCAATCAAGATTTCTGGCTCTCACAGACCTGTAACTTCTTCTTTAAGAGTCTCCTCTTTCCTCCACTCATTACCTGTAGTAATGGCACCTGTTTAAACTTGTTATCAGTATAAAAAGACACCTGTGCACACCCTCAAACAGTCTGACTCCAAACTCCACTATGGTGAAGACCAAAGAGCTGTCAAAGGACACCAGAAACAAAATTGTAGCCCTGCACCAGGCTGGGAAGACTGAATCTGCAATAGCCAACCAGCTTAGAGTGAAGAAATCAACTGTGGGAGCAATAATTAGAAAATGGAAGACATACAAGACCACTGATAATCTCCCTCGATCTGGTGCTCCACGCAAAATCCTACCCCGTGGGGTCAGAATGATCACAAGAACGGTGAGCAAAAATCCCAGAACCACGCAGGGGGGACCTAGTGAATGAACTGCAGAGAGCTGGGACCAATGTAACAAGGCCTACCATAAGTAACACACTACGCCACCATGGACTCAGATCCTGCAGTGCCAGACGTGTCCCACTGCTTAAGCCTGTACATGTCCGGGCCCGTCTGAAGTTTGCTAGAGAGCATTTGGATGATCCAGAGGAGTTTTGGGAGAATGTCCTATGGTCTGATGAAACCAAACTGGAACTGTTTGGTAGAAACACAACTTGTCGTGTTTGGAGGAAAAAGAATACTGAGTTGCATCCATCAAACACCATACCTACTGTAAAGCATGGTGGTGGAAACATCATGCTTTGGGGCTGTTTCTCTGCAAAGGGGCCAGGACGACTGATCCGGGTACATGAAAGAATGAATGGGGCCATGTATCGTGAGATTTTGAGTGCAAACCTCCTTCCATCAGCAAGGGCATTGAAGATGAAACGTGGCTGGGTCTTTCAACATGACAATGATCCAAAGCACACCGCCAGGGCAACGAAGGAGTGGCTTCGTAAGAAGCATTTCAAGGTCCTGGAGTGGCCTAGCCAGTCTCCAGATCTCAACCCTATAGAAAACCTTTGGAGGGAGTTGAAAGTCCGTGTTGCCAAGCGAAAAGCCAAAAACATCACTGCTCTAGAGGAGATCTGCATGGAGGAATGGGCCAACATACCAACAACAGTGTGTGGCAACCTTGTGAAGACTTACAGAAAACGTTTGACCTCTGTCATTGCCAACAAAGGATATATCACAAAGTATTGAGATGAAATTTTGATTCTGACCAAATACTTATTTTCCACCATAATATGCAAATAAAAGGAAAAAAAACAGACAATGTGATTTTCTGGATTATTTTTTTTCCCAGTTTGTCTCCCATAGTTGAGGTCTACCTATGATGTAAATTACAGACGCCTCTCATCTTTTTAAGTGGTGGAACTTGCACTATTGCTGACTGACTAAATACTTTTTTTCCCCACTGTAACTGTATGAGTAAGAAACACAAGTAAACCTGAAACTTTTATTTTCTGTGTTCCTGGGATCCAATAGCTATGTAATTAGATAGATAGACAAATAATAGATAGATAGATAATAGATAGATGATAGGTAGATAATAGATGATAGATAGATAGATAAAAGATAGATAGATGATAGATAATAGATAGATAGATAATAGATGATAGATAGATAATAGATAGATGATAGGTAGATAATAGATGATAGATAGATAGATAATAGATAGATGATAGGTAGATATTAGATAGATAGATAGATGATAGATAATAGATAGATAGATATAGAGATAGATAGATAGATAAATAATAGATGATAGATAGATAATAGATTATAGATAGATAGTAGATAGATAGATAATACATAGATAGATAATAGATAGATAGATAAATAGATGATAGATAGATAATAGATAGATAATAGATGATAGATAATAGATGATAGATAGATAGTAGATAGACAGATAATAGACGGATAGATAACAGATAGATAGATGATAGATAATAGATGATAGATAGATAATACATACAGTAGATAATAGATAGATAGACAGATAATAGATAGAAGATAGATAGATGATAGATAATAGATAGATAGATGATAGATAGATAACATATAATAGATAGATAGGATAACATATAATAGATAGATAGATAGATAGATAGATGATAGATAGACAGATAAATAGATGATAGATAGATAATAGATGATAGATAGATAATAGATAGATAGATAATAGATGATAGATAGATAATAGATTATAGATAGATAATAGATAGATGATAGATAGATAATAGATAGATAATAAATAGATAGATAGATAATAGATAGATAGATAATAGATAGATAATAGATAGATAATAAATAGATAGATAGATAGATGATAGACAGATAGATAGATAGGTACGGTAATAGATAGATAATAAATAGATAGATAGATAATATATATAGATTAGATAGATGATAGATAGATAGATAATAGATAGATGGACAGATAATATATAGATATATAATAGATAGATGATAGATAGATGATAGATAGATAGATAGATAGATAGATAGATAGATAAAAGGAAAAAAAATAGGCAGCCATCTGAGGATCAGTAAAGTATCCACTTTTTTCATATTTAATTTGAGTGCTGCCTATTTTTTTTCCTTTTGTCATTTTGGCTGTTTGGACACTGCTGAATAGGTTTTGCACCTGTTGTATTATTTTGGTAGTGCTTCCCTTTTTTCGTGATTTAGATAATAGATAGATATCCTATGGAGGCTATTGAAGCATGCCAAAAGTTAAAAAAAAGTGTTTAAAAATAAAAAAAAAAACAAAAAAAAAACATAAAAGTTCAACTCACCCCCCTTTCGCCCCAATCAAAATAAAACAATAAAAAAATCAAGCCTACACATGTTTGGTATCGCCGTGTTCAGAATCGCCCGTTCTATCAATGAAAAAAAATAAATAATTAACCCGATCGCTAAACAGCATAAGACTAAAAAAAAAATCAAAACGCCAGAATTATGTTTTTTTGGTCGCCGTGAACATTGCATTAACCCCTTCCTGACATGAGACGTACTATCCCGTCCACGGTACCCGGGCCCGTATGACCGGGGACGGGATAGTACGTCTACCGCGATCAGCGGCGCCCACGTGGTGAGCGCCGCTGATCGCGGCCGGGTGTCAGCTGATTATCACAGCTGACACCCGGCACTACGTGTCAGGGGCGGTCACGGACCGCCCCCGACACGTTAACCCCTTGCACACCGCGATCAAACATGATCGCGGTGTACCGGGGGTTAAAGGGAAGCATCGGCAGGGAGGGGGCTCCCTCCGTGCTTCCCTGAGCCCCCCACGGCAGCGCAATGTGCAGCGCTGCTGCGGGGGGCTCCTTTCCTCCAGACCCCCGAATCCAAGATGGCGACGGGGGCCTTCGGGGGCCTGGGGAAGCTGGCTTCCTCAGTGCCTGCAAAGCGCAGGCATGAGGAAGCCTTGTGCACTGCCTGTGACAGATTGCTGATCTGTCACAGTGATCTGTGATGTGACAGATCAGCGATCTGTCACAGGACAGTGATGTCCCACCTGGGACTATGTAATAAAGTAAAAAAAAAATTAAAAAAAAGTGTAAAAATAAATTTAAAAAAATCGCCAAATAAATTAGTAAAAAAAAAAAAATATATTCCCCAATAAATTCATTTTTTGAAAATAATAAAAAAAAAAAACAATAAAAGTACACATATTAGGTATCGCCGCGTCCGTAACGACCTGCCCTATAAAACTGTCCCATTAGTTAACCCCTTTAGCGAACCCCTTAAAAAATAAAAATAAAAAACAAAGCAAAAAATAATGATTTATTATCATACCGCCAAACAAAAAGTGCAATAACGCGCGATCAAAAAGACGCATATAAATATCCATGGTACCGCTGAAAACGTCATCTTGTCCCGCAAAAAACAAGCTGCCACACAGCATCATCAGCGAAAAAATAAAAAAGTTATAACTCGCAGAATAAAGCGATGCAAAAATAATTATTTTTTATATAAAATAGTTTTCATTGCATAAAACCGACAAAAACATAAAAAAACGACCTAAATGAGGTATCGCTGTAACCGTACTGACCCGAAGAATAAAACCGCTTTATCAATTTTACCGCACGCGGAACGGTGTAAACGCACCCCCCCCAAAAGAAATTCATGAAACGCTGGTTTTTGTTCATTCTGCGTCCCAAAAATCGGAATAAAAAGCGATCAAAAAATTTCACGTGCCCGAAAATGGTACCAATAAAAACGTCAACTCGTCCCGCAAAAAATAAGACCTCACATGACTCGGTGGGTCAAAATACGGAAAAATTATAGCTCTCAATATGTGGTGATGCAAAAACTATTTTTACAATAAAAAGCGTCTTTTAGCGTGCGACAGCCGCAAAACATAAAAACCGCCATAAATAGTAAATCAAACCCCCCGTTATCACCCCCTTAGTTAGGGAAAAATAATAAAATAAAAAAAATGTATTTATTTCCATTTTTCCATTAGGGTTAGAGCTAGGGTTAGGGCTAGGGGTGTGTTGGGGTAGGGTTGGGGTAGGGGTAGGGTTAGGGCTAGGGTTAGGGTTAGGGCTAGGGTTAGGGCTAGGGTTAGGGCTAGGGTTAGGGCTAGGGTTAGGGCTAGGGTTAGGGGCGTGTTGGGGTTCGGGTTGGAGTTAGAATTGGGGGTTTCCACTGTTTGGGCACATCAGGGGCTCTCCAAATGCAACATGGCGTCTGATCTCAATTCCAGCCAATTCTGAGTTGAAAAAGTCAAATGGTGCTCCTTCCCTTCCAAGCTCTGCTATGCGCCCAAACAGTGTTTTACCCCCACATGTAGGGTAGCAGCCTACTCAGGACAAATTGCAAAACAATTTTTGGGGTCCAATTTCTCCTGTTACCCTTAGGAAAATAAAAAATTGGGGGCAAAAATATCATTTTTGTGGAAAAAAATGATTTTTTTATTTTCACATCCGAGTGTTATAAACTTCTGTGAAGCACTTGGGGGTTCAAAGTGCTCACCACACATCTAGATAAGTTCCGTGAGGGGGTCTAGTGTCCAAAATGGGGTCACTTGTGGGGAGTTTCAATAGTTTAGGTACATCAGGGGCTCTCCAAACGCACATGACACCCGCAGACCATTCCATCAAAGTCTGCATTCCAAAACGTCACTGCTTCCCTTCCGAGCCCCGACGTGTGTCCATACAGTAGTTTTCTCCCACATATGGGGTGTCAGCGTACTCAGGACAAATTGGACAACAACTTTTGGGGTCCAATTTCTCCTGGTACCCTTGGGAAAATAAAAAAATGGTGACTAAAAGATCATGTTTGTGGAAAAAATACGAATTTTTTATTTTCACGCCCGGGCGTTGTAAACTTCTGTGAAGCACTGGGGGGGTCAAAGTGCTCACCACACATCTAGATAAGTTCCTTGGGGGGTCTAGTTTACAAAATGGTGTCATTTGTGGGGGGTTTCCACTGTTTAGGTACATTAAGGGCTCTCCAAAGGCAACATGACACCCGCAGACCATTCCATCAAAGTCTGCATTCCAAAACGTCACTACTTCCCTTCCGAGCCCCGATGTGTGCCCATACAGTAGTTTTCTCCCACATATGGGGTGTCAACGTACTCAGGACAAATTGGACAACAACTTTTGGGGTCCAATTTCTCCTGGTACCCTTGGGAAAATAAAAAAATGGTGACTAAAAGATCATGTTTGTGGAAAAAATACGAATTTTTTATTTTCACGCCCGGGCGTTGTAAACTTCTGTGAAGCACTGGGGGGGTCAAAGTGCTCACCACACATCTAGATAAGTTCCTTGGGGGGTCTAGTTTACAAAATGGTGTCATTTGTGGGGGGTTTCCACTGTTTAGGTACATTAGGGGCTCTCCAAAGGCAACATGACACCCGCAGACCATTCCATCAAAGTCTGCATTCCAAAACGTCACTACTTCCCTTCCGAGCCCCAACTTGTGCCCATACAGTAGTTTTCTCCCACATATGGGGTATCAGCATACTCAGGACAAATTGGACAACAACTTTTGGGGTCCAATTTCTCCTGGTACCCTTGGGAAAATAAAAAAATGGTGACTAAAAGATCATGTTTGTGGAAAAAATACGAATTTTTTATTTTCACGCCCGGGCGTTGTAAACTTCTGTGACGCACTGGGGGGGTCAAAGTGCTCACCACACATCTAGATAAGTTCCTTAGGGGGTCTAGTTTCCAAAATGGTGTCATTTGTGGGGGGGTTCCACTGTTTTGGTACATCAGGAGTTTTCCAAACGCGACATGGTGTCCGATCTCAATTCCAGCCAAAAACGTCAAATGGCGCTGCTTCCCTTCCGAGCTCTGCCATGCGCCCAAATAGTGGTTTACCCCCACATGTGGGGTATCAGCGTACTCAGGACAAATTGCACAATAACTTTTAGGGTCCTGTTACCCTTGGAAAAATAAGAATTGAGGGTGAAAAGATCATTTTTGTTGAAAAAATATGATTTTTTAATTGTATGGCTTTATGTTATAAACTTCTGTGAAGCCCATGGGGGTTCAAAGTCCTCACCACACATCTAGATAAGTTCCTTAGGGGGTCTATTTTCCAAAATGGTGTCATTTGTGGGGGGTTTCCACTGTTTTGGTACATCAGGGGTTTTCCAAACGCGACATGGTGTCCGATCTCAATTCCAGCCAAAAACGTCAAATGGCGCTGCTTCCCTTCCGAGCTCTGCCATGCGCCCAAATAGTGGTTTACCCCCACATGTTGGGTATCAGCGTACTCAGGACAAATTGCACAATAACTTTTAGGGTCCTGCTACCCTTGGGAAAATAAAAATTGGGGTGAAAAGATCATTTTTGTGGAAAAAATATGATTTTTTAATTGTACCGCTGTACGTTATAAACTTCTGTAAAGCCCTTGTGGGTTCAAAGTTCTCACCACATATCTAGATAAGTTCCTTGGGGGGTCTAGTTTCTAAAATGGGGTCACTTGTAGGGGGTTTCCACTGTTTAGGTACATCAGGGACTCTCCAAACGTGACATGGCGTCCAATCTGAATTCCAGCCAATTTTGCATTGAAGAAGTCAAACGGCGCTCCTTCCATTCTGAGCTCTGCCATGCGCCGAAACAGTCGTTCCCCCCCACATATCAGGTATCTGCGTACTCAGGACAAATTGCACAATAACTTTTGCAGTTCAATTTCTCCTGTTACCCTTGGTAAAATAAAAAAAATTGAACCTGAAGTATTTTTTTTATGAAAAAAAGTTAGATGTTCATTTTTTTTAAAATATTCAAAAAAATTCCTGTGACGCACCTAAAGGGTTAATAAACTTCTTGAATGTGGTTTTGAGCACCTTAAGGGGTGCAGTTTTTAGAATGGTGTCACTTTTGGGTATTTTCTATCATATAGACCCCTCAAAGTGGCTTCAAATGTGATGTGGTCCTAAAAATAAAATGGTGTTGTAAAAATGAGAAATCGCTGGTCAACTTTTAACCCTTATAACTTCCTAACAAAAAAAAATTTTGGTTCCAAAATTGTGCTGATGTAAAGTAAACATGTGGGAAATGTTAGTTATCAAGTTTTTTGTGTGCCGTATCTCTGTGATTTAAGGGCATAAAAATTCAAAGTTGGAAAATTGCGAAATTTTCAAAATTTTCGCCAAATTTCCGTTTTTCTCACAAATAAACGCAAGTTATTTGAATGAAATTTTACCACTATCATGAAGTACAATATGTCACGAGAAAACAATGTCAGAATCACCGGGATCCATGGAAGCGTTCGAGAGTTATGACCTCATAAAGGTACAGTGGTCAGAATTGTAAAAATTGGCCCGGTCATGAACGTGCAAACCACCCTTGGGGGTGAAGGGGTTAAAATGCAATAACGGGCGATCAAAAGAACGTATCTGCACAAAAGTGGTATCACTAAAAACGTCAGCTCGGCGCGCAAAAAATAAGCCCTCACCCAACCCAAGATCATGAAAAATGGAGACACTACGGGTCTCGGAAAATTGCTCTTTTTTTTTTTTTTTTCAGCAAACTTTGGAATTTTTTTTCACCACTTAGATAAAAGAGGACATAGACATGTTTGGTGTCTGTGAACTCGTAATGACCTGGAGAATCATAGTGGCAGGTCAGCATTAGCATTTAGTGAACATAGCAAAAAAGCCAAACAAAAAGTAAGTGTGGGATTGCACTTTTTTTTTTTGCAATTTCACCGCACTTAGAATTTTTTCCCCGTTTTCGAGTACACGACATGGTAAAACCAATGGTGTTGTTCAAAAGTACAACTCGTCCCGCAAAAAAACAAGCCCTGACGGAAAAATAAAAAAAGTTATGGCTCTGGAAAGAAGGGGAGTGAAAAACGAAAAATCGAAAAAAAACCTCCGCTCGTGAAGGGGTTAAAAACCTTACGTGATACAGACTTTTGTAGCGCATATTCGTGTTCAGCATATCAAAATCTGTAAGATACAATAAAATTTTCTCAGGGGACAAGAACTTCCCTGAAATTTGTTGGGCAGTGTAAGGGTATGTGCACACGCTGCGGTTTTGCTGCGGTTTTGCTGCGGTTTTGGCCCTGCAGAACTGCAGCAGTTCCGCAGACATGGTACTTTACCATGTTAGCCTATGGGTTTTCAAAACCGCAGTGCTCACACTGCGGTTTTTAACCTGCGGAAAAGCTGCGGTTTTTTTTCCGCAGCATGTCAATTGTTTCTGCGGATTCTGCTGCGGTTTGCCACCTATTCCATTGTCCAGGTGTCAAACCGCAGGGCAAAACTGCAGCAAAACCGCAGGTCACTTTACCTGCGGTTTTACCTGCGGTTCCGCGGGAAAAACCCACAGGTGAATCTGCAGTGTGTGCACATACCCTAATAGATAGATAATAAATAGATGATAGATAATAGATAGATAATAAATAGATAGATAGATAATAGATGTATAACATCCGACCCCTCACCCTAGAGTACAACATCCGTCCCCTCGCCACCAGAGCACAACATCTGACCCCCAGAGCACAATATCCGGCCCCTCACCCCAGAGGGCACCATTCAGCCTCTCGGCCCCTGGAGAACAATATTGGGCCCTTCGGCCTTGGCCTATAACATCTGGTCCCTGACCTCCGGTGTATAATATCAGGCCTCCCGTTTCCAGAGCACAACATCCAGCCCCTCGCCCTTGGTGTATAAACTCCGACCCCCCCCATTGCCATCTGCCTATACTAACCTGTGACAAAGTGGCTGCTGGTGCCGACACTTCGGCAATCCATAGAGGGGCCAGCGTTGGCCTCACTTTATATAATAAGCACAAGAATGATTTGTGATATATGACATTGAGGCACCGATCTATGAAGGATTGAAGCCAAAATCCAATAATCCGGCATTTACCAATAGATGCCAGAGAGGGGTGAAAATAAAATGTCGATATAAAATGCTGAAGGTGAAGGGAGGGAGCGAAACGCGTCAGCACCAGTGAGAAGCCCCTGTCCTGGCCATACAGGCAGGAGTCAATGAAAGGGTTAAAGCAGCTTGAAACTTAAATCCTTATCAATGTCTGGCAGGTAATGCAGAGGGGGCCCCAACATTGGAGGGCAAGTCCCTGCCAGCGTCAGGACTGATGACGGGGTTTATCTCTGCCCCCGATGCCACTCGGCAGCTGCCCGTGTACAGCACGTTCTGTCGAGCAGCCGTCGCTTATCTGCTCCTCACTGATCACAGAGACTGGCGTCCAAACATACAGAGATTTTTCACTTTGGCACAAAAATAAATCACATCTTAACGGCTAATGGGAAAAAATACGTCCAAGTATTCACCAGCCAGCCAGAACATTAAAACCACTGGCTTAAAATAGTGTGAGCCCCGCTTCCAGCAGACAAAGTAACTGATCCCTCCAGGTGTCTGACCTATCCGGCACAAACAGCAGCACATTTCCCCCCCTGTTGATCTGGGAATCTGGGGGCTCAGTGATCGCTTCTTTCATCATACCACCATCCATTTCTGATGCTGACATCAGTGGAAAAAAGTCAGTATATCCAACCGTGACGGGTCTGCAGCTACACAGCCCACAGATAGTGAGCTGCAGCGCTGATTCATTTCTTTCATAGCTGCAATGCTCTATGTGTCCTGACCCTTTTCTATCATTGTTGCGATGTTACGCGTGTTCTGAGTCCTTTCTATCATAGCAGTGATGCTCTGCGTGTCCTGACTTCTTTCTATCATAGCAGTGATGCTTTGCGTGTCCTGACTCCTTTCTATCATAGATGTGATGCTCTGCGTGTCCTGACTCCTTTCTGTCATAGCAGTGATGCTCCGCGTGTTCTGACACCTGTCTATCAGTTGTGATGCTCAGCGTGTTCTGACACGTTTCTATCAGTTGTGATGCTCTGCATGTCCTGACTCCTTTCCATCATAGATGTGATGCTCATGGTGTCCTGACTATTTCTATCATAGCTGTGATGATCTGCATGCCCTGACTCCTTTCTATCATAGCTGTGATGCTCTGCATGTCCCAACACCTTTCTATCATCGCTGCGATGCTCTGCCCCTTTCTATTATAGCTGTGATGATCAGCGTGTCCTGACTCTTTTGTATCATAGCTACAATGTTCTGCATTTCCAGACTCCTTTCTATCATAGCTGCGATGCTCTTTGTGTCCTGACTATTTCTATCATAGCTGTGATGCTCTGCATGCCATGACTCCTTTCTATCATAGCTGTGATGCTCTGCATGTCCCGACACCTTTCTATCATCGCTGCGATGCTCTGCCCCTTTCTATTATAGCTGTGATGAGCAGCGTGTCCTGACTCTTTGGTATCATAGCTACAATGCTCTGCATTTCCAGACTCCTTACTATCATAGCTGCGATGCACTTTGTGTCCTGACTATTTCTATCATAGCTGTGATGCTGTGTATCCTGACCCCTTTCTATCATAGATGTGATGCTCTTTGTGTCCTGACACCTTTCTTTCATAGCAGCAATGCTTTGCATGTCCTAACACCTTTCTATCATAGCTGCAATACTCTTACCCCTTTCTATCACAGCTATGATGCTTTGACTTCTTTCTATTATAGCTGTGATGAGCTGCGTGTCCAGACTCCTTTGTATCATAGCTGTAAAGCTCTGAATGTCCTGACTCCTTTCTATCATAGCTGCAATGCTCTGCTGGCCCGGACCCCTTTCTATAATAGCTACAATGCTCTGCGTATCCTGACACCTTTCGATCTCATAAATGCGATGCTCTGCGTATCCTGACACCTTTCTATCACAGCTGCGCTGCTCTACTTGTTTTGACTCCTTTCTATCATAGCTGCGATGCTCTGCGTGTCCTCACATCTTTGCATCATAGCTGCGATGCTCTTTGTCCTGACACCTTTGCATCATAGCTGTGATGCTCTGTGTGTCCTGACACCTTTCTAGCATAGCTGCGAAGCTCTGCGTGTCCTGACACCTTCCTATCATAGCTGCGCTGCTCTACTTGTTTTGACTCCTCTCTATCATAGCTGCGATGCTCTCCGTGTCCTGACACCTTTGCATCACAGCAGCGATGCTCTGTTTGTCCCGACACCTTTCTAGCATAGCTGCGAAGCTCTGCGTGATCTGACACCTTTCTATCATAGCTGCGATGCTCTGTGTGTCCTGACACCTTTCTAGCATAGCTGCGATGCTCTGTGTGTCCTGACCCCTTTCTATCATAGCTGCGAAGCTTTGCGTGTCCGGACACCTTTCTATCATAGCCGCGATGAGCTTCAATGTGACTGCCTGCCCTGTTGGAAGTATAAACAAGGGGCCACAACCAGAGCTTATTCTTGGGGTGTTGGGGTCCTGCTCATTGCATGTCATCCCACCCCAATATTGCTATTGCTGCGTCACCGATCTTTGTGGGGGCAGCTATGGTTTACACCATCATCTTTCAGTGGTTTCTCTACTGGTAAAATGTGGTAAGAAGTGAATCATCATGGTCACATCTCTATTAATCCCAGAATGAGCTGTGACACACGTGTGAGCCGTGAGAAGGGGGTTGACACCTGCCATCGCTCATCACAGGAACACTGGGGGCTGCCTCCGGGAATCGGCTCCGCTCCTGTGATAACACTAATAATATCTCCTCATCATTGCTGCACTAGGATGTATAGAGAATGTACGCCAGTGGAGCGTGGGGTCTGCAGACCTGTATATAGCATGGAGGTGACGGCTGTACACTGTCCTCTATGTATATAGAATATGACTATGGAGAGGACGCAGCCATCATCCAGAACAATAAAACCACAGCACCAGTCTGGGCCGGGACGTATCTGACAGAAAATCAATAGTCACTTCCGGAGGTTGAGGAAAAATGATGAAAGAGTAAAAAGTTAGGGACTACAACAAGAAGCAGAGTGTGATGTCTGCACAACTGGGTGCACAAGTCTTGTGGGAGGTTCCAGTCATACGGTGGGTCCTCAGTGCATAGTGGGTGGGTTACCGGCATAGGGTGGGGTGATCCCATCTTACGGCGGGTCTTGTTGGTGGTTCCCGGCATACGGCGGGTCTTGTGGGGGATTCCCGGCATATGGCAGGTCTTGTGGGGGTTCCCGGCATACTGCAGGTCCTCAGTGTATGGTGGGTCTTGGGGGCGAGTTCCCGGCCTACAGCGGGTCTTATGGGGGGATTTCTGGCATGTGTCAGGACTCGTGGGTGCTTCCTGGCATACGGTGGGTCTTGTGGGGGTATTTCCCGGCATACAGCGGGTCTTGTGAGGGGTTCTCGGCTTACAGTGAGTCTTGTGGGGGGTTCCCAACACACAGCAAGTCTTGTGGGAGGTTCCCGGCATACGGTGGGTCTTGTGGAGGGGTTACCGAAATAGGTTGGGGTGTTACCGAAATAGATTGGGGTGTTCTCGGTATACGGCACGTCTTGTAGCGGTTAGTGGTATACTTCGGATCTTGTGGGAGTTTCCCGGCATACAGCAGATCTTATGGGGGGGTTTCCGGCATACAGCAGGTCTTGTGCGGGATTCCCAGCTTACGGCGGGTTTTGTGGGGGGACCCCAGCATACGGCGGGTCCTGAGTGTATGGTGGGTCTTTTGGGTGGGTTACCGGCATAGGGTTTTCCCAGAATACAGTGGCTTTTGTGGGGTGTTCCCGGTATGCGTCAGGACTTGTGGGGGCTTCCTGGCATACAGCGGGTCATGGGGGGTTCCCGGCATACAGCGGGTCTTGTGGTGGGGGGTTATCGAAATGGGTAGTGATGTTACCGAAATAGATTGGGGTGTTAGCGAAATTAGTTGGGGTGTTCTTGGTATACGGCACGACTTGTGGTGTTTTTTGGTATACTGCGGGTCTTGTGTGGAGTTCCCAGCATACATCGGATCTTGTGGATGGTTTCTGGCATACGGTGGGTCTTGTGGGGGGTTCCCGGCATTCGGTGGGTCTTGTGGGGGGTTGCCGGCATACGGCAAGTCTTCTGGGGGTTCCCGGCATACAGCGGATCTTGTGGGGGATTCCCGGCATACAGCTGGTCTTGTGGGGGTTCTCGGCATACGGCAGATCTTGTGAGGGGTTCACAGCATACGGTGGGTCTTGTGGGATGTTCTCAGAATATATCGAGTCTCGTGGGGTGTACCCGGTAAATGCCGTGTGAGGAACGACGGAGATGTCCCTCCGCTCCTGGGATGTGCCCCCTCCCTTGGGATTCCACAGGATCGTTGTTTTTCTTCAATTAAACCCATGAACAAGCCCTTTTAAGCTATGTTACTAGCAATTAGCACAAGGGTGTGAGCTCTAGTGCAGCTATAGCTAAACTGGATTCCTTTGTCTAACTCAAGCACCACAGGTCACAGCAAGGCTCTGAGGTATTGAATCTGGAAAATGACTGTAATAACAGAATACAATATCTCTGAGCCTAGCCGAGCACATTCTCGGAACTGACATTGCTGTGCCCGCGCCAGGCAGCCACCTGTAGATCCCTGTGTTATGGAGTTATGAAGCATAGCTACCAGGAATTACATACAGTATGCATATTTGTTCTCCCTGCGCAGATAAAATTCATCAGAATCCAGTGGCACCGCTGCCGTTTCATTCAGAGCTTCGGGTGGAAAGTTATAAGCCTCCACGGTTCTGGACAGAAAATCATACTCTCAGATATGGGCGAAGAGAGGCTGCACAAGCCCAGGGGTGGGCGCAGAGTGTGGGAGGGAGCAGCCTAGGAGATAAGAGGCAGTTCCGCATTTTGAGCTGTTTTCTACTTGCTGGAGGATCCGTTATCTGACGCAGCTAGGAAAGCCCATAACTAAGATTTGGACCTGTGATCCATCAGTGCCTCCCTGTGGTTACATGCTACATAACAACCTATCTATACCCTATCCTTGAACTACACTCCTGTCTGTATACCTGAATATTGTTCTGTAAATATATGCCTGTATATTTCTAATTCGCCTTTCGGCGATTAAATATAAAATTAATCTTGGGCTGCTCTTTTATCTCGATACAAGAATCCCCACTTCTGCACGCTTTGTTTTGTTATTATACGCTACCCGGGTTGGTTTCTGACCTGATATAAGCCTGCTGACAGACGGGGCTTATTTCGAACGAGGAACTGGTGACAGGAGACCATACTGTTTTAATGAGGAACTCTGGCAGTGACGGCTGGGAGGTTTATATATATATATATCCCCAGCCTGGACTGGTGATATATATCCCTCCTTCACTGGGAGTGCCTCGATAACTTGTAAGGTACGAAGATAAGGGAAGCCTTTCCGGTGACTATTTGCCCTTGGAGCAGTTCCCTGACTGACCTGGGGCAAGTAGTGGCGCCAGAGAGCCGATCCCTGCTGGGTTCTTCTTTCCCCTCCCCTGAGGTCAGTTTTCCGCTGATCCACAGCGGAGAGACGATGGATAAAGTATACTGTAGACAGTTCATATACTACAATGTTAAAGACCAGATGTATGTAACAAGGATGCACCTTGGAGAGAATGGTCCAGTGTCACGGACGGACGGCTGCAGCCAGAGGGATAACTCTGCCGTGTGCTCAGCGTCCAGTGTGAACGCGGCCTCTGTGAGTTTATGGCATGAGTCTGGTCTCGCTATGGTGCTGACATCTCTATGCAGCGCTCTCTAGATAAATGTTCACCTTCTCACATTGTGGCGGTGATTCTCAGCGCCAGTGGGCGGCACAACGTTACTGTGCTGAGGACTCAAAAGGAAAGTGACGCAGGTCGGTTATTACGCAGACATTGCTCCCACTCCCTGATGGAAATCATACCTTGATGGGAACATATCCATGAGACACAGCGTCGGGGTCAGCAGCCAGCGGCCGCACGTCGTCATCTAGAAGCTGTGATAACATAAGAGGGGGCGTCACGCACTGACGATATGAGCGTTCCCAGCGCTCCGCGGGTTCCGCAACCCAGATTGCTCATTACCTGCACCCCGGACAATTCCTGCAGCTCCTGCAAAGCCTTCTCTGTGTCTCTGACCAACACTGTAGACATCCCCAGATCACGGGCCGGCTTCAGATTAGCACCGATGTCATCAAGGAAAATGGTCTGAAATAGAAAATGTAACACTGCAGCCAGAGGGGAGAAAATGATAGCAGAGGATCAGTCACATCTCTACAAGCCAGGACTGGCCGAGAATCAGCAGAAACCTGGGGCACCTAACAAAGGAAGCCGCACAACACAGGGTGCACCAGCAGAATAGTGAGTGCAGCTCTGGGGTATAATACAGGAGGTAACTCAGGATCAGTAATGTAATGTATGTACACAGTGACTGCACCAGCAGAATAGTGAGCGCAGCTCTGGGGTATAATACAGGATGTAACTCAGGATCAGTAATGTATGTACACAGTGACTGCACCAGCAGAATAGTGAGTGCAGCTCTGGAGTATAATACAGGATGTAACTCAGGATCAGTAATGTAATGTATGTACACAGTGACTGCACCAGCAGAATAGTGAGTGCAGCTCTGGAGTATAATACAGGATGTAACTCAGGATCAGTAATGTAATGTATGTACACAGTGACTGAACCAGCAGAATAGTGAGTGCAGCACTGGGGTATAATACAGGATGTAACTCAGGATCAGTAATGTAATGTATGTACACAGTGACTGCACCAGCAGAATAGTGAGTGCAGCTCTGGAGAATAATACAGGAGGTAACTCAGGATCAGTAATGTAATGTACATACACAGTGACTGCACCAGCAGAATAGTGAGTGCAGCTCTGGGGTATAATACAGGAGGTAACTCAGGATCAGTAATGTAATGTATGTACACAGTGACTGCACCAGCAGAATAGTGAGTGCAGCTCTGGGGTATAATACAGGAGGTAACTCAGGATCAGTAATGTAATGTATGTACACAGTGACTGCACCAGCAGAATAGTGAGTGCAGCTCTGGGGTATAATTCAGGAGGTAACTCAGGATCAGTTCTGCATTTAGTGAGTAAAGCTTGTATGTACAATATATTCTTTTTGTGGCTGATGGTGGAAGCCATTAAATAAAGTTAGCATAACGGCCAAGTAGAAGCAGTAGATACAAGTTGCAGACAATGACGAGCGTCCAGTGTTATATTGTAATCTGGTGATATCACCGCTCACCTCTTCAGGTTTGGCCTCCATCATCTTCAGTGCATACTCGTATATCCGGGTCTCTGGTTTCCTCATGCCGACGCGGCAGGATTCGATGACCAGGTCAAAGTGGCGGCTCAAGGTAGAGAATATGTCGGCGGTGTGGTGACGGAGGGGACTGTCATCTACCCAGTTGTTGGTGAGGATGCAAGTTTTAAAGCCTGTATGTGGGGAAACATGATGGCACGTGAGACGCTGCGATACAGGAAAGATGAATTAGTAGACACGGAGTCAGACATATCCATGAAGACAGCGTACGGCCACCTGAACATGTGCGAGATCTGGCTGTTTACACCATCCCTGGTGGCCACATTGTTCACCAAGTGATTGCTGCTCTGAGGATGTCATTGCTTAATACCCACCATTATATACAATGTTGTAGCCTGATTCAGTGCAAAACGTGAGATTTCGTGCTTTCACTTCGTCCCACAATCCAGAAGTTCTGCTCCAACTTTTGTTATGAAGTTATTATTTTTCGAGGGATATTAGGGGGTATTCTACGCAGTTTTGATAACGATTACTTAGAAAAATCATCAGTTTGGGGGTAAGAAACATCGCTAATTTTGAAGAATTTGACAGGTGGTCATACCCATTCCTCCCCGGCTCCATACAATACCACAAAAGTTGCAAAATTTTTGCACAAATAGTGTATGTTGCCGGTCTTACCGTGGTTTCTCAGCGTTGTGGCAGCTTTCAGGAATGGCTTGCTGAGTTCACTGGTCTCAAACAAACCATGGACGACCTGGTCCAGAGAGAAGGTCTCGGGTAGGGAGACCCCAGATTCTTCAGCAAATGCCTGACATTCCTTATTCATGTCTGTAACAAACTAATCACACGAGAAATTTTAGGACATCACTTATGGTGACAAAGATCATCAAGTGATCGTGTTTGGCAGCAAAGATCTTCCAGTGATCGACCATGGTGGCAAAAATCATGCAGTGATCGTCTACGGCGGCAAAGATCATCCAGTGATCGTCCACGGCAGCAAAGATCATCCAGTGATCGTCCACGGCAGCAAAGATCATCCAGTGATCGTACACGGAGTCAAAAATCATCCAGTGGGGGGCTTGGCGGGAGGTTGGGCGTTTTGTGGCCAAATCAATGCAGCACTTGGATTGCAGCACTTAAATGATCGACAGCAGCATTTAAGAAGTTAAGCAGAAGAGATCAGAGCCAGCTCCGGGCACTGCTGTTACTAGTAGGAGCCGGCTGTATAACACAGCTGGCACTCAATACATGAAAAGGGCTTAGACCAAGCCTGCTCCATACACCCGCAACTGACAGGTCAATGTCAGGAAGGAGTTAAAAGGTGGTCAGGAAAATAGGAGCTGAGTATCAAGTGCCACCCAAATCCATTATGGCCAAAAAAGCCTCTGGATTGAGCTCAAGAGCAGAATTGTAGAGGATGGGTACCTGGATATAATATCGTTACGAGCCACTGATGTGATCTTGGGAACGTCCTTTGTGGGGTTTTCCATATAAACTCCATAGGGGTCCAATTCATAATTTGCACGTTTTTTTTTTAAGTCACTTTTTTTTTGTCTCGTGTTCTTTGGTGCAGGTTATTTTTTGAGCCCAAAATTCTTCAAAATGATGCAGGTGTAGGAATTTTGTGTAAAATTAAAAATGCTTTTTTTTTTTATTACCTTTTCCCTTTTAAATGTAAAATTATTTAAAATTTTGCACACAACTCTAATATTTGCAAAAACAAGCAAACATGTATTTACTGAAAAAAATTGCGGCTTTTTCAAAAAGACGCAATTAACGAACCAGAAGTGAAAATCTAGAAACTACAGTCACCAATGGTGAACATAAAAACAACAAGGAAAAGGAAGAACAAACAAACAAAAAAAAAAAGACATAATAAAAATAATAAATATATAATAAAATAGACACAAATTAAAATCAGGCTAAAAGCAACAAAGATCAGACAAAAAAGCGCAATTGCAACAATGTATCAGGCCCCATATGTGTGTTTTCCAGCAGAAACAATGGAGCACTCGGCTTCGGCTCACGGACACAATGTCCCTCAGTGTTTCTCCATCTTACCTGGGAGAGTGGTATCTGTCCCCTCTCAGCCTGGGCGAACGATCCATCAGAGCCGTTCTTCACAAACACCTTCACCAGGAATCCTCTGTAGGGAAGAGGACAATACAATCTTAGGCCTCATTCACACGCACAATTTTCTCGTACAAATGCTCTCCGTGGTTTTCATGGATATCACTCGTACCTGTGAAAGTCTATGGGGTCACTCACATATCTTTGACTTTTCGCAGACCGAGTGGTCCATGCAAAATCACGGAGACATGTCTGATTTTGATCAAAATCGGCAATGCAAGTCTACAGGTCTGTGGAAAAAAAAAATTGTATGCCTTTCGAATACAGACCGGCTGTCTCATAGGAGAGAGGGTGAAGAAACACTTTTTTCCCACCACGTACAAGAAAAACTGACACCTCATCAGTGAGAAAATTTGGTGTTAAATTGATGCCTAAGGGCTCCATCCACACCAGCGTGAATATTCCCCCTAAATTTTAATAACCAGCAGAGGGAAAGCCGACAGCTGGGGTCTGATATTTAATGCCTGGGAAGGGGGTAATACCCATGTAGCTACCCAGGCTATTAATATCAGCTCACAACTGTATACTTAGCCTTTACTGAGTATTAAATTGGGGAAACCCTGCAATAAAAAAAGATGTCGTTTCCCCTATAATTAATAACCAGCAAAGACTAGGCAGACAGCTGCAGACTGATAATAATAGGTTAGGAAGGGCCATGGATGTTGACCGCCTACCAGACTAAAAACATCAGCCCTCAGCTGCACCAGAAATGGAGCATCTATAAGATGTGCCAATTCTGGCGCTTAGCCTCTCTCTTACCTCTTGCCCTGGTGTAGTGGAAAGTGGGGTGATAGTACTGGGGTTGATGTCAGCTTTATATTGGCAGCGGACATCAAGCCCAGGGGTTAGTAATTGAGAGGCGTCTATAACACATAACACACCCCCAATACTAACCCCATAGTCATATTGTAAATAAAAAACACCCAGAATAAAGTCCTCTAATTGAAAAAAAGGCACTGACACCTTTATTTAAATAAAAAGCAAAGCTATACTCACCTTTACATCTTATCCACTGAAGCTCATGTCCATTGTAAAAGACAAAAAATATTAAACCATATCCCTCACCTGTCTGATGAGAAGATAATCCAGTGGTCCCACGACAAGTCTAGCTCTGCAACAGCTAGTTGCCATGCTGAACGTTGGCATGATGCGAGCATTCAGCCTGACATCCAGCAGACACTGAGCAGCGTGTGATAGCACAGCATCAGTGTCTTACGGTGACATGAATAAAGTGAATGGGGTTCTTAGTCGATAAACTCCGTTCACCTCACTGACGTCACCGCGAGGGCGTGAGAAAATTATCACGCTAGCAGTGACTTCATTGAGGTGAACTGATCATTGACTATGAACTCCGCTCAACTTTCTCATGACATTGTGAGGCACTGAGGCTGCGTGATTACACTTAGCTCAGTGTCTCTGCTGGATGCCAGGATGAAGGCTCGCATCATGCCAATGTTCAGCATGGCAACTACATGTAGCAGAGCTAGATTTGTCAAGGGACAAATGGATTATCTTCTCGGCGGAGAGGTTAGGAATATGTTTTTTTTATCTTTATTTTACAGGGGACATGGGCATCGGTGGATTATCTTCAAGTCGGACAGGTGAAGGATATGGTTGTTTATTATTTTTTGTCTTTTACAGGGGACATAGGCTTCATCGGATTTGGGGTAAAGGTGAGTATAACCTTGCTTTTTTATTTTTAATGAAAATAAAGTTGTCAGTGTCTTTATATCAATTAAAGGACTTTACTCAGGGTGTTTTTATTTTCAATATGATTATGGGGCTAGTAATGGGGGTATCTTATAAAGGCTGTTCCATTACTAACTCCTGGGCTTGATGTCATGTGACATCACACAGCTGACAACCCCAATACTATTACCCCACTTGCCAATGCACCAGGGCAAGTGGCAAGAGTGGAGGCAAAGTGCCAGAATTGGCGCATCTTATGGATGTATTTCTGGTGTGGCTTAGAGCTGATATTTAAAGTCTGTGGGGGGGACAATATACATGGCCACTTTCTAGCCTATAACTATCAGCCAGCAGCTGTCTGCCTTGCGTTTGCTGGTTATTAATTATAGGTGGGACCCCGTGTCTTTTTTGGGGGTTCCCCCATCTTAATAAGCAGTAAAGGCTAAGTATACAGCTGTGAGCTGAGATTAATAGGCTGGGATGGTCCATGTGTATTACCCCTTCCCAAGAATTAAACATCAGCCCCCGTGAGCAGGCTTTTCCTCAGCTGGTTATTAAAATTTTAGGGGGATCTCACGCCATTTTCTTCTGTAATTTATTAATTAAATACATGTACAGTAAGCTAAACACGCACTGGACTAATTATATATGTCACTCATATTTGTAGCTTTCTATTCTGACTTGTCACGCTGTGATTTTACTGTACATGGCTGATGAAATGTTGGTTTTTCTATGAGAATGGTGCGTAAAAATGATCTGAGTACGGTGCGATTTTTTTTCCGCCACACCCATTGACTTGCATTGGCGAGTCTTGTCTGATATACAAAGACAATTGCTGCCTTTCTCCCTGTGCTGCCCAATGGCCACCTTTCTCCCACCGCTGCCCCCCTGGCTACCTTTCTCCCATTGCCGCCCCCCTGGCTACCTTTCTCCCAGCGCCGCCCCCCTGGCTACCTTTATCTCAGCGCCGCCCCCTTGGCTACCCTTCTCCCAGTGCTGCCCCCCTAGCTAACTTTATCTCAGTGCTACCCCCCTGGCTACCTTTCTCCCAGCGCCGCCCCCTTGGCTACCCTTCTCCCAGCGCCGCCCCCCTGGATATCCTTCTCCCAGCGCCACCCCATTGGCTATTCTTCTCTCAGCGAACCCCCCTGGACTGACGGCTCCAAAAGAGAAACAATGAATGTACACGTTTCTAGAGAACATACGGTATATGAATTGTTTGTCCCCTAAAGTGCAAAATGTCAGAAAGAAGCCTATGAGCACCTTATAACAAACACAACCAACTCTATATCATATAATTCATACACAAGGCGCATACCCTTATAATATACATCAGCGAAAAAAAATATCAAAAAGTAATCTCACATAAATCACAACACATTATATACAGCTGTGGTGTCAACTTTATCTCATCTGAATCACAAGTCATACACATTTCAAAGAAAATAAAATTGCTTTCCTCTTTCTAAACTTACTCCTCTCCAATCTGTCCTGAATGCAGCAGTCAAGATCATATTTCTATCCAGCTGCTACACCAATGCCTCCTCCATCCTGTGCCAGTCATTACAATGGTTACCCATCTGCTACAGAATACAATAAAATAGTAAGACTCTCCACAGTTCTGCACCACCCTATATCTCTTGAATACCCTTATTTATTATAAAGATGGGCGGAGTGTACATTACAATCACATTCTACCTATTGTGTCCCCCCTATTTCCCTATAGATTGTAGCTTGTGAGCAGTCGGACCCTCACTCCTCCTGTAACTGCTGAACTATGTGTTACTTTGTATTGTCTGTACATGTAAGTGCTGCGGAATAAGTTGGTGTTACAGAAATAAAATTATTGTATGCAGAGAATATCCTGTAATCGGAGACCGATGAGCCTCACCTTCCACGTTACTTGGAAATCGATAATACAGAAGCGATTTGGCAACTGCTTTGGGGAAGTAATTCTGTATGTGAAAGTAACGTGTATACTTAATTCTTTATGAAAAGGCGCCGCAGTTCTTCCCCATTTAGACAGGTGACATTATATGAAGAATTTACTTTCTCCTGGGTAAATACACCAGCAATGTAGCTGTGTTAGGCTTTGGTCACTTGATGCTGAATTCCGCTGTTTCAGCTTGACGAAAAACATTGGGATAATTAAGAATTTTGTATTTTTTTTTATTAATGAATGCAGCGGTTGGCATTTATAAAACGTATAAGGCATTGTCTGGTAGTGGATGTAATGGACAACCCCTCTAAGGAAGGTTAACATTGTGATTACAGCAAAAGCCATCAGGTCCTTACAAGTCTTGTGTTCACTCCTCATACATGGATCAAAGGGGCGGCGACCCCCACTCATCACATTAATGACGAACGGCGGCGTTCCTTACACCCCAAACCTTACTCATGTCCCCGGCAAGAGTAAGATTTGGGATGAGGCGCGAGACACTTGTCAGACGCACAAGATTCATTAAGAGATGAGCGCCTCTGAGTCGGGAGCATCTGACTTCATAATCCCCTTAACAAGACCGGCGAGAAAAACACTGCTCATAACGATAGGGGCCAATGTGCTGACAATGTAAATGGATGTTTCTGTAAAGAGACCCTTTAATAGCTTTTTGGGGTCAAATGGCAGCAGCGCAACAAGGACATTTCTATGTGGTGACCACCTCCCTTCATATATGTGACCCCATTCCATCATCCGCAGACTGAATACACAGCCCCATCCCATCTCCCCCACCTCGTATACCCGTCCCATGTCCCCCACCTCATATGCCCGTCCCATGTCCCCCACCTCGTATGCCCGTCCCATGTCCCCCACCTCGTATGCCCGTCCCATCTCCCCCACCTCGTATGCCCATTACATCTCCCCCACCTCGTATGCCCATCCCATTTCCCTCACCTCGAATGCCCTTCCCATCTCCCCCACCTTGCATGCCCATCACATCTCCCCCACCTCGTATGCCCATCCCACCTCGTATGCCCTTCCCATCTTCCCCACCTCATATGCCCATCACATCTCCCCCACCTCGCATGCCCGTTCCATGTCCCCCACCTCGTATGCCCATCACATCTACCCCACCTCGTATGCCCGTCCCATGTCCCCCACCTCGTAAGCTCATTCCATGTCCCCCACCTCGAATGCCCATCCCACCTCGTATGCCCATCCCATCTTCCCCACCTCGTATGCCCGTCACCATCTCCCCCACCTCGTATGCCAGTCACCATCTCCCCCACCTTGTATGCCAGTCCAATCTTGCCCACGTCGTATGCCCATCCCCTCGTAAACCTGTCCCAATCTCCCCCACCTTGTATGCCCGTCCCATGTCCCCCACCTCACATGACCATCCCATGTCCCCCACCTTGTATGCCCATCACATCTCCCCCACCTCGCTGGCCAGTCCCATGTCCCTCACCTCGTATGCCCATCCCATGTCCCCCACCTCATATGCCCTTCACATGTCCCCCACCTCGTATGCCCGTACCATGTACCCCACCTCATATGCCTATCCCCATCTCCCCCACCTCATATGCCTGTCCCATCTCCCTTACTTCATATGCCCATTCCATCTTCACAACCTCGTATGCCCGTCCCATCTTCCACACCTCGCATGCCCATCCCATCTTCCCCACCTCATGTTTCCGTCACCATCTCCCCCACCTCGTATGCTCATCCCCATATCCCCCACCTCATATGCCTGTCCCATCTTCTCCACCTCGTATGCTCATTCCACCTCGTATGCCCGTCACCATTAGGGATGAGCGAGTACTGAAGTATTCGGACTCGCTATACTCGTACCGAGTATACCCTTAATACCCTGGATCCTTCAAAGCGGTCTGGGGGCTGAGGAAAACGCTAAAAAATGTGTAAATGTCAAAAAATGTATGCTGTAAACAAATGTATATAACATGGGGGCACCTGGTCAGGGGCTGCACGATTGTTTTTACACCACTGCTTCACTAGAATGTACAAACACTATTTTAAGTCCTTTGGTTTTTTGCCGGAAGAGCGGGACTCGTACGCCACTTACACAGTGCCAGTCAGAAGTACCGTAAGAGCGAGTGATGATGGATGCAATCTACTGACAGCTAAGTGTGTAAGTGGTGTAAGGAGAGCAATCTGCCCTAGGGGTAGGGGCTGTGTTATGGTTAACGCAGGAAGAAGCCACCCATCATCATCATCATAAGGGATTCACAATTATAAAGCTTGGACTACTGTCCTTGCTGTGCCACTACCCAATGTGTAGGCATAGATATAGTGTCTTCAAAACATTAGCCCTAGGGGCTGTATCATGGTTGATGAAGGAAGCAAGGCAGATCTGAAGGGCCTAACAATTATGATAAAGCCAGGACCTCTAGCATAGAGGTGGCCATGCCCAGTGTCCAGGCATAGCCATAGTGTCTCCAAAAATTAGCCCAAGGGGCTGTAGCATGGTTGATGAAGGAAGCAAGGCAGGTCTGAAGGGCCAAACCATTATGATAAAGCCAGGACAACTAGCATAGAGGTGGCTATGCCTGCCCAGTGTCCAGGCATAGCCTTAGTGTCTCCAAAAATTAGCCCATGGGGGTGTATCATAGTTCATGAAGGAAGCAAGGCAGGTCTGAAGGGCCAAACCATTATGATAAAGCTAGGACCTCTAGCATAGAGATGACCGTGTCCAGTGTCCAGGCATAGCCATAGTGTCTCCAAAAATTAGCCCAAGGGGCTTTATCATGGTTGATGAAGGAAGCAAGGCAGGTCTGAAGGGCCAAACAATTATGATGAAGCTAGGACTACTAGCATAGAGGTGGCTATGCCCAGTGTCCAGGCATAGCCTAAGTGTCTCCAAAAATTAGCCCATGGGGCTGTATCATAGTTCATGAAGGAAGCAAGGCAGGTCTGAAGGGCCAAACCATTATGATGAAGCTAGGACTACTAGCATAGAGGTGGCCGTGCCCAGTGTCCAGGCATAGCCATAGTGTCTCCAAAAATTAGCCCAAGGGGCTGTATCATGGTTGATGAAGGAAGCAAGGCAGGTCTGAAGGGCCAAACAATTATGATGAAGCTAGGACTACTAGCATAGAGGTGGCTGTGCCCAGTGTCCAGGCATAGCAATAGTGTCTCCAAAAATTAGCCCAAGGGGCATGATAGCATGGTTGATGAAGGAAGAAGGGTCTCACTCTCATCACAAGTGCCTCCGATGGGAAATATTAATTAACGTAAGATTGTTTTTATCTTATTGACCATGAGGTACATGTGTCAGAAGCAGGTTTTGAAAACATGTAAAAAGAAGAAAAGGGGCTTGTATGGGAAGGGAATGGGATGGATGTGATCACCAATTTAAAAAAAAAAAACATGTTGGGTGACTTTAGGTTGGGATACTGTCATCTGGTGGGCTTAAATACTGTTGCGAAATCCAGTCCTTGTTAAATTTTATCAGAGTCAGCCTGCCTGCATTCTCTGTAGTCAACCGTGTGCGTGTATCTGTGATGATTGCCCCAGCGGCACTGGAAACACGCTCTGACATCACACTAGCAGCAGGGCAGGCCAGCACCTCCAAGGCATAGGAGAGGTTGGGCCAACTATGCAGCTTGGATACCCAGTAATTAAACGGTACAGAAGCGCCAGGAAGGACGCAGGTATGGTCACTTAGTCATTGACCATCTTGTTCAACTTCTCCCTCCTTGACATTGCTACTGTTCCAGCTAGTCCTTGATGATGAGCCGGTTTATTGAAGATGGCCGAGTTTGTGGACATTTTACCACCACCAATTTTGGACCTGCTTGGCGTATCTCTCCCCATTAATGCATGCTATTGCACAGAGCTGGTATCTCTGCTAGCAGTGGTGTCTGAGGGTGCTGTTGCCATCAAATTATCGACAACGGCCTTCTTGAAGGATTCCATTGTGAAACCCCTTGGTGACTGCAACAGTAGCGAAGGAAATTTGTCCTTGTACCGTGGGTCTAGAAAGGTGGCCAACCAGTATAGGTTGTTATTGAAAATGTGGATTACGCGAGGGTCTTGGCACAGACAGTCAGATATGAAATGTGCCATGTGTGCCAAGCTGCATAGAGGCAAATGTTCTGTGACCCCTGAAGGAGGAACAATACCCATCCTCTCCTCACACTGACTCTCCTCCACCTCCTCCTCTTCAGCCCACCCATGCTGGACAGACATGAAGCTGGGGTTTGGATTCCCCTCTGTAGTATGACGTGTCCCCTCAGTACCACTGAAAAAGAAGTCCTATCCCTCCGCAATTTCCTTAATCCTCTTCATCCCCCAATGTTACCTGATGATAATGACTGGGCTGGGTAGGATCACCCATTGTGAAATCTTGCTCCATACCCAGCTGCTGGGCAATGCGAAGATTACATTTTTTGATTCTGCAGCGATTTTTGCAGCATAGCATAGGGATGATTACGCTGATAATAGCCTGATCACCGCTCACACGCTTGGTGCAGTACTCAAAGTTATCAAGCACCTCACAAATATCAGCGATCCACACCCACTCGACAGTTGTTATGTGTCTTGGCTGAGTCTCAGTGTGATGGGCATGTTTAAGCTGGTATTCAGAAAGTGCCCTCTCCTGCTCACTAACCCTTGCCAACATATGATATGTTGAGTTCCACCGTGTTGGCAGGTCACAAATGAGTCTGTGGTTTGGCAAAATAAATTGCTTTTGAAGCGCTGTAAGACCGGCAACAGCGGTTGAGGAGTGCCGGAAATGGGTGCAAATACGGCGCACCTTCTCAAGTAGGTACGGCAAGTCAGGGTATGTTTTTATAAATTTCTGCACCACCAGGTTCAGCATGTGAGCCATGCATTCCCTATTATTACAGACCCTCTCATCCCTTGGCATCACAGACTTGGCCCTCTCCTGGATCTCATCATACCTAACAGACCGGACATTCAGCGTCTCCCACTCACACACCACCTCCTCACCTCGCCCCCTATCTGTCGGAGTCCCACAAGGTTCAGTCCTAGGGCCCCTGCTGTTCTCTATTTACACCTTTGGCCTGGGACAGCTCATAGAATCTCATGGCTTTCAGTATCATCTTTATGCTGATGACACACAGATCTACATCTCTGGACCAGATATCACCTCCCTACTAACCAGAATCCCTCAATGTCTGTCCACTATTTCATCCTTCTTCTCCACTAGATATCTGAAACTCAACATGGACAAAACAGAATTCATCATCTTTCCCCCATCTCACGTGACCCCCCCTACGAACCTATCAATTACAGTAAATGACTGCCCACTCTCCCCAGTCCCACAAGCTCGCTGCCTCGGAGTAATCCTTGATGCTGATCTCTCCTTCAAACCACATATCCAAACCCTTTCCACTTCCTGCCGACTTCAACTCAAAAATATTTCACGCATCCGTTCATTCCTCACCCAAGAATCTGCAAAAACCCTAGTCCATGCCCTCATCATCTCTCGCCTTGACTACTGCAACCTCATGCTCTGCGGCCTCCCCTCAAACACTCTCGCACCCCTCCAATCTATTCTAAACTCTGCTGCCCGGCTAATCCACCTGTCCCCCCGCTATTCCCCAGCTTCTCCCCTCTGTCAATCCCTTCACTGGCTCCCAATTGCCCAGAGACTCCATTACAAAACCCTAACCATGACATACAAAGCCATCCACAACTTGTCTCCTCCATACATCTGTGACCTCGTCTCCCGGTACTTTCCTGCACGCAACCTCCGATCCTCACAAGATCTCCTTCTCTACTCCCCTCTTATCTCCTCTTCCCACAATCGCATACAAGATTTCTCTCGTGCATCACCCCTACTCTGGAACTCTCTACCACAACATATCAGACTCTCACCTACCATCGAAACCTTCAAAAAGAGCCTGAAGACCCACCTCTTCCGACAAGCCTATAACCTGCAGTAACCACCGATCGACCAAACCGCTGCACGACCAGCTCTACCCTCGCCTACTGTATTATCACCCATCCCTTGAAGATTGTGAGCCCTCGCGGGCAGTGTCCTCTCTCCTCCTGTACCAGTTATGACTTGTATTGTTTAAGATTATTGTACTTGTTTTTATGTATACCCCCCTCACATGTAAAGCGCCATGGAATAAATGGCGCTATAACAATAAATAATAATAATAATAATGCATGGCACAAGGACCAGCTTCCCGAGCTTTAAAGCCGCCATCAGGTTACGCCTATTGTCGCAGACAACCAGACCAGGTTGGAGTTGCAGTGGGGAGAGCCATTGATCGGTCTGTTGTTTTATTCCTTGCCAAAGCTCTGCTGCAGTATGTGGTGTGTCACCTAAGCAGATCAGCTTCAGCAGAGCGTTTTGCCGCTTTGCCGATGCGCTGCTGAACAGCTCCCAACTTGGGAGTGATGTAGAGGGTAATTCAGCATAGGATGACGAGGAGGAGGAGGAAGAGGGGAGACTGAACATATATGATGAGGCGGAAACTCTGATTGAGGTTGGGCCCACTATCCGTGGTGTGGGAAGGATATGTGTTGATGGTCCAGTTTGAGACTTTGTCCCACCCTCCACCAGGTTCAGCGAGTGTGCCGAGACAGAGATGTATCATCCCTGGCCACAAGTACTTGTCCACGTATCTGTTGTAAGATGGACCTTCCCGGTTACGGCATTAGTGAGAGCACGCTTTAGATTGTTTAAGACGTGCTGGTGTAACGCGGGGATGGCACACCGGGAAAAATAGTGCCGGCTGGGAACCGAGTATCGTGGGGCAGCCACGGCCAAAAGATCACGGAATGACTGTGTCCCCACAAGCCTAAACGGCAACATCTCCACGGCTAGCAACTTGGCAATGTGCGCGCTCAGTATTTGTGCTTGTGGTTGCGTGGCTTGGTATTTACACCTCCTTTCATACATCTGGGGCACGGACAATTGGACGCTTTCCTGGGACAAACAAGTGGATGAGCTTGTTGTGTCTGTGCAACCACAGCTTGTGAGCAAGAGGTATGATGATCACCTGCTTCCTGCCCAGCAGATTGGTGAGGCCGTATCACAGGCGACATGGCAGTGGTTTGACCCGCAGTCACAGACACTGATTTGGTACCCTGTTGTTCAGCCCACCGACTAGGGTGCTTGGCTGCCATGTGTTTCCGCATACTGGTGGTGCTTTGGTTGCCTTTGCCCTGGCCTCTGCTCAACGTCCTATGTCAGATGCTACAGATGACATTTGGTTCAGGACTATCGGAAAAAATTTCTAGACAGCAGCTGAACGCACCCTTGCCTTGACTTGGGGCACAGAGGGATTGCTCTTGGCAACATTTGACACACTTCGCACTCTGCTCAAACCAGTAGCCCTTGGGTGTCTTTGTTGGTGCTATGTATCCACCTTCATCCTCTGTGCTGCTGTGCTGGCTATGCGTGCCAACGGCCCAGGTCGGATCGGTGGTCTCATCATCGACCACTTCCATGTCATCCTCCTTCCGTGTTGATATTGGCGACTGGACAGATGGCAACTGTGTGTCATCACCATCAGCCTCCACCTCTTCACCCGGTATATCACGTGGATGAAAGTGGCTTTCTTATGTACGTGGGGTTTCAAATATTTGGTCATCTTCAACAGACGATACCCCCTCACGTTCCTCTTCAATGTCGTGCGGTGAGAGGCCAGAGGCAACGAAAGAAAATGGACCAAACAGATCCTCGGAGTAACCAAGGTTGGGGTCAAATGTTTCCTGTGACTCCTGACCGGGTGATGCACTAGGAACAGGTTGAGAATAGGATGACCCAGTGTTATCTGTATGGACAGTAGACTGTTTTGTCATGGACGATTGGGTGCTGCTAGAACAGTTCTTGGAGGCCTTATCAGCCATCCAAGACAGTATCTGCTCTTGTTCTTCTGGATTCCAGGCCCGTTTATGTTCCAGACCGGGAAATTTCGCTAAGAACCTAGATGCATCAACCTTCTTCGATCTCCCAGACTCTGTGCCTTATTGGGCACCAATGACCCCACGTCCCTTCACAACAGACTTTTTAGGAATTTTGGATTTTTCTGCCATAGTTGCAGATGTTCAGATGCAGATATTTCGGAACAAGGAGCAGTTAGTGCTTTGTGGAAGGTTGCACTACAGCCTAGTACTGCTTTGTGTTTTACACAAAAAATTGCCCAGAGGTTTAAGGTGAGATCACGCACCCCAGACACCACACAAGACAGCGGTGCTGCCACTAAACATTTGCCCTGAGGTTTAAGGCAAGAATACGCAGCCCAGACACCACACAAGACAGCTGTGCTGCCTGTGTGTTAGTTGTGCAGTACCCTGCGTGCGTCCTATTCGATGTGATTATGGGAACACAGCACCGCAACAGCACAAAAAAACTGCCCTGCAGGGGTAAATGTGACCTAAAAAAAAGCTGGGAAAACGGTCACTACTCGCTCCCTGATCTTATACTTTCAGCTCTGAAAAGAACTTTTGGGTTTCACAGAGGATTTTTGGTTGATTTGAACCAAAAAACACAACTCTCCCTAGCAGCTGCTCATTCTCCCTACACTAGCTGTGTTATGCATGCAATGTGCAGAAAATGGCTGCGGCAGGCAGGGCTTAGTGCCAGGCTATGATTGATGACTCATAGGATGCTGGGCGGCTAGCCAATCATAGTAATACCGCCCACAACCAAGAAGGCTGCGGCATTACTGTGATTGGCAACTGCTGGGCAGGAGAACCGATTAGCGAGGCGAGTAGTGAAATACTTGCTATGTTTCGAGTACCGCATTACTCGCAGAGTACCGAATGCCCACGAATATGCTTACTCATCCCTAGTCACCATCTTCCCCACCACGTATGTCCGTCCTATCTTCCCAACCTCGTATGCCCGTCACCATCTCCCCCACCTCGTATGCCCATTCCACCTCGTATGCCCGTCACCATCTCCCCCACCTCGTATGCCCATTCCACCTCGTATGCCCGTCTCCATCTCCCACCTCGTATGCCTGTCCCATCTTCCCCACTATGTATGCCCGTCCCATCCCCCAACCACGTATGCCCGTCACCATCTCCCCCACCTCGTACGCCCGTCCCATCTCCCCCACCTCGTATGCCCGTCCCATCTCCCCCACCACGTATGCCCGTCCCATCTCCCCCACTATGTATGCCCGTCCCATCCCCCCCACGTATGCCCGTCCCATCCCCCCAACCACGTATGCCCGTCACAATCTCCCACCTCGTATGCCCGTCACCATCTCCCCCACCACGTATGTCCGTCCCATCTTCCCCTCCTCGTATGCCCGTCCCATCTTCCCCACCTCGTACGCCCGTCACCATCTCCCCCACCTCGTACGCCCGTCCCATCTTCCCCACCTCGTACGCCCGTCCCATCTTCCCCACCTCGTACGCCCGTGCCATCTCCCCCACCTCGTACGCCCGTTCCATCTTCCCCTCCTCGTACGCCCGTCCCATCTCCCCCACCACGTACGCCCGTCCCATCTTCCCCTCCTCGTATGCCCGTCCCATCTCCCCCACCTCGTATGCCCGTCACCATCTCCTCCACCTCGTATGCCCGTCCCATCTTCCCCTCCTCGTATGCCCGTCACCATCTCCTCCACCTCGTATGCCCGTTCCATCTTCCCCTCCTCGTATGCCCGTCCCATCTCCCCCACCACGTACGCCCGTCCCATCTCCCCCACCACGTATGCCCGTCCCATCTCCCCCACCACGTATGCCCGTCCCATCTCCCCCACCACGTACGCCCGTCCCATCTTCCCCACCTCGTACGCCCGTCCCATCTCCCCCACCTCGTACGCCCGTCCCATCTCCCCCACCTCGTATGCCCGTCCCATCTCCCCCACCACGTACGCCCGTCCCATCTCCCCCACCTCGTACGCCCGTCCCATCTTCCCCACCTCGTACGCCCGTCCCATCTCCCCCACCTCGTATGCCCGTCACCATCTCCCCCACCTCGTATGCCCGTCACCATCTCCCCCACCTCGTACGCCCGTCCCATCTTCCCCACCTCGTACGCCCGTCCCATCTCCCCCACCTCGTATGCCCGTCACCATCTCCCCCACCTCGTATGCCCGTCACCATCTCCCCCACCTCGTACGCCCGTCCCATCTTCCCCACCTCGTACGCCCGTCCCATCTCCCCCACCTCGTATGCCCGTCCCATCTCCCCCACCACGTATGCCCGTCCCATCTCCCCCACCACGTACGCCCGTCCCATCTCCCCCACCTCGTACGCCCGTCCCATCTTCCCCACCTCGTACGCCCGTCCCATCTCCCCCACCTCGTATGCCCGTCACCATCTCCCCCACCTCGTATGCCCGTCACCATCTCCCCCACCTCGTACGCCCGTCCCATCTTCCCCACCTCGTACGCCCGTCCCATCTCCCCCACCTCGTATGCCCGTCACCATCTCCTCCACCTCGTATGCCCGTCCCATCTTCCCCTCCTCGTATGCCCGTCCCATCTCCCCCACCACGTATGCCCGTCCCATCTCCCCCACCACGTATGCCCGTCACCATCTCCTCCACCTCGTATGCCCGTCACCATCTCCCCCCTCGTAAGTTCGTCCACTCCCGTCTACTCGTCCCCATCTCCCCCAGTATACTCGTCCCCATTCCCTCATATACTCATCCTCATCCCTCTTTGCCCCCCGTATAACCCCCATCTACCCACACTCAGCAGTCACTGCCTCCCTCCATGTTCGCCCCTCACATAACTCTATGACCCCCCCTTGACTCTTTCCCGCCTAATCGTGTCACATGACCGCGCTGTGACGTCACTGGCTGGTACCATCCATACACGGACACCCTGCACCACGTGACGCCCCCCTGTGACTGACAGCTGCAGACCCCGGAGCGGCCGCGTGCACTCACTCACCCGGGCAGACGGTGCGTCTCCTCCAGCCGGTGGAAGCCGGCCTGCAGCCCGGGGGTGAGCAGCACCCCACCCAGGTCAAACAGCACGAAGCGCTTGGCGGCCATGTCTGTGAGCTCTGCTGCCCGGGACGTCACCGGCGGCCTCTGTACTGCGGGGACCGAGGTCACTGCAGCGCCGCCCCCGGCCGGGGAAGGCGGGACCGGGGGAGGGGGAGTACAGTGTGTGTGTACAAACCATACAGCTGTGTGTATAGAGTCACCTGTCCAGCAGTGTGCGCCTCTGCTCTGCCGCTGGTCTTCTCTGCAGCGGTCAGCATTGGCTGCACTTGGGCTCTGTTCACACATTGCGGTTATTTGCTGCATTTTTTTTTGTAAATGTAAATTAAATTCTGCCTCTTACAGGACCAGCACGAGCTCCGACCTCTCAGAAATCTGCACAAGATTGTTTATTTCCTGACAGAATTGAAAACCATCAGTGTGAAAATCCTCCCCGCATTGTTTGCTTTCTATGGGTGAAAAAACGCAGCAAAAAAAAAAAAAACGCCTAAACAGTTTCTTGATTTTTGGTGAATTCAATTAGATTTATTACCCGCGTACTGTAGACAAATGACACCAAAGAACGCAGCAAAACCTGTTTGTTTGTTTTTGTTGCAAGCAGCATCATTACTGCCTGCAGGAAAAGCGCACCATGTGAACGCGGCCTTACCCTGTCGCTGGCCCATTCTAGGCAAGGAATACGATGGCCACGTAAGACAGGATTTCATGTTTATTCCACTTTTTGATGATTTTTTTTTTTATGTTAAATATTAATATAAGAAAATCATAAATAATTTTTTATTATGCTTTATTATTTATATATATATATATAATATATTTTTTTTTTTCAGTATGATTTAATTTTATGATGACGGCTTGCTAGGAGTACACATACAGGGGTCTTCAGTAGCCCCTTATCTGCCATGGTGGCCCCATCTCCTTTATGGGGAGACCGCAGCGTGTGGAGCTCGCTCGGGTTGCTGACTGTATCACACAGCCGTCGCTAATAATGAATATATCGGGCTCTGCTCCTGAGCGCTGCATGCACCCACCCCTGACAGCAGACCGTGCTCAGACGCTAACCCGAGGGTGTTCGAGTTCCCACGGCTGCATGTCTCATGGCTGCTCGACAGCCGCAACACGTGGGGATTGCCTAACAAACAGGAAATCCCTGCAGGTGTCACGGATGTCAAACAGCCCCCGGGGACTCGAACATATTTTTCGAGCACCTTGAAGACACTCTGCTCCCGAGCATGACGACATTTTATCCCAGTAGCGTAGCTATCGGGGCAGAGGGTGCAGCTGCCCCGGGCCCCGCGCTCTGAGGGGGCCCACCCGGATCTACACTAATTTTAACTGTATTGTGTGGGCAACACGACCTCCCTGCTCTGCCGCTATGGGGTCCGAGGGGGGGGGGGGGGTCCGAGCGCTGACACAGGGCACCTCCAACAAGTTCAACTGTATCGGCATCTGATGAGAGCCCATCCAGATGAAAGTACCGTAACTTGGAGAGATGTACAACACTTCAGAAGACAAGCTGGTGCTGCGGACTCGGAGACCAGAGCAGCGGAGGAAAGGGGAGGAGTTGTGAATATTCTGTTTTATTGTTTTTAGAACACTATGTGTGGATAAAACTGTATAAAGGGGGGATGTATTATACTGTATAAACAATGGAGGGATGCTTTATACAGTAAGGACTAGGGGGGGAATCTTTATACCACATATATCATGTGGGGATGCATTATGCTGTATGGACCATGGGGGATGCATTATGCTGTATGGACCATGGGGGGATGCATTATGCTGTATGGACCATGGGGGGATGCATTATACTGTATTGACCATGGGGGATGCATTATGCTGTATGGACCATGGGGGGATGCATTATACTGTATTGACCATGGGGGATGCATTATGCTGTATGGACCATGGGGGGATGGGTTATACTGTATGGGACATGGGGGATGCATTATGCTGTATGGGACATGGGGGGATGCATTATACTGTATTGACCATGGGGGGATGCATTATACTGTATGGGACATGGGGGATGCATTATGTTGTATGGGACATGGGGATGCTTTATACTGTATGGACCATGGGGGGATGCATTATGCTGTATGGGACATGGGGGGATGCATTATGCTGTATGGGACATGGGGGGATGCATTATGCTGTATGGGACATGGGGGGGATGCATTATACTGTATTGACCATGAGGGGATGTATTATGCTGTATGGGACATGGGGGGGATGCATTATACTGTATTGACCACGGGGGGATGCATTATGCAGTATGGACCATGGGGGGGTGGGTTATACTGTATGGGACATGGGGGGATGCATTATGCTGTATGGGATATGGGGGGGATGCATTATACTGTATTGACCATGGGGGGATGCATTATACTGTATGGGACATGGGGGATGCATTATGTTGTATGGGACATGGGGATTCATTATGGTGTATGGACTATGGGGGGGATGCATTATACTGTATGGGACATGGGGGATGCATTATGCTGTATGGGACATGGGGGGGATGCATTATACTGTATTGACCACGGGGGGATGCATTATGCAGTATGGACCATGGGGGGGTGGGTTATACTGTATGGGACATGGGGGGATGCATTATGCTGTATGGGATATGGGGGGGATGCATTATACTGTATTGACCATGGGGGGATGCATTATACTGTATGGGACATGGGGGATGCATTATGTTGTATGGGACATGGGGATTCATTATGGTGTATGGACTATGGGGGGGATGCATTATACTGTATGGGACATGGGGGATGCATTATGCTGTATGGGACATGGGGGGATGCATTATACTGTATTGACCATGAGGGGATGCATTATACTGTATGGGACATGGGGGATGCATTATACTGTATGGACCATGGGGGATGCATTATACTGTATGGGGGATGCATTATACTGTATGGGACATGGGGGGGGATGCATTATACTGTATGGACCATGGGGATGTATTATGCTGTATGGGACATGGGAGGGATGCATTATACTGTATGGACCATGGGGGGGTGCATTATGCTGTATGGGACATGGGGGGGTGCATTATGCTGTATGGGACATGGGGGGGTGCATTATGCTGTATGGGACATGGGGGGGTGCATTATGCTGTATGGGACATGGGGGAATGCATTATGTTTGGTACATGGGGGGATGCATTATACTGTATGGGACATGGGGTGCATTATGCTGTATGAAGCACTATGTGGGGCTATTAAAATATTTGGAGGCTTATGTGGGAGTCTTAAAACTGTATGCCAACTTTCATACAGTGTAAAAGTTTGTGCAAAGTCCATCATACTGTGGGGGCAATATACAGTGTAGAGAGGTGTGGGGCCATTATACTACATGAAGGGCTGTGTGTGGGTCACCATACTTTTCCGGGACAATTGCGGGGTGGGTTACAGTAGGGTCATCGTACTGTGTGTGTGGAGGGTACTGTGGATGAATTCACTATGGGGGTATCTTAGTGTTTTTGGGGCACTTTTGTTGACATCATACATTACAAGTGTGAAGGGGAAATCTAGGGCTCCAGTGGGAGGAAAATTAGAGGGTGCAGAGTACCACCCAGCAGGTGCAGTAATAGGGGCACATGGCAGCAGCGGCTCAGTATTGGGGTATCGGCAGGATGAGGAGGCTGTGGATAGATGGTGATGGGGCTGGAAATGTGAGAAGTCAGATGTGTCTGTGCTGTAATCCCTGCAGCCGAGTCCTGGCTGGAGAAGTCATCATGTCGGTCTGGGCCAGACGGAAAAGCCGGGAAAAGTGAACGATTCCATCAGAAAGAACGTCAGCAGTAAGTCACCAACTATAACTGTGCAGTAATCACTTATATGTTCTGTAGGATCGGTATCTACCGCTGTCACCATATGGCGGTAATATCAGTGTTGGTCTTTATATAGAGATTATTTTCAGTAACAGAACAGTCATCTGCTGAGGTTCTCCTTCACTATTAGGGTTCATCACCCAGTTATAGTCACTGTTACCTGGTTAGGGGCCCACTCAGAAGTTTCGCCCCCCCCCCACCCGAACCAAACCCCTAGCTGCGCCTCTGCCTTATCCGACCACGTTCGCTCATCACTCGTCCTAATTCATCACTTCTGACTTCTTGAAATGTTGTAAACTTTTTGCACAATTGTTTTCGGTAACCTAGTGGAGTGCAAAAGGTAGGAATATTTTATGTTTTCTTTTTGCCTATTTGTGGACTAATATGCGGCTTTTGCAGCTTCTTACTCAAAGCAAACAGCAAAAGCGATATTGAATTTTGCTTTCCTCCGTGAAAGGGACAAAATATTAAAAATGACTTTAAAAAAAAAAATAAACAAAATCACAAGAGATTAATCGGTGCTAAAATGATTAAAATTCGATCTACTTGTATTGTTACTCTGCACCCGGTACTGCACGGAGTGAAAATCTACCTATTCTGAGCTGCTCTCCGTTCTGCAATCCTTCATACTATGGATTGTGGGGGTTTCAGCCGTCCACCCCCCACCAATCAGTGACGCGATATCCTACCCCTAAGCTTAAAGCGGTCGTCCTGGACTAAGACATTAATCAGTCCTGACAACAAGTGATCGATGTCAGATCAGTGGGGGTGAGACAGACAACACACCTAACAATCTACTGTCAGTAGGTCCCACGGCCTCCGGTAATTCACGTATATGGATCCCTGACGTCAACGCTCTGTACGCTCAGTAAACGCTGATAGCTCAGATCACGTTCTCTTTAATAGGAACTTAACTGCAGTGCCCAAGAATGGCCACTCCGCAGTGTGTGGCGCTGTGCTGATAGTTTTGCTTTGTACTCTGTTTACATCTGGTGCTTCAGGACCAGAAAAAAGCCGATGATGAATAAAGCAGCATGATCCAAGTCTTGGGAAATCTCTTCATGCGAAAAGGTGTGGTGCTTCTCTTAGCCAACACCAAGTTACACTGGCACCCCTCATTAAATTACAGAAAAGCACCCATGCTCTCACTGTAAATAATCCATAATCTCACTGCTTGCAATAAAGAATCCATGGTCTCTCTGCTCTTTCAGTAAAGAATCCATAGTCTCACTGCTCTTACAGTAAATAATTAATGTTTCACAGCTCTTACAGTAAAGAATCCATAATCTCACTGCTCTTACAGTAATCCATATTCTCACGGCTCTTACATTAAAGAATGCATAATCTCACTGCTCTCACAGTAATGAATCCATTATCTCACTGCTCTATAGTAAAGAATCCATAGTCTCACTGCTCTTAAAGTAAATAATGTTTCACTGCTCTTACAGTAAAGAATCCATAGTCTCACTGCTCTTACAGTAAAGAATCCATAGTCTCACTGCTCTTACAGTAGACCATAGTCTCACTGCTCTATAGTAAAGAATCCATAGTCTAACTGCTCTTCCAGTAAAGAATGCATAGTCTCACTGATCTTACAGTAGACCATAGTCTCACTGCTCTATAGTAAAGAATCCATGGTCTAACTGGTCTTACAATAAAGAATCCATAGTCTCACTGCTCTTACAGCAAAGAATCAAGAACCTTACTGCTCCTACAGCAAAGAATCTGCGTCTGTGAATATGATTCTTCTTTCTATACGTAGATGATGCCAACTTGTCACTGTTGCAGGCCTAGGTGTAAAAAGCTCATTGTTCAGATCTGTACAGTCCCCTCATACTGTATATCAGTTGTGCATTGTAATAAGATTGTCCCTCAATTGCCATTCCTCAGCTCAAGCCTCCAACTAAAATAATAAAATAAATCCTTCTGTAGTATTATATCCTCCTCTGTGTGTTTTACCCTGAAGAGTTTAATATCATCTGCAAATATTGAAATTCTATATATATTAAAAAGAAGAGGGCCCAATACTGACCCCTGTGTAATATTGCCGTTTTATAACCAGGTGATTACAATTAGAGAGATTTCAGTATTCGGTTCAGATTGTATTTGCAATATTCACCGAGCATAGCTGACCGCTATTGCAGTCAATGGGTGTACAGATGAGTGAATATGTTTGGAAATGATCATCAAACATAAAATCGGCACAAATATGGCAAATTTTGATTCGGCAATGTTTTTTTTCGCACATCTCTAATTGAAAAATTGAAAAAAAAAAACCCCCCACAAAAAGGTGATCATGTTTATTGGGTAATTTTCAGGATAGTGGACACTTTTTGGTGTCTGGTAGTGCAGAATTGTTCATAACCCGGCTCTTTTCCTATCCATTTTTTTATTCTGGATACTTTTGTATTATTTACTCTTCTTCACTCGTTGCTTTGGGGATGAATATAAATGGAGCGCAATGTAAAATAATCCTTAAACCCCAAGTAGATATATCGTGTCCTCAGTGGAGTGTTGTGCTCCGCTTATCACTGCAGGCAGGGGACATACTTACCGGATTTAATTAGTCCCTTACATACGTGGTCTGCTGATGCGAGAGGAGGCTGCATTCCGGTATCGGAGACCAGACCGCTTTCCTGCACGCTCTTGACCGCATAGCATTTACTGTCCTTTATTACACAAATGCCATTGACTTTAATTCCTCTCGAGCAGAAAAATATCAAGAATTTCATTAATATTTCAGAAAGTCAGGGCTGAAATGTTGTAATGTAAGGTGCTGCGCGCGCAAAAGACGGTCATGACGATCGTAGAAGATACGGCGTCAAATGAAAGGTCAGGTGATGACCACGCAGGACACGGGAACATATTTTTATTGGAATAGATTAAACTTAGGAAGCCTGGATAAATGTATCCTGCTTCATGTAAAGTAAGGGCTGTGGACGACACCAATAGACTGCAGAGTTTAGTGTACTAAAGAAAAATTGCTTTTCCATATGTCAGTGGTTACCTGCAAGTGATAAAATTGCACTAAGTTTCAGTTTGTAATCTTCAAATCTTTGTTCATTTTCAGAGCCATTCATATGAAGTTTAAAGCCTGATCCAAGAATCAGATTTTTTTTTTCTTGGAGTGTCTCTGTCAGTAATATAGGCTGGATGTGAGAGGTGTGTGTCTCTCCCAGTAATATAGGCTGGATGTGAGGTCTGAGTGACTCTCCCAGGAATATAGGCTGGATGTGAGGTCTGTGAGTCTCTCCAGTAATATAGGCTGGATGTGAGGTCTGTGTGTCTCTTCAGTAATATAGGCTGGATGTGAGAGGTGTGTGTCTCTCCAGTAATATAGGCTGGATGTGAGGTCTGAGTGACTCTCCCAGGAATATAGGCTGGATGTGAGGTCTGTGTGTCTCTCCAGTAATATAGGCTGGATGTGAGGTCTGTGTGTCTCTCCAGTAATATAGGCTGGATGTGAGGTCTGTGTCTCTCCAGTAATATAGGCTGGATGTGAGGTCTGTGTGTCTCTCCAGTAATATAAGCTGGATGTGAGGTCTGAGTGACTCTCCCAGGAATATAGGCTGGATGTGAGGTCTGTGTGTCTCTCCAGTAATATAGGCTGGATGTGAGGTCTGTGTGTCTCTCCAGTAATATAGGCTGGATGTGAGGTCTGAGTGACTCTCCCATGAATATAGGCTGGATGTGAGGTCTGTGAGTCTCTCCAGTAATATAGGCTGAATGTGAGGTCTGTGAGTCTCTCCAGTAATATAGGCTGAATGTGAGGTCTGTGTGTCTCCAGTAATATAGGCTGGATATGAGATCTGTGTGTCTCTCAGTAATATAGGCTGAATGTGAGATCTGTGTCTCTCCCAGTAATATAGGTTGAATGTGAGGTCTGTGTGTCTCTCAGTAATATAGGCTGAATGTGAGATCTGTGTGTCTCTCCCAGTAATATAGGCTGGATGTGATGTCTGTTTCTCCCAGTAATATAGACTGTATGTGAGATCTGCATGTCTCTCTCAGTAATATAGGATGGATGTGAGAACTATGTGTCTCTCCCAGTAATATAGGCTGGATGTGAGGTCTGTGTCTCTCCCAGAAATATAGGCTGAATGTGAGGTCTGTGTGTCTCTCCCAGAAATATAGACTGTATGTTTGTGATTCCCACTGAGAAATATAGGCTGGATAGGTCTGAGTTTTATCTAAGGGTCGCTACTATAATGGTGGTTGCAAATTTGCAGAGTTTTTGTTGTATTAGTTTTGCACAATAACTTTTGTTTGTACAAAAAAATGATTGCCTGTTGTCACATGCACCACACACTTCTGCAGGCTACATATGAAGAAGTTGTTCAATTGCTTCCCCCTACAAAAAAAAAAGTGTGTGTGTATATACAGTATACAGTTGTGGCCAAAAGTATTGACACCCCTGCAATTTTGTCAGATAATACTCAGTTTCTTCCTGAAAATGATTGCAAACACAAATTCTTTGGTATTATTATCTTCATTTAATTTGTCTTAAATGAAAAAACACAAAGAATTGTCCTAAAGCCAAATTGGATATAATTCCACACCAAACATAAAAAAGAGGGTGGACAAAAGTATTGGCACTGTTTGAAAAATCATGTGATGCTTCTCTAATTTGTGTAATTAACAGCACCTGTAACTTACCTGTGGCACCTAACAGGTGTTGGCAATAACTAAATCACACTTGCAGCCAGTTGACATGGATTAAAGTTGACTCAACCTCTGTCCTGTGTCCTTGTGTGTCCCACATTGAGCATGGAGAAAAGAAAGAAGACCAAAGAACTGTCTGAGGACTTGAGAAACCAAATTGTGAGGAAGCATGAGCAATCTCAAGGCTACAAGTCCATCTCCAAAGACCTGAATGTTCCTGTGTCTACGTGCGCAGTGTCATCAAGAAGTTTAAAGCCCATGGCACTGTGGCTAACCTCCCTAGATGTGGACGGAAAAGAAAAATTGACGAGATTTCAACGCAAGATTGTGCGGATGTTGGATAAAGAACCTCGACTAACATCCAAACAAGTTCAAGCTGACCTGCAGTCCGAGGGTATAACAGTGTCAACCCGTACTAGCTGTTGGCATCTGAATGAAAAGGGACTGTATGGTAGGAGACCCAGGAAGACCCCACTTCTTACCCCGAGACATAAAAAAGCCAGGCTGGAGTTTGCCAAAACTTACCTGAAAAGGGCTAAAACGTTTTGGAAGAATGTTCTCTGGTCAGATGAGACAAAATTAGAGCTTTTTGGGCAAAGGCATCAACATAGAGTTTACAGGAGAAAAAAAGAGGCATTCAAAGAAAAGAACACTGTCCCTACAGTCAAACATGGCGGAGGTTCCCTGATGTTTTGGGGTTGCTTTGCTGCCTCTGGCACTGGACTGCTAGACCGTGTGCATGGCATTATGAAGTCTGACAACTACCAACAAATTTTGCAGCATAATGTAGGGCCCAGTGTGAGAAAGCTGGGTCTCCCTCAGAGGTCATGGGTCTTCCAGCAGGACAATAACCCAAAACACACTTCAAAAAGCACTAGAAAATGGTTTGAGAGAAAGCACTGGAGACTTCTAAGGTGGCCAGCAATGAGTCCAGACCTGAATCCCATAGAACACCTGTGGAGAGATCTAAAAATGGCAGTTTGGAGATGGCACCCTTCAAATATCAGGGACCTGGAGCAGTTTGCCAAAGAAGAATGGTCTAAAATTCCAGCAGAGCATTGCAAGAAACTCATTGATGGTTACCGGAAGCGGTTGGTCGCAGTTATTTTGGCTAAAGGTTGTGCAACCAAGTATTAGGCTGAGGGTGCCAATACTTTTGTCTGGCCCATTTTTGGAGTTTTGTGTGAAATGATCAATGTTTTGCTTTTTGCTTCATTCTCTTTTGTGTTTTTTCATTTAAGACGAATTAAATGAAGATAATAATACCAAAGAATTTGTGTTTGCAATCATTTTCAGGAAGAAACTGAGTATTATCTGACAGAATTGCAGGGGTGTCAATATCAAAATGTCTTATGCACCCTAAGATGCCACCAAGTAAAACGACAGCTTGTCTCGCACAAAATAATCCCCACGTGGAAAAATAAAAAGTTTTTGTAAAGTTCTAAGTTTAAAATATATATTAAATCTGGTATCTCCATAATCGGACACATCTGGAAAATCATATAGATTTGTCATTTTTACCATACAATGAATGAAGCGAGTCGCACACACTTGCGACCGTTTGGCAACTTGTGGCAGCGAGCAGAGAGGAATCTCATCAGTGTTCATATTACACGTTGTTAGGATTGCATAAATATCGCACACCTTTAAAAAAAAAAAAAAAAAGTTCTAGTTTTTTTTCTATTGCCTTACTGATTCCTAAACGGTTCCACTGCAGCTGCCATTCTTGTAATTTGTGTTATCAGGATGCCCTGGAGAGCTGTGGTGTAATCCTCTGTCACCACCTCTCTGCCTGCAGACACCTCTCACCCAGTCCTCTATCAGTGACATGATTAATGTGCAGACACTCAGCGCTTTTTTATCCCAAGTTTCAAAGTACAAGTACACATTTGCTCATGACTAATCTTTACCAGTTTTCTGACAATTCCTACATTTTTAGTTTGCTTTCAAAAGTCTCCCTACACAGTGCACGCCGTGTCCGAGCCGCTCTGTCGTGACGCGCGTCGGGTGCAGGGTCCTCTTATGGGAAAATTTTACCTCTCTATATTTTTATTTTGTGCGTTATCCCTCTGTATCAGAAACTATTCCATACAGCTGAAGAAAATGTATTCCAATGTGAACCTTCATGATGGAGCGCTTTCATTTTTTGCACTTTCTTTTTCCAAGAGCCATAACTTTTTATTTTTCCATCAATGGAGCCAAATGAGGGCTTGTATTTGTATGTGGCTTGTTGTTTTGTTTTTTTTTTTGCATGTTCACGATATGGCTTTTTCTAATTTTTTTCTTTTTATAGATTTTTCCATATATTTTGGAATGTTATGTGCGCAGCAATACCAAATGTTTACTTTTTACATTTTTATTTTTAAAACCATGCCTTACTTTTTAGTAGACTTGTATCTGAGATTGTTTAATCGCTCGCTCTGCATACCGCGATACTATAGTATCTCAGTATAGACAGAAAATCGATGTTTGCTGTGAAACCACAGGCGAGACTTCACAGGACTAGGGTAGGTTAACACCACCGATTTCTCCACACACGTGAAAAACGGAGCTATTATTCTCATCAGAGTTTGTTCAGTTTGTTTCCTACATGGAGAGGAAAAAAAAAAGTTTCTCCTTATCATTCTTTCTGTCAATCCATGAAAATTGGATGTCATCCGAGTACTTTCCGAATTTTTTTCACAAACACATTGACTTGCATTGCCGATTTTGATCAGACCCTAGGCACTATATATATACACTCACTGGCCACTTTATTAGGTACACCATGCTAGTAACGGGTTGGACCCCCTTTTGCCTTCAGAACTGCCTCAATTCTTCGTGGCAGAGATTCAACAAGGTGCTGGAAGCATTCCTCAGAGATTTTGGACCATATTGACATGATGGCATCACACAGTTGGCGCAGATTTGTCGGCTGCACATCCCTGATGCGAATCTCCCGTTCCACCACATCCCAAAGATGCTCTATTGGATTGAGATCTGGTGACTGAGGAGGCCATTTGAGTACAGTGAACTCATTGTCATGTTCAAGAAACCAATCTGAGATGATTCGAGCTTTATGACATGGCGCATTATCCTGCTGAAAGTAGCCATCAGATGCCTGTTCTTAGCTGAGAGGAGTGGTACCCAGTGTGGTCTTCTGCTGCTGTAGCCCATCTGCCTCAAAGTTCGACGCACTGTGCGTTCAGAGATGCTCTTCTGCCTACCTTGGTTGTAACGGGTGGCAATTTGAGTCACTGTTGCCTTTCTATCAGCTCGAACCAGTATGCCCATTCTCCTCTGACCTCTGGCATCAACAAGGCATTTCCGGCCACAGAACTGCCGCTCACTGGATTTTTTTTCTTTTTCGGACCATTCTCTGTAAACCCTAGAGATGGTTGTGCGTGAAAATCCCAGTAGATCAGCAGTTTCTGAAATTCTCAGACCAGCCCTTCTGGCACCAACAATCATGCCACGTTCAAAGGCACTCAAATCACCTTTCTTCCCCATACTGATGCTCGGTTTGAACTGCAGGAGATTGTCTTGACCATGTCTACATGCCTAAATGCACTGAGTTGCCGCCATGTGATTGGCTGATTAGAAATTAAGTCTTAACACACAGTTGGACAGGTGTACCTAATAAAGTGGCCAGTGAGTGTATATATATATATATGGCTATATTGAAATATACCAAAAAATCATAAAGTGCAACGTGCCCAATATGTAAACAATCCATAAAGAGTAAATGTGGCAAGTCATGCCAAACTAAAGTGTAAAGTGCTTATAACTAGGACAAATTGTCCATATGTGAATACATAATAGTGGTAAACATATGCAGAAGAAGGATTGCGAAACGCGCGTCGGGGCAGCATGGACGCCAGGAATCCCACGTGCACTTCACAGGTATTTTTTGGCCCGTCTTTATTATTAATGTTGCATTTTGCCTTTATATATATATATATATATATATATATATAGTGTTGGCTCCATATTGTATAACACATTGTTGTTTTGTGCCACTAACATTATAATTAACTTGTCTAGCGGTTATACTATTGGATATTACAATTTTACTTTGGACGGCTGCTTATTTAACAGCTTGTGCACTAATGGTATTCTATGGCAGTAAGTCTCTGGTTTTGTATTTTCAGTACCAGTACGCCTGTGCCGGAGCCGCGACAGGAAGCAAAGAAGAGGATGGCATCGCTAGAAGATGGGAGGTGCCGGACCGGACCGCGACACTCATCGGACCAAGACCGGACCCAGACCGCCCCTGGATGAGTATAATATAACTCAGTTTTCTTATCTTTCAGGTTACATTGGTGGCTTATCTACAGCATTACTGAATGCTGTAGATAAGCCCCTGATGGCGGTGCCGGCAGCTGATAGTCGAAAAATGGAGTGACAGATTCCTTTTAAGTATTTGTTTTTATATTGATTTTCAATTAAAAAATAGTTTTATCAAGTACCCTTTTTGTTACCAGATTATTTATTTAGGTAACTTTCTTGTGAGCATGTATCATACATACCAGTACGTCCATTGTTTGTAACAGTTTTAAAGGACTCGCTTTTCGCCTTTTTGGGGGTGAATGGAGCGCTATGGTAAAATTTACGCCAAACAAGGCTTGGACGCCTATACCCTGAACATAGCAGACTTGCTACGTTGTTCATTATTTGGGGAGTATATTGTTTAGAAGAATGTGTATTTTTCTTGTCGTGGAATACGACATGTGCCGCATTATTGCCGACTCAGGCTGGTTTCACACTAGCGTTTTATCGCGCAGCGCATCGTGCGCTATCGGGTGCACGCGCAATGTTCCCCTATCTTTAACATGGTGGTCGCAGGGTCTTGCGATTGTACGCGCTCATCAGCGTTTAGTATGTGCTGCGCATACTACAGGTGTTCGCCCAGACGCGCCATACTCTACATGTTGCATTTTTTGTTCCGCCTACATCGTTAAAAAAATCGCGCGCGCACGTGTGCGCCCAAAAATAGCACTACAGTCTATGTGGTCGCTGACGTGCGCTTGGCTGCGCGCACGTCAGCGCCTTGTGCGCGCACGCGATTTGAGTAAACAACGTCTAGACACTTGTCTTAACCTCCCCCTAAACAAGCAACATTGTTTGGGAGGAGTGTGGCTAAAAAAGGTGTCTTCAGGGTCAGACAATTACTCTACAGGCAGCCTTGCAGAGAGACCAGACAAGAGCCTAGAAGAGCCTTTACAAGTGTGGATTCAAGCTTCAGGAGCCAAAATGTGAGTATTCTTCAACATAATGTCTGTGTGTCCTGTACAATTTTATAATGTACTAATGTATTTTTGTTTTCATTTCAGCATGTCTTCTTCCGGATCGGTCTATTCGCCATCTCGGCAAGAACTGGCCCAAGCTGATCGTGAGGTGAGGATGTTGCTGCCTTTGGGTAAGTATAGCTGCCTCTAGAAATGTGCTTTAATTTTTTTTTTCTTTACAGACATCGGACACGGGCAGTGAAGGTGAAGAGCGGGAGCGGTCTGAGCGGGAGCAGCGTAGTCAAGTCGTGGCGAGGAGACGCAATGTTAGTATATAATGTATTTTTTTTTATTTTTTTTTTTTTCTGTCTTTATTTTCATCTTTATCTAGCTTCTTCTCTGTTTCTTTTTGTATCTTTTTCATTGTCCAAAATTCCAAACATTCTAATATTTTTTTTTCTAGGTTCCACAACGGGATGACGAAGAAGTAGTGTACATCGACAACGAGCACCTGATCCGCCTTGTTGAGGAGCGTATCACATTGTGGGACAGCCGTGACCAGCAGTACAAAGACACAGTGGTGACCCGGCAGCTCTGGAATGAGGTGGCCGCAGCGATGATGGATGGCTGGGACAGTGCCTCTCCAAGTTCAAAAAGGGCGTTCAGTAAGTATAAAGATGCTCTGTGATACTGCATTGATTTTTGGTCCAGATGGTGCTGGTGTGTTTGTGACAAGATATATTCTTGCATTAAACACACCAATGCCTTGTGGAAAACAGTGATAGTGAGTAGGAGGAGGACTCAATATGTACAGACTGCATTCCTGCAATCCTTGGAGTTGGCAGAATACGTACAGAGCCACTCTCCAGATCTGTACCCGGCTCCACAACATTGACCCAATGGGCAGTGAGGGAAAGGTATCGTCCCTGTCCATGGCTACTGGTCCACGCATCGGTGGTCAGGTGGACCTTGCTACTGACGGCATTTAGTAGCGCATTTTTAATTTTTCCCTCCACATGCTTTTGCAGGGCAGGGACAGCTTGCCTGCTGAAATAAAAGCGGCTGGGCACATTGTATTGTGGAACTGCCAATGACATAAAGTTCCAGAAGGTGTCAGTCTCCACCAGCCTGAATGACAGCATCTCAAGGGCCAGTAGTTTGGCAATGCCGGCATTCAGAGCCAGTGCTCGGGGATGGTTTGCCGAGTATGGCCGCTTTTTCTCCCATGCCTGTGCTACCGATTGCTGGTGAGTGGCCTGGGAGTGTGCTGATGACTGCGAACGTGGTTCAGTGGGTGGAATTTCACTGGGTCTCTGGACAACAGTGGCAGTGGTTCTTCCATGGCGTTCCAGTGAGGAAGCCGAACCAGCTGTGTGTGAGCTGGAGGAAGAGGCCCCAACACGAGCTGAAGAGGTGGTAGGTGCTGCTGAAGGTTGGCCTACATCTTCAGTGTGTCTGTGTAACTCCACCTCGTGCTTGGTGCGCACATGTTTCCACATATTTGTAGTATTGAGGTTGGTCACATTTTTCCCTCGTTTCACTTTCTGATGACACAGCTTGCATTTGACAAAGCAAATGTCATCTGCAACTGTGTCAAAAAAAGACCACGCACTGCAAGTCCTGGGAGCGCCCGTTTTGTGTTTTGGAAGAGGATTGCTCCTCACGGGTGCCAAAGTGGAGGCTACAGGCAACCAAGTCTGCCCCCGCCCTCTCCCTCCTCTTTTGGCCGTTCGGGGAATCTCTTCCTCAGAGCTGCTCCCACCACCTTCCTGTGGCTGACGCCATGATGGGTCAAGGACCTCATCATCTCCACTCCCCTCTTCAAGCACCGGCTGGTCCTGGGTTGTCTCGCCAGCACCGTACGCACCAGAAATTGGCAACTGAGTCTCATCATCATCTGATGCATACTGAGGTGTGCTGACCATAGGCACTGGCCCACCCGCCTCTTCAGATTCAGAGGGACAAAGCAGTTGCGCATCACTGCATACTCCCTCTTCTTCACGCTCTAGAATGCTGCTTGGCTGGCCACCTCTTTCCAAGCCAACAGATTCTGAGAACAGAAGTAAAGATTGAGATGGCTCCTGTCCAGGGCTCTCAGACTGCCTGGGCAATTTGGCAGGTGGTGAAGAGACAGATGGTTGCTCTTCAGTGCTCTGGCCTTGGGAGGATGCGGAAGTCATTGAAGTGGATGCGTTAGCTGCCATCCATCCGACAACGGCTTCAATTTGTTCGTCACGCAGCAGTGGGGTACGGCGAGGTCCTACAAAGCTGCGCATGAAGGACTGTTGCCTGGTAAAAGTGGGGGATGCCGGGTCACTGGTGGCCGCAGCAGATACCGAATCCCCACGTCCTCTCCCTGCTGAAACTCCACAGCCACGACCACGTGCCTTACTCCCTGCCTTTTTCATCTTGGTAGACTGATAAAGATAGGCAGAAAAGTAAAAAAGGGGTGGCTTAGTGTTCTTATTCCTGAACACCTGCTAACCAGTATAAGAAACACTAATTTGGCTAAGAGTGTGTGTACTACACTTTAATATGATCTAATGTGGCCTAGACAACTGTAAAGTGGAGTGTTTGGTGAACTTTATTTCCTTTTTTTTGGGTGGGGGGGAAGGAAAGGATGTGACCAAAGTTTGAAAGCTATAGTATCACAAACTTTTTGGAGCGATTACAATGCAGGAAGCTAACCTACAATGCAATTGATGAGGATCCAAAAAATAGGGTGATACTAGCCTGGCTGGCCCTGAAGGGCACAAGCCAGCAAAAAGGCTCCTCTATCTAATCCTATATAGTGTTTGCAACCAACCAATGACAATGGATGCGGTTGGAAGCACACTAATATAGGAGCAAAAATCTGGCTAAATTAGCTGCAAAAAAAGGACTATGTATGAGGCAGTGACGCACGCTGAGCGGACTACAGCTAGCGGTGGCTGTAGAACACACTGCAACGTGAGCTGCACTCACACACAGAGAGACCTATCAGACAGCCAAAAACAGTGCAGAGAAATGGGCTATAGCACTGAAAGGCTGCTGAAAGGCTCCACTGTCCACTCCTTTAGTGTTTGCAACCAACGTATATGGATACGTATGGAAGCACACTATACAGGAGAAAAAAAAAGCAGCAATAAAAGAAAAATGTGTATGAGGCAGAGACACACGCTGGCCGGCCTACAAGCAGACGTGCCTGCAGGACACACTACACAGCGTGGGTCTGCACTCACACAGCCCTTGCAGACAGCTGTGAAAACAGCGCTGCTAGGGAAAAGCAAGCTACAGTGGTGGTTTATGTAGCCTGGGTTAAGCACTATATGTTTTGTGGAATCGCTATTTCTAACTGTCCCTCACAGTCTTCAACAGCAGCCTGTCCCTAACTGAATTCACAGCAGAGTGACCAGAAATGGCGGCTGCTGCGGTGGCTTTTTATAGTGCATCATGACATCATATCAACAGCCAATCACAGCCATGCCAGTAGTTAACATGCCTACATGCCTAACAGGATGTGCCCACACTTCTGAGGATCCCCATTGGCTGAATCAAATCGAGCGGGCTCCTAGCATTATGGGAACTTCCGATTCCGGTATTCGATATGAAAAAAGTATCGGAACTAAGTATCGGAATTCCGATACAGCTAATATCGGCCGATACCCGATTCTTGCGGTATCGGAATGCTCAACACTACTCAGGACTCTTTCTCGTTTGACAAATTCATCAACCTCCTCGCTGAGGGCCTTATTCAGTCATTGCCACGTTACCATGTGGCCTTTGAGCTCAGAGACTTCTTTCTCTAGCCCTTCTATTCTGTGCTCCCTTTCTTTCTCAGAGCCACAGTCACCCCCAGAGATTAAGTCATCCCTCCAGTTATTCACTAACCGTGTGACTACTTCCGCCGTCTTATCCACCAGGTCAGCGTCAGTTTTGTCACGAGTTTCAGTCAGCACAGCACTAGATTCTGTCCTAGTGGTGGCTACTGGCAACAACACATCACAGTCACACCACATCGTACGGTGAACCCCCAAGACACTCTCTATCTGTGTGTCAGCTCCGCTCTTTTTGTTAACCACACCATTCTCATTCACACTGTGGTACCCTTCAGGTGACGTCGGGTCAGTAAATTCATCTGATGCAATTCTTTCTCTGGTCGCCCCTACGTCTGGCCTGTTCATGTTAGGAGGCGTCAGCGTCTTCGTATGGGTTAGTCCAACAGTAGGAACGTCTCCACCCTCGTGGCATATATCATCAAACCTGACAAAGTCCCGGCCCCACTCCAAGGCATACACTAAGTCTGATGGTATACTGCCCTCTTGGCACTCACTGCCTCCAAGCCCCTCAAACATTATTCTGTCTACCGCATAGTTCACCGTGACCAGATGATTACAGCGAACCTGGACCATTTTCTCGGTCAGACAGAAAGTGAGAGGAGTTCCTACCAGAGTCACCTGACTCTTTGAGTCCAACCGTCCCGACATCCCTTCCTGGGGTAGCATCACGGTACACACTTGCGGCCAGTCATCACTCGGAAAGAATATCCCACATTCTGGAAATGACATACATAAACACTGCAGTTCCCAGACATACCCACTGAGCCAACCAGTGCTGTCATTTCTTCACACTCGGCCGCTTTCTGGACCACCACCCCAATTTGGGTCACCGCCCCCCTCTGGGACTCCACCCCCTTTTGGGCTACCACACCGATTTGGGTCACCGCCCCCTTTTGGGACTCCACCCCCTTTGGGCTACTACCCCGATTTGGGTCACCGCCCCCTTTTGGGACTCCACCCCTTTTCGGGATCTCCCCATGTCCGTTATACCGGTCTTCTCAGACCACAGTTCACACCACACAGTTTATGTCTCTCACGATACTAGACAAGTCCTTGCTGGCACCACCACATCTCCTGCTGTCACGATCACCAGCACCACCGGCTGCTGTTCACACACACAGCAGCTGGAGTCACTGCAGCTCCTGCTGCGCCATCTTCGTGGACCCACCGATCCACCGGAAGCTGTTGTGAGCTCATCTGTTCATTCACCTTTTGTGTCCGAGGATCTCCTTCTTCTGGTGAAGGAAGGTAGTGAGGCTGATTTGGATGAAAGAAACCAAACACCTGATCAGGTGGATTGTGACTGGGTAACGGGAACTTCAGACTGGATATAAGGCAGCTGACGCCCTTCTGAGTGGCTGGTGATTTCTCTGCTGGATTCTTGGAGACCAGTCTGATTCCTGCTTCCCAAAGATAAGTTTTTGCTCTACTATTGAACTTATTAGTTTTGGTTTTGTTTACCTTGTTTTTTGAGTTCAGCCATCCACGGCCGGGGGTGTGCTGGATTCTTTTTCCTTAATCAGTGTTCTCTTTTGCTCTGCTTTCAGAATATTCTGAGTTCTGATATAGGGTTTGAAATCTAGTGACTTCAGGGTCCTTTTTGCTTATCAGTTGTGTTGGTATATTTTTAGCAGGGTTTTCTCGGATTGCAGACAGCAGCTTTTCTGTCCTGTCCTTTTTAGTTAGCTTGGGCCCCATCATTTGCTCAACCTATCTTTCTATCTGTGTTAGTGTTTTCATCTTATTTCACCGTCATGATATGTTGGGGGCTACCTATTGCTTTGGGGTCTGCTCTGGGGCAGTCAGTTTTTCCCTTTTCTCTCTTCGGGCTTGTTTAGATCTCCGGCTGTGACAAGGTGTCTGGGATCACTGTTATGATTGAGTCACCGTAGGAGGCAAAAACAGAAATGCTAGCTAAGTCCAGAAAACCAGAGAGGTTGGCAGCTATCGGATTGCAGACCCCTGAACCTATCAACACAACTAGCAGTAGCCGGGGGGGGGTTCCTACGATACCCTAGACCCCACGATCACAGCCGGAGAATTAAATAGCCTAAAGACAGAAAGGGAAATCTAAACTGCCCCAGAGCAGACCCCAAAGCAAAAGACAGCCCCCCACATATAATGACGGTGAAGCAAGAAGAAAGAACACAACACAGACAGAAAGATAGACTGAGCAAAGACGGGGCCCAAGCTAACTAGATAGGAAAGGACAGGAAGGCTGCTGTCTGCAATCCATGAAAAACCCTATGAAAATAAGAGCCAACAGACTGACAGTGAAAAAGGCCCTGAAGACGCTAGGCTTCAAAAAGACTATGTCAGTACTCAGGAATATTCTGAAGACAGAGCAACCGGCAAAAGGAGAATCAGCTCACCCCAGCAGGGAATGGCAGAATCCAGAAAAGCAAGGCAAACAAAAACAAAACACAAATGCTAAAAGGCAAAGCAGAAAACTTAGCTTTAGAGGAGCAGGAATCAGACTGGTTTCCTAGAAGTCCACAGAGAAATCACCCGCAGGGCAGAAGGGCGTCGGCAGCCTTATATCCAGTCCGTGACTCCACTCAGCCAGTCATCATCATTAGGTTCAGGTGCCTGATAATCAGGCTCATTACCTTCCTTTACCAGAATAGGGAGTTCACCAGACCTCAGTGACGAAGGGGAAAATGAACTCACAACAGTACCTCCCCCTTGAGGAGGGGTCACCGAACCCTCAACCACGCCACCAGGGCGATCAGGGTGAGCCCGATGAAAGGCACGCACCAATCTTTTGGCATGAATATCAGAGGCAGAGACCCAGGAATTATCCTCCTGACCATAACCCTTCCACTTAACCAAATACTGGAGTCTCCGTCTAGCCAGACGGGAATCCAGTATTTTCTCTACCTCATATTCCATGTTACCTTCAACCAATACAAGGTCTGGAGGTGCCACCCCAGGAACAACTGGTTCAACAAACCTCTTCAACAAGGACTTATGGAACACATTATGGATTTTAAATGTGACAGGAAGAGCCAAATGAAAAGAGACCGGATTAATAATCTCCACAATCTTGTAAGGTCCAATAAATCTAGGCTTAAACTTAGGAGAAGCCACCTTCATAGCAATATTTTTTGATGATAACCACACCATATCACCAATCTTAAACTGGGGACCAATGGTCCTATGTCGATTGGAAAACCGCTGGGCCTTTTCCTGGGAGAGAGATAGCGTATCCACCACTTGGTCCCAGATTTGGTGCATTCTCTCCACCACAGTGTCAACACCTGGGCAGGCAGAAGGCTCCATCTGCCCTGAAGAAAATCGAGGATGAAACCCAAAGTTACAAAAAAAGGTGACATCAAAGTGGCAGAACTAGCTCTATTATTTAAAGCAAATTCGGCCAAGGGCAAAAATGAAACCCAATCATCCTGATCAGCGGAAATAAAACATCTCAAATACGACTCCAAGGTCTGGTTTGTTCTCTCTGTCTGCCCATTGGTCTGAGGGTGAAAAGCAGAGGAGAAGGATAACTGAATTCCCAGCTTGGAACAGAAAGTCCTCCAAAATCTAGACACAAACTGAACTCCTCTGTCAGATACAATGTTCTCAGGAATCCCGTGCAAGCGAACCACCTGTTGCAAAAACAGGGGCACCAACTCAGAGGAAGACGGCAACTTAGGGAGTGGTACAAGATGAACAATCTTAGAGAACCTATCACAAATCACCCAAATAACAGTCATTCTTTGAGAGACCGGCATATCAGAGATGAAATCCATTGAAATATGGGTCCATGGCCTCCTGGGGACCGGCAAAGGCATCAACAACCCACTAGAGCGAGAACAAAATTTAGACCGGGAGCAAGTCCCACAGGACTGCACAAAATTCCTGACATCATGAGACAAGGTGGGCCACCAAAAAGAGCGACTCACCAGATCTCTAGTACCAAAAATACCTGGATGACCAGCCAATGCAGAGCAATGAACTTCAGACATCACTCTCTTCTTCCACTGGTCAGGAACATACAACTTTCCACTGGGACAACGCTCAGGTTTGTCCTCCTGGAACTCTTGCAGAGCAAGTCTCAAATCAGGCGAGATGGCAGAAAGAACTACCCCTTCGCCTAAGATGGTAGCAGGCTTGGTCACCACAGGAGAATCAGCAAAGAAGCTCCTAGAGAGGGCGTCTGCCTTGACATTCTTAGTTCCAGGAAGAAAAGAGACCACAAAATCAAAACGTGTAAAAAACAAGGCCCACCTAGCCTGTCTAGGGTTCAAGCGTTTAGCCGACTCTAGGTAAATCAAATTCTTGTGGTCAGTGAGGACCACAACTTGATGTTTAGCTCCCTCCAACCAATGTTTCCACTCCTCAAATGCCCATTTCATGGCCAACAGTTCCCGATTCCCCACATCATAGTTACGTTCAGATGGAGAGAACTTTCGGGAAAAGAAAGCACAGGGATTCATTTTAGATGTTACAGGATCCTTTTGGGACAAAACAGCTCCTGCACCAATCTCAGAAGCATCCACCTCTACCTGGAACGGGAGTGAGACATCAGGTTGCTGCAAAACCCGGGCGGAGGTAAATCTTCGCTTCAGCTCCTGAAAGGAAGCAACAGCCTCCGGAGACCAATTCAACACATCAGCACCCTTCTTAGTCAGATCAGTCAATGGCTTGGCAATACTAGAAAATTTTGCTATAAATTTCCGATAAAAATTAGCAAAACCCAAAAACTTCTGGAGGGCCTTCAAAGAAGTGGGCTGAACCCAATCATAAATGGCCTGTACCTTGGCCGGGTCCATTTCAATAGTTAATGGAGACAAAATAAATCCCAAAAATGAAATCCTCTGTACTCCAAAAAGGCATTTCGATCCTTTGACATACAGGGAATTCTCCCTCAAGATCCGGAACACAGTCCGAATATGTTCCACATGAGAATCCCAATCCTTGGAGAAGATCAAAATATCATCCAGATAGATAATCAAAAATTTATCGACAAAGTCTCGGAAAATATCGTTCATGAAGCACTGGAAGACAGAAGGGGCATTAGTGAGCCCAAAAGGCATCACCAGGTGTTGTGAGTTCATTTTCCCCTTCATTACTGAGGCCCGAGGAACTCCCTCTTCTGGTTAAGAAAGGTAGTGAGCCTGATTGTCAAACACCTGAGGCTGATGATGAGGACTGGCTGAGTGGAGTTACGGACTGGATATAAGGTTGCCGACGCCCTTCTGCCCTGCGGGTGATTTCTCTGTGGGATCCTTGGACACCAGTCTGAATTCCTGCTCCTCCAAAGCTAAGTTTGCTGCTCGGCCTTTTGCTTTTGTGCTTTGACTTTGTTTTTGCTTTGTTTTTCTGGATTTCTGCCATTCCCTGCTGGGGTGTGCTGAATTCATTTAGCTCTGTCTTCTGAAATTACCTGAGTGCTGATTCAGTTTTTGAAGCCTAGCTGCTTCAGGGCCTTTTTCATATCAGCTGGTTGGCTTATGTCTTTGATAGGGTTTTGGCAGATTGCAGACAGCAGCCTTCCTGTCCTTTCCTATCTAGGTAGTTTTTGGGCCCCGTCTTTGCTCAGTATATCTTTCTGTCTGTGTTTGTATTTTCATCTTGCTTCACCGTCATTATATGTTGGGGTCTGCCTATTGCTTTGGGGTCTGCTCTGGGGCAGTTTAGATTTCCCCTTTCTTTCTTTAGGCCAATGTATTTCTCCGGCTGTGATCAAGGGGTCTAGGGCATCGTAGGAACCCCCCACGGCTACTGCTAGTTGTGTTGATAGGTTCAGGGGTCTGCAATCTGATAGTTGCCAACTTCTCTGGTTTTCTGGACTTAGCTTGTATTTCTGCTTTTGCCTCCTACGGTGACTCATTCATAACAACCAGGTACTCAAAATGTCCCTCCGGAGTATTAAACGCCGTCTTCCATTCATCCCCCTGCTTAATGCGGATAAGATTATACGCCCCCCTGAGGTCAAGCTTGGTAAACCAGCAAGCACCTCTAACTCTAGAGAATAGATTCGAAATCAGGGGTAACGGATAATGATATTTAATAGTAATTTTGTTGAGGGCACGATAATCAATACAAGGCCTTAAAGAACCATCCTTTTTGGCCACAAAAAAAAACCCGGCACCTAAGGGTGAAGAGGATGATCTAATATGACCCTTCTCCAATGCCTCCTTAATATAGGACCGCATAGCCTCGTGCTCGGGTACAGAGAAATTGAAGAGTCGACCCTTGGGAAATTTACACCCCGGGCTCAGTTCAATTGCACAGTCATAACTCCTATGAGGAGGCAAGGACGCAGACTCATTCTCACTAAATACCTCATAAAAGTCCGCCAAATAGTCAGGAACATCATGCGACTGAGGAGAGGTGGAAAAAAACGGAGCCTCACTACAGGCACACCGATAACCCCAACTCACCACAGACACAGATTTCCAATCCAAGACTGGATTATGAATTTGCAACCAGGGAAACCCCAGAACAACGGCATCATGCAGACCATGTAACACCAAAAATCTGCAATTTTCTTGATGGTCTGGGGCGACCCGCATGACCACCTGGGTCCAAAACTGAGGTTTATTTTTCGCCAAAGGAGTAGCATCAATCCCCCTCAAAGGGATAGGCGTCTGCAGAGGTGTCATCGGAAATCCACCACATTTAGCAAAATCCAAGTCCATTAGGTTTAGCGCTGCTCCCGAATCCACAAAAGCATTGGCGGAAAATGTGGACAGGGAGCAGATCAGAGTAATTGCCAGAAGAAACTTAGGTTGAACACCACCAACAGAAAACGTGTGTGCAAAGCGTTTCTCTCGTCTAGGACAAACAGAAATAATATGCGAGGCATCTCCACAGAAAAAACACAGCTTATTACGCCTTCTGAACTCCTGACGTTGCGCCTTAGACAAAACTCTATCACATTGCATAGGTTCAGACGTCTGTTCTACCGGTGGCAACACCTCTCGTGCAATCCTGCGTTCACGTAAACGCCGATCAACCTGAATGGCTAATGACATAGAATCGTCAAGACCAGAGGGAACAGGAAATCCCACCATAGTATCTTTTACGGCTTCTGACAAACCCTTCCGAAAGAGAGCAGCCAAGGCATTATCATTCCAGGTAGTAAGGACCGCCCACTTTTGGAACTTTTGACAGTACAACTCTGCAGAATCTCGACCCTGGTTCAATGCCAACAGAGTCTTTTCAGCCTGATCAATAGCATTAGGTTCGTCATACAACAACCCCAAGGCTTGAAAGAATGCGTTCACATTAGTCAGAATAGGATCATCTGGTTTCAAAGAAAACGCCCAATCCTGGGGATCGCCACGCAGCAAAGAGATGACAATTTTAACCTGCTGCGCGGAGCTCCCTGACGAGTTAGGCTTCAAGGCAAAAAATAATTTACAATTATTTTTGAAACTCAAAAATTTAGATCGATCCCCAAAAAATACATCAGGTGTAGGGATCTTTGGTTCAACAGCATGCGAACGAACAAGGTAGGCGGAAATTCCCCGCACTTCCGCAGCGAGCTGCTCCACATGATCAGACAATTGCTTTATCTCCATTGAGAGAAAAAAAAAATTCCCCCTACGGCCTCAGAGATATAGAGGAAAGAATATACACACTTTTTTTTTTTTAAACACAATTCTTTCCTGCTATTGAGTACCCTAGGATCTGCGGTATGGCGGGTAATTCTGTTATGATTGAATCACCGTAAGAAGCAAAAACAGAAATGCTAGCTAAGTCCAGAAAACCAGAGAGGTTGGCAGCTATCAGATTGCAGACTCCTAAACCTATCAACACAACTAGCAGTAGCCGGGGGGGTTCCTACGATGCCCTAGACCCCTCGATCACAGCTGGAGAATCAAATAGCCTAAAGACAGAAAGGGAAATCTAAACTGCCCCAGAGCAGACCCCAAAGCAAAAGGCAGCCCCCCACATATAATGACGGTGAAACAAGAAGAAAGAACACAACACAGACAGAAAGATAGACTGAGCAAAGATGGGGCCCAAGCTAACTAGATAGGAAAGGACAGGAAGGCTGCTGTCTGCAATCCATGAAAAACCCTATGAAAATAAGAGCCAACAGACTGACAGTGAAAAAGGCCTTGAAGACGCTAGGCTTCAAAAAGACTATGTCAGTACTCAGGAATATTCTGAAGACAGAGCAACCGGCAAAAGGAGAATCAGCTCACCCCAGCAGGGAATGGCAGAATCCAGAAAAGCAAGGCAAACAAAAACAAAACACAAATGCTAAAAGGCAAAGCAGAAAACTTAGCTTTAGAGGAGCAGGAATCAGACTGGTTTCCTAGAAGTCCACAGAGAAATCACCCGCAGGGCAGAAGGGCGTCGGCAGCCTTATATCCAGTCCGTGACTCCACTCAGCCAGTCATCATCATTAGGTTCAGGTGCCTGATAATCAGGCTCATTACCTTCCTTTACCAGAATAGGGAGTTCACCAGACCTCAGTGACGAAGGGGAAAATGAACTCACAACAGATCACCGTAGGAACGGCTACTGCTAGTTGTGTGATAGGATTAGGGGTCTGCAATCCGCTAGTTTCCAACCTCTCTGATTTACTGGGCTGAGCTTGTGTTTTGTTTTTTCCTCCTCGGTGACTCAATCATAACAGAATCACCAGCCATACCTCAGATTCTAGGGTACTCAAAAGCAGGAAGGAATTGTTAAAAACAAAAAAAAAAGTGTCAGAATTTTTTTTTTTGTGTATATTTTTTCCTCTTTTTCTCTGAGGCCGTAGGAGGAATATATTTTTTTCTGATGGAGTTTAAGCAATTGTCTGATCGTGTGGAGCAGCTTGCTGCTGAAGTGCGAGGAATTTCCGCCTATCTTGCTCATTCACACGCTGCTGAACCAAAAATCCCCACTCCTGATGTGTTTTGGGGGAATTGGTCTAAATTTTTGAATTTTAAGAATAATTGTAAATTATTTCTTGCCTTGAAGCCTAACTCATCGAGGAGCTCTGCGCAGCAGGTTCAAATTGTCATCTCCTTGCTGCGTGGCGATCCCCAGGATTGGGCGTTTTCTTTAGTACCAGATGATCCTATTCTAACTAATGTGGATGCATTTTTTCAGGCCTTGGGTTTGTTGTATGATGAACCTAATGCGATTGATCAAGCTGAAAAGACCCTGTTGGCACTGAGCCAGGGTCAAGATTCTGCAGAACTGTACTGTCAAAAATTCCGAAAGTGGGCGGTCCTCACCACTTGGAATGATTGTGCCTTGGCAGCTCTCTTTCGGAAGGGTTTGTCAGAAGCCGTAAAGGATACTATGGTGGGATTTCCTGTTCCCTCTGGTCTTGATAATTCTATGTCATTAGCCATTCAGGTTGATCGGCGTTTACATGAACGTAAAATTACACAGGAAATGCCGCCACCTGTTGAACAAATGTCTGAACCTATGCAATGTGATAGAGTTTTGCCTAGGGCGCAATGTCAGGAGTTTAGAAGGCGTAATAAGCTATGTGTTTTCTGTGGAGATGCCTCTCATACTATTTCTGTCTGCCCTAAACGAGAGAAACGTTTTGCACACACATTTGCTGTGGGTGGTGTACAACCTAAGTTTCTTGTGGCAATTACTCTCATCTGCTCCCTGTCCACATTTTCTGCTAAAGCCTTTGTAGATTCAGGAGAGGCCTTGAACCTAATGGATTTAGATTTTGCTAAACGTTGTGGTTTCCCTATGACACCCCTGCGGACGCCTATTCCTTTGAGGGGTATTGATGCTACTCCGTTGGCGAAGAAAAAACCTCAGTTTTGGACCCAGGTGGTAATGCGGGTCGCCCCAGACCATCAAGAAAATTGCAGATTTTTGGTGTTGCATAATTTGCATGATACTATTGTTCTGGGGTTCCCCTGGTTGCAAATCCATAATCCAGTTTTGGATTGGAAATCTGTGTCTGTGGTGAGTTGGGGTTGTCGGTGTGCTCTTAGTGACACTCCTGTTTTCTTCACCTCTCCCCAGTCGCATGAGGTTCCTGACTATTTGGCTGATTTTTATCATGTGTTTAGTGAGAGTAAGTCTGCGTCTTTGCCTCCTCATATGAGTTTTGACTGTGCAATTGAGCTGAGTACGGGGTGTAAATTTCCCAAGGGTCGACTTTTTAATTTATCTGTACCCGAACATGAGGCTATGTGTTCTTATATTAAGGAGTCGTTGGATTAGGGTCATATTAGACCATCCTCTTCACCCTTGGGTGCTGTTTTTTTTTGTGGCCAGGAAGGATGGTTCATTAAGGCCCTGTATTGACTATCGCTCCCTTAACAAAATTACTGTTAAATATCAGTATCCGTTACCCCTGATTTTTGACCTATTTTCTAGAGTTGAAGGTGCTTGCTGGTTTACCAAGCTTGACCTCAGGGGGGCGTATAATCTTATTCGCATTAAGCATGGGGATGAATGGAAGACGGCGTTTAATACTCCGGAGGGACATTTTGAGTACCTGGTGATGCCTTTTGGGCTCACTAACGCCCCTTCTGTCTTCCAGTGCTTCATGAATGATATTTTCCGGGACTTTGTGGATAAGTTTCTGATCATCTATTTGGATGATATTTTGATCTTTTCCAGGGATTGGGACTCTCATGTGGAACATGTTCGGACTGTGTTCCGGATTTTGAGGGAAAACTCCCTGTATGTTAAGGGATCGAAATGTCTTTTTGGTGTACAGAGGATTTCATTTTTGGTATTTATTTTGTCTCCGTCAACTATTGAAATGGACCTGGCCAAGGTACAGGCCATTTATGATTGGGTGCAGCCCACTTCTTTGAAGGCTCTCCAGAAGTTTTGGAGTTTTGCTAATTTTTATCGTAAGTTTATAGCTAATTTTTCTGTTATTGCCAAACCATTAACTGATTTGACTAAGAAGGGCACTGATTTGATGAATTGGTCTCCAGAGGCTGTTTCTTCTTTTCAGGAGCTGAAGCGGAGGTTCACTTCTTCTCCGGTTTTGCGACAACCCGATGTCTCACTTCCATTTCAGGTAGAGGTGGACGCTTCTGAGATTGGTGCAGGAGCTGTTTTGTCCCAAAAAGATCCTGTAACATCTCAAATGAACCCCTGTGCCTTCTTTTCCCGAAAGTTCTCTCCTTCGGAACGCAACTATGATGTGGGGAATCGAGAACTGTTGGCCATGAAGTGGGCATTTGAGGAGTGGAGACATTGGTTGGAGGGAGCTAGACATCAAGTTGTTGTCCTCACTGACCACAAGAATTTGATCTACCTTGAGTCGGCTAAACGCTTGAATCCGAGACAGGCCAGGTGGGCCTTGTTTTTCACACGTTTTGATTTTGTGGTCTCCTTTCTTCCGGGCACTAAGAATGTTAAGGCTGATGCCCTCTCTAGGAGTTTTTTGGCTGATTCTCCTATTGTGACCAAGCCTGCTACCATCTTAGGTGAGGGGGTGGTTCTTTCTGCCATCTCGCCTGATTTGAGACGTGCTCTGGAGAAGTTTCAGGAGGATAAGCCTGAATGTTGTCCCAGTGGTAGGTTGTATGTTCCTGACCAGTGGAGGAGGAAAGTGATGTCTGAGGTTCATTGCTCCGCGTTGGCTGGTCATCCAGGTATTTTTGGTACTAGAGATTTGGTGAGTCGGTCTTTTTGGTGGCCTGCCTTGTCTCGTGATGTCAGAAATTTTGTGCAGTCCTGTGGGACTTGCTCCCGATCTAAGCCTTGTTCTCGTTCTAGTGGGTTGTAGATGCCTTTGCCGGTGCCAAGGAGGCCATGGACCCATATTTCAATGGATTTTATTTCTGATCTGCCTGTCTCTCAGAGGATGACTGTTATTTGGGTGATTTGTGATAGATTCTCTAAGATGGTCCATCTTGTACCACTCCCTAAGTTGCCATCTTCCTCAGAGTTGGTGCCCTTGTTTTTGCAACAGGTGGTTCGCTTGCACGGGATTCCTGAGAACATTGTATCGGACAGAGGAGTTCAGTTTGTCTCTAGATTCTGGAGGACCTTTTGTTCCAAGTTGGGAATTCAGTTGTCCTTCTCTGCATTTCACCCTCAGACCAATGGGCAGACGAAGAGAACAAACCAGACTTTGGAGGCTTATTTGAGATGTTTTATATCTGCTGATCAGGATGATTGGGTCTCATTTTTACCCTTGGCCGAATTTGCTTTAAATAATAAAGCTAGTTCTGCCACTTTGATGTCACCCTTTTTCTGTAACTTTGGGTTTCATCCTCGATTTTCTTCAGGGCAGGTGGAGTCTTCTGCCTGTCCAGGGGTTGACACTGTGGTGGAAAGAATGCAGCAGATTTGGGACCAAGTGGTGGATAAGTTGTCTCTTTCCCAGGAAAAGGCCCAGCGGTTTTCTAACCGGCATAGGACCATTGGTCCCCGGTTCAAGGTGGGTGATATGGTCTGGTTGTCATCAAAGAATATCTCTATGAAAGTGGCTTCTCCAAAGTTTAAACCTAGATTTATTGGACCTTACAAGATTTTGGAGATTATTAATCCGGTCTCTTTTTGGTTGTCTCTTCCTGTCACATTTAAGATTCATAATGTGTTTCATAAGTCCTTGTTGAAGAGGTTTGTTGAACCAGTGGTTCCTATGGCCGCACCTCCAGACCCTGTGTTGGTTGAAGGTAACATGGAATATGAGGTAGAGAAGATACTGGATTCCCGTCTGGCTAGACGGAGACTCCAGTATTTGGTTAAGTGGAAGGGTTATGGTCAGGAGGATAATTCCTGGGTCTCTGCCTCTGATATTCATGCCGAAAGATTGGTGCGTGCTTTTCATCGGGCTCATCCTGATCGGTCTGGTGGCTTGGATGAGGGTTCGGTGACCCCTCCTCAAGGGGGAGGTACTGTTGTGAGCTCATCTGTTCATTCACCTTTTGTGTCCGAGGATCTCCCTCTTCTGGTGAAGGAAGGTAGTGAGGCTGATTTGGATGAAAGAAACCAAACACCTGATCAGGTGGATTGTGACTGGGTAACGGGAACTTCAGACTGGATATAAGGCAGCCGACGCCCTTCTGAGTGGCTGGTGATTTCTCTGCTGGATTCTTGGAGACCAGTCTGATTCCTGCTTCCCAAAGATAAGTTTTTGCTCTACTATTGAACTTATTAGTTTTGGTTTTGTTTACCTTGTTTTTTGAGTTCAGCCATCCCCGGCCGGGGGTGTGCTGGATTCTTTTTCCTTAATCAGTGTTCTCTTTTGCTCTGCTTTCAGAATATTCTGAGTTCTGATATAGGGTTTGAAGTCTAGTGACTTCAGGGTCCTTTTTGCTTATCAGTTGTGTTGGTAATATTTTTAGCAGGGTTTTCTCAGATTGCAGACAGCAGCTTTTCTGTCCTGTCCTTTTTAGTTAGCTTGGGCCCCATCATTTGCTCAACCTATCTTTCTATCTGTGTTAGTGTTTTCATCTTATTTCACTGTCATTATATGTTGGGGGCTGCCTATTGCTTTGGGGTCTGCTCTGGGGCAGTCAGTTTTTCCCTTTTCTCTCTTTGGGCTTATTTAGATCTCCGGCTGTGACGAGGTGTCTGGGATCACCGTAGGAACACTCCACGGCTACTGCTAGTTGTGTGATAGGATTAGGGGTCTGCAATCTGCTAGTTTCCAACCTCTCTGATTTTCTGGGCTGAGCTTGTGTTTTGTTTTTTCCTCCTCAGTGACTCAATCATAACAGGAAGCCGCTTGTTACCTTCGTGACCCCACTGAGCCACATCAAGCCGCTTGTCACCTTCTTGACTCCCACTGAGCCACCGCAGGCTGAGTCGAGAAAAAAGAAGAAAAAACACACCACAAAAAAACTCAAAAACTCACGTGTCCTGACTGTGTGCTACTCAGGATGCTCCTGTCTCCACCTGAGACCGTCCAACACACAGGGCGCACCGGGTGCGATTCAGGGAGCGACCCTCCTCCCAGGGTCTCCCCACACACCGGCCTCACCAGGTCCAGGGGCTCGGCGGGTGCTCTTCAGGACATCTGTCTTTGCCTGAGAATGCCCAACACTCGCGCCTCACCAGGTCAAAGGTCACACCACGTGCTCCTGGGATCCGACTCTTCTCCCAGGGTTGACCCTCCAGGACCTTTCCTCACTGAACCCTCCAGGTACACTGTCTTCCTCACTGACCCAGGTCAGTACCACACGAACACCTGTCCGATACCTGTGTCGGCCACACGGGTCACCGTTTTACTCATTGACCCAGGTCAGTACCGCACAAACACCAGTCCGTTTCTCCTGTGTTGCCCACACAGGTCCTCGGGTACCTCTTCTCCGCAGAGGCACCCTAGCAATTACCAGTCTCTTTCTCCTGGGGAAGCGGCCACACTGGGCTCACCGATCCGGACAGTGCCTTACTCACTAGATCGCCCCACGGTTTCCAGAACCACAGCCGGGCAGTGGCTTCCCCGCTTGCAAGCCATCACAGGCTCTGCTCACATGTGGCCGGTCAGCAGCACATCACACGGCTTCCACAACCGTCAGCCCTCCTGGCTCAGCATTGCTCTTTGCCACCGAATTTTGCAGTCCTTATCCGTTGCTCCCAGCAACAAGGCTACACCACTGCCCGCATCCTCCACCAATTGTGAGGTAGCGCTGTCATTCAAGGTTGGGGGACACTCGCTTGGCAGCAAATAAATCACATCCGGTACGGGTTTTCCATAAAACCATATCAGTTCGTGAGGTTTATTAGTCAGCATAAACCAAAGGAAGCACCACAAAGATCATATCAGCATAGCGTCCGTTATATAGGCTATTCAGCCTCATCACGTCAGGGTTCCCACATGGCTGTTTCTCCAGGCTGCAGAAATCCACTCACTCCTCAGGGACTCTCAGACGCTGGCAGCCATTACACACACAGCCGCTCCACATGCTGTTAGTGAGGAGATCCTTCTCCTCACGGGACCTTCCAAACTGGACCAATCAGGTCCCAGCATTCACACATGTGACCTACCCTGGCCACCATATATGGTCTGTAGCCACGCCCACCGGGTCACATGGCTATGACCTCATCACAGGTCCTTCACCTACTCACATAGCCTTTTACTATAGGTGTTATCAGACACACCCCTGGGTGGATTTGTAGGTAACCAGAACCCGCCCATCTCTCTAGTTACCTGAAGACTTCTCCCTTATACTTAGAAACAACACCTCAGCAATGATATTGCTGATCACACATACACAAGTCTCCATCTCAAAGCCACCCACTTTGAGATACATAACTATCCTTCAGGATTCTGCCACTCATCCGTTCTCTTTGGACATCCACACAGCGCCCCTAGTGGACACAGTGGTCATTACACCACAGATACTATACAGGAATATCTGGAGAAGAATAACCTCATGACCCAATATCAACATGGGTTTACAAGGGACCGTTCCTGTCAGACTAATCTGATAAGCTTTTATGCAGAGGTAAGTTCCAGACTGGACCAAGGGAATGCAGTGGACATGGTGTACATGGACTTTTCAAAAGCTTTTGATACGGTGCCACACAAAAGGTTGATACATAAAATGAGAACAATGGGGATAGGGGAAAATATGTGTAGGTGGGTTAAGAGCTTGCTCAGGGATAGGAAACAAAGGGTGGTTATTAATGGAGCACACTCGGACTGGGTCACGGTTAGCAGTGGGGTACCACAGGGGTCAGTTTTGGGCCCGCTTCTTTTTAACATATTAATGACCTTGTAGGGGGCATAGAGAGTAGAATTTCAATATTTGCAGATGTCACTAAACTCTGCAGGGTAATCAATACAGAGGAGGACAATTTTATATTACAGGAGGATTTATGTAAACTAGAAGCTTGGGCTGATAAATGGCAAATGAGCTTTAATGGGGATAAATGTAAGGTCATGCACTTGGGTAGAATGAACAAGATGTATAATTATGTGCTTAATTGTAAAACACTGGGCAAAACAGTCACTGAAAAAGACCTGGGTGTATGGGTGGACGACAAACTCACATTTAGTGGCCATCGTCAGGCAGCTGCTGCAAAGGCAAATAAAATAATGGGATGCATTAAAAGAGGCATAGATGCTTATGAGGAGAACATAATTTTACCTCTATATAAGTCACTAGTGCGACCACACTTAGAATACTGTGTACAGTTCTGGTCTCCGGTGTATAAGAAAGACATAGCTGAACTGGAGCGGGTGCAGAGAAGAGCGACCAAGGTTATTAGGGAACTAGGGGGTCTGCAATACCAAGACAGGTTATTACACTTGGGGTTATTTAGTTTGGAGAATCGAAGGCTTAGGGGTGATCTTATTACAATGTATAAATATATGCGGGGACAATACAAAGACCTTTCTAATGATCTTTTTACTCTTAGACCTGTGACGGGGACAAGGGGGCATCCTCTACGTCTGGAGGAAAGAAGGTTTAAGCATACTCACAGACGCGGATTCTTTACTGTAAGAGCAGTGAGACTATGGAACTCTCTGCCATATGATGTATTGAGTGATTCCCTACTAAAATTTAAGAAGGGACTGGATGCCTTTCTTGAAAAGTATAATATTACAGGGTTTATACACTAGTTTCCTTAATATTGCGTTGATCCAGGGAGCAAGTCTGATTGCCGTATGTGGAGTCGGGAAGGAATTTTTTTCCCCAATGTGAAGCTTACTGTTGCCACATGGGTTTTTTTTGCCTTCCTCTGGATCAACATGTTAGGGCAAGCTATGATAGGATATGGGTTGAACTAGGTGGACTTAACCCCTTAATCCCATGTGACGTACTATCCCGTCCATGTGCCCTGGGACTTAACTCCCAGGGACGGGATAGTACGTCACAGCGATCAGCGGCGCCCACGTGGTGAGCGCCGCTGATCGCAGCCGGGTGTCAGCTGATTATCACAGCTGACACCGGCACAATATGGCAGGCAGCGTCGGACTGGAACACCTTGGGCCCACCAGAGAAAATCATTCTTGGGGCCCACTATGTAGCTGCATAGAGTTAAATACCAGACCACCAATTATGCGGTAAAACACGCTAATATCCGGGTATAATATAAGGTTGTACATGTCTTAATTATGTAGCAGGAGTTGTGGTAGCCCCCTCATAGAATATAAAGCAGCCCCCTCACATAGTATAATGCAGCCATCTCATAGAATATAATGCAGCCATCTCATAGAATATAATACTGCCCCCCTCATAGGGTATAATACTGCCCCCCTCATAGGGAATAATGCATCCCCTCATAGGGTATAATGCACCCCCTCATAGGGTATAATACTGCCCCCCTCATAGGGTATAATACTGCCCCCCTCATAGGGAATAATGCACCCCCTCATAGGGTATAATACTGCCCCCCTCATAGGGTATAATACTGCCCCCCTCATAGGGAATAATACTGCCCCCCTCATAGGGTATAATACTGCCCCCCTCATAGGGTATAATACTGCCCCCCTCATAGGGTATAATACTGCCCCCCTCATAGGGTATAATACTGCCCCCCTCATAGGGAATAATGCTGCCCTCCTCATAGGGTATAATGCAGCCTCCTCATAGGGTATAATGCTGCCCCCTCATAGGGTATAATACTGCCCCCCTCATAGGGTATAATACTGCCCCCCTCATAGGGAATAATGCTATATAGATATAGAGTTAGATAGATATAGATAGAAAGATAGATGTAGAAATAGATAGATATAGAGATAGATAGTAGATAATGGATAGAAAGTAGATAATGGATAGATGTAGATAGAAAGATTCATAGAGATAGATAGAGATAGATAGAGATAGATAGAGATAGATATAAAGATAGATATAGAAAGAAATATAGATAGATAGATCGATAGGTAGATAGATATAGAGATAGATAGAAAATAGATAATGGATAGATAGATAGATATAGAGATAGATAGCTATAGATAGAAAGATATAGAGATAGATATATAGATAGAGATATATAATAGATAGAGATAGATAATAGATAGAGATATACAGAAATAATAATAATAATAATAATAATAATAATAATAATATAGACATATATAGATAGATATAGAGATAAATATATATAGATAGATGGCTATAAATAAAAATAGATATAGAGATATATATAGAGATAGATAGATATAGAGATAATAGATATAGAGATAGATAGATAGATGGATAGATAGATATAGATAATAGAGATAATAGATAGATATAGAGATAGATAGATAGATAAAGAGAGAGAGATAGAGATAGATAGATAGATAATGAGATATAGAGATAGATACAGAGATATAGTGTTAGATAGATATAGAGATAGATAGATATAGAGATAGATATGGATATAGAGATAGATAGACAGATATAGAGATAGATATAGAGATAGATAGATATAGAGATAATATACAGATAGATAGATAGATAGATATAATATATAGATAGCTATAGAGATAGATATAGAGATAGATATAGAGATAGATAGGTAGATAGATATAGAGATAATAGATAGATATAGAGATAGATAGATATAGATATAAAGATAGATAGAGATAGAGAGAGCGGTAGATAGAGAGAGAGATAGATAGAGAGAGATAGATACAGAGATCGATAAATAGATAGAGAGATAGATATAGATATAGATAATAGATAGAGATAGATAAAGATAGATAATAAATATAGAGATAACAGATATAGAGATAGAGTAAGATAGAAAGATATAGAGATAGGTAGATATAGATAATAGAGATAGCTAGATAGACATAATAGATAGATATAGATATAGATAGATATAGAGATAGATAGCAAGAAAGATATAGAGATAGATGTAGAGATAGAAAGATAGATATAGAGATAGAGCGATAGATAGAGAAAGATAGATAGATATAGAGATAGATATAGAGATAGAAAGATAGATAGATATACAGAGAGATAGATATAGAGATAGAGATAAATAGAGAGATAGATATAGAGAGAGATATAGAGAGAAATAGATATAGATATAGAGATAATAGATATATATAGAGATAGATAGATATAGATATAGAGAGAGATAGATACAGAGAAAAGATATAGAGATAAATAGATAGAGAAAGATAGATAGATATATAGATATAGAGATAGAAAGATAGATATAGAGATAGAGCGATAGATAGATATACAGAGAGATAGATATAGAGATAGATAGATATATAGATAGCTATAGAGAGATATAGAGATAGAGCGATAGATAGCGAGAGATATAGATATAGAGATAGATAGATACAGAGAAAAGATATAGAGATAGATAACGGATAGATAAATAGATAGATAGGTATAGAGATAGATATAGATATTAGATAGAGATATATATATATAGATAAAGATAGATAGATATAGATGGTAGCTAGATAGATAATAAATATAGAGATAATAGATATAGAGATAGATAGAGTAAGATAGATAGATATAGAGATAGATAGATAGATAAATATAGAGATAGATATAGAGATAGAAAGATAGATATAAAGATAGAGCGATAGATAGAGATAGAAATAGATAGATATAGATATTAGATAGAGATAGAGATAGATAGATATAGATAATAGATAGAGATAGAAAGATAGATAGATATAAGAGAGATAGAGAGAGAGATATATATATATAGAGAGAGAGATAGATAGATAGATACAGTGGGGCAAAAAAGTATTTAGTCAGTCAGCAATAGTGCAAGTTCCACCACTTAAAAAGATGAGAGGCGTCTGTAATTTACATCATAGGTAGACCTCAACTATGGGAGACAAACTGAGAAAAGAAAATCCAGAAAATCACATTGTCTGTTTTTTTTTCATTTTATTTGCATATTATGGTGGAAAATAAGTATTTGGTCAGAAACAAGCAATCAAGATTTCTGGCTCTCACAGACCTGTAACTTCTTCTTTAAGAGTCTCCTCTTTCCTCCACTCATTACCTGTAGTAATGGCACCTGTTTAAACTTGTTGTCAGTATAAAAAGACACCTGTGCACACCCTCAAACAGTCTGACTCCAAACTCCACTATGGTGAAGACCAAAGAGCTGTCAAAGGACACCAGAAACAAAATTGTAGCCCTGCACCAGGCTGGGAAGACTGAATCTGCAATAGCCAACCAGCTTGGAGTGAAGAAATCAACTGTGGGAGCAATAATTAGAAAATGGAAGACATACAAGACCACTGATAATCTCCCTCGATCTGGTGCTCCACGCAAAATCCCACCCCGTGGGGTCAGAATGATCACAAGAACGGTGAGCAAAAATCCCAGAACCACGCGGGGGGACCTAGTGAATGAACTGCAGAGAGCTGGGACCAATGTAACAAGGCCTACCATAAGTAACACACTACGCCACCATGGACTCAGATCCTGCAGTGCCAGACGTGTCCCACTGCTTAAGCCTGTACATGTCCGGGCCCATCTGAAGTTTGCTAGAGAGCATTTGGATGATCCAGAGGAGTTTTGGGAGAATGTCCTATGGTCTGATGAAACCAAACTGGAACTGTTTGGTAGAAACACAACTTGTCGTGTTTGGAGGAAAAAGAATACTGAGTTGCATCCATCAAACACCATACCTACTGTAAAGCATGGTGGTGGAAACATCATGCTTTGGGGCTGTTTCTCTGCAAAGAGGCCAGGACGACTGATCCGGGTACATGAAAGAATGAATGGGGCCATGTATCGTGAGATTTTGAGTGCAAACTTCCTTCCATCAGCAAGGGCATTGAAGATGAAACGTGGCTGGGTCTTTCAACATGACAATGATCCAAAGCACACCGCCAGGGCAACGAAGGAGTGGCTTCGTAAGAAGCATTTCAAGGTCCTGGAGTGGCCTAGCCAGTCTCCAGATCTCAACCCTATAGAAAACCTTTGGAGGGAGTTGAAAGTCCGTGTTGCCAAGCGAAAAGCCAAAAACATCACTGCTCTAGAGGAGATCTGCATGGAGGAATGGGCCAACATACCAACAACAGTGTGTGGCAACCTTGTGAAGACTTACAGAAAACGTTTGACCTCTGTCATTGCCAACAAATGATATATCACAAAGTATTGAGATGAAATTTTGTTTCTGACCAAATACTTATTTTCCACCATAATATGCAAATAAAATGAAAAAAAAACAGACAATGTGATTTTCTGGATTTTTTTTTCTCAGTTTGTCTCCCATAGTTGAGGTCTACCTATGATGTAAATTACAGACGCCTCTCATCTTTTTAAGTGGTGGAACTTGCACTATTGCTGACTGACTAAATACTTTTTTGCCCCACTGTAGATAGATAGATAGAGTGAGAGATATATAAAAAAAAAAAAAAAAACAATACTCACCTCTCCTCCTCGCTCCCACGCTGATCCCGGCTTCGCAGTGAATATTCATTTCTCTTTAGCAGCGGGGACAGGGGCTCCTGCCTCCTGACACCCGCTGCTACTCCGCTGGCAGGGGCCCCCATAGCAGCTGCATGGTGTGCGACACACCACTGGCTGGGGGCCCCTGGAGCAGCGGGGGCCCTAGGCACCTGCTGGCCCTGTATGCCTGCAGGTGCCAGGGCCCACCAGATGCCAGGGCCCACCAGATGCCAGGGCCCACCGGAGAATCCTCCGGTTCTCCGGTGGGCCAGTCCGACGCTGGTGGCAGGGGCGGTCACGGACCACCCCCGACACGTTAACCCCTTGCACTTCGCGATCAAACACGATCGCGGTGTACCGGGGGTTAAAGGGAATCATCGGCAGGGAGGGGGCTCCCTCCGTGCTTCCCTGAGCCCCCCCACGGCAGCGCAATGTGCAGCGCTGCTGCGGGGGACTCGTTCCCTACAGGTCCCCGAATCCAAGATGGCGACGGGGACCTTCGGGAGCCTGCAGGGAGCTGACTTCCTCAGTGCCTGCAAAGCGCAGGCATAAGGAAGTCTGCGTCTATGCCTGTGACAGATCGCTGATCTGTGATGTCCCCACTGGGACAACCTAATAAAGTTAAAAAAAAGTGTAAAAATAATTTTTAAAAAATCGCTGAATAAATTAGAAAAAAAAAATATTCCCCAATAAATTCATTTTTTAGAAATAAAAAAAGAAAAAAACAATAAAAGTACACATATTAGGTATCGCCGCGTCCGAAACGACCTGCACTATAAAACTGCCCCATTACTTAACCCCTCTAGCGAACCCCTTAAAAAATAAAAAAAAACGAAGCAAAAAATAATGATTTATTATCATACTGCCGAACAAAAAGTTCAATAACGCGCGATCAAAAAGACGCATATAAATATCCATGGTACCGCTGAAAACGTCATCTTGTCCCGCAAAAAACGAGCCATCATACAGCGTCATCCACAAAAAAATAAAAAAGTTATAGCTCGCAGAATAAAGCGATGCAAAAAAAATTATTTTTTATATAAAATAGTTTTCATTGCATAAAACCGACAAAACATAAAAAAAGACCTAAATGAGGTATCGCTGTAACCGTACTGACCCAAAGAATAAAACCGCTTTATCAATTTTACTGCACGCGGAACGGTGTAAACGCACCCCCCAAAAGAAATTCATGAAACGCTGGTTTTTGTTCATTCTGCGTCCCAAAAATCGGAATAAAAAGCGATCAAAAAATGTCACGTGCCCGAACATGATACCAATAAAAACGTCAACTCGTCCCGCAAAAAATAAGACCTCACATGGCTCGGTGGGTCAAAATACGGAAAAATTATAGCTCTCAAAATGTGGTGATGCAAAAACTATTTTTATAATAAAAAGTGTCTTATAGCGTGCGACAGCTGCCAAACATAAAAACCGCCATAAATAGTAAATCAAACCCCCCGTTATCACCCCCTTAGTTAAAATGTATTTATTTCCATTTTCCCATTAGGGCTAGGGTTAGGGCTGAGATTAGGGTTAGGGGTGTGTTGGGATTCGGGTTGGAGTTATAATTGGGGGGTTTCCACTGTTTGGGCACATCAGGGGCTCTCCAAATGCAACATGGTGTCTGATCTCAATTCCAGCCAATTCTGCGTTGAAAAAGTCAAATGGTGCTCCTTCCCTTCCACGCTCTGTCATGCGCCCAAACAGTGGTTTACCCCCACATATGGGGTATCAGCATACTCAGGACAAATTGCAAAACAACTTTTGGGGTCCAATTTCTCCTGGTACCCTTGGGAAAATAAAAAAATTGGTGACTAAAAGATCATGTTTGTGGAAAAAATACGATTTTTTTATTTTCACGCCCAGGAATTATAAACGTCTGTGAAGCCCTTGGGGATTCAAAGTGCTCACCACACATCTAGATAAGTTCCTTGGGGGGTCTCGTTTCCAAAATGGTGTCATTTGTGGGGGGTTTCCACTGTTTTGGTACATCAGGGGCTTTCCAAACGCGACATGGTGTCCGATCTCAATTCCAGCCAAAAACGTCAAATGCTTCCCTTCCGAGCTCTGCCATGTGCCCAAATAGTGGTTTACCCCCACATGTGGGGTATCAGCGCACTCAGGACAAATTGCACAATAACTTTTAGGGTCCTTTTACCCTTGGGAAAATAAAAATTGGGGGTGAAAAGATCATTTTTGTGGAAAAAATATGATTTTTTTAATTGTACCGCTGTATGTTATAAACTTCTGTGAAGCCCTTGTGGGTTCAAAGTTCTCAACACATATCTAGATAAGTTCCTTGGGGGGTCTAGTTTCCAAAATGGGGTCTGTTGTGGGGGGTTTCCACTGTTTAGGTACATCAGGGGCTCTCAAAACGCGACATGGCGTCGGATCTGAATTCCAGCCAATTTTGCATTGAAAAAGTCAAACGGCGCTCCTTCCCTTCTGAGGTCTGCCATGCGCCGAAACAGTGGTTCCCCTCCACATATCAGGTATCAGCGTACTCAGGACAAACTGCACAATAATTTTTGCAGTCCAATTTCTCCTGTTACCCTTGGTAAAATAAAAAAAATTGGACCTGAAGTATTTTTTTTGTGAAAAAAAGTTAAATGTTCATTTTTTTTTAAATATTCAAAAAATTCCTGTGACGCACCTGAAGGGTTAATAAACTTCTTGAATGTGGTTTTGAGCACCTTGAGGGGTGCAGTTTTTAGAATGGTGTCACTTTTGGGTATTTTCTATCATATAGACCCCTCAAAGTGGCTTCAAATGTGATGTGGTCCGTAAAAATAAAATGGTGTTGAAAAATGAGAAATCGCTGGTCAACTTTTAACCCTTATAACTTCCTAACAACAAAAATTTTTGGTTCCAAAATTGTGCTGATGTAAAGTAGACATGTGGGAAATGTTACTTATTAAGTTTTTTGTGTGCCGTATCTCTGTGATTTAAGGGCATAAAAATTCAAAGTTGGAAAATTGCAAAATTTTCAAAATTTTCACCAAATTTCCATTTTTTTCACAAATAAACGCAAGTTATTTAAATTAAATTTTACCACTAACATGAAGTACAAAATGTCACGAGAAAACAGTGTTAGAATCACCGGGATCCATGGAAGCGTTTCAGAGTTATGACCTCATAGAGGGACAGTGGTCAGAATTGTAAAAATTGGCCCGGTCATGAACGTGCAAACCACCCTTGGGGCTAAAGGGGTTAAAGTCTCCCTTCAACCTTAATAACTATGTTACTATGTTACTTTTTAGTGTCAGTTTATATATTTGAAGTAACCTAACACTTATATAAAGTTTGCGCTGATAAATCTCAAAAAATGGGCAGCACGGTGGCTCAGTGGTTAGCATTGCATCGCTCGAGTTCTGGGTTTGAATCCCACTCATGACAACATCTGAAAGGAGTTTGTATGTTCTCCCCGTGTTTGCGTGGGTTTCCTCCCACATTGCAAAAGACATAATGATAGGGAATTTAGATTGTGAGCCCCATTGGGGACAGTGATGATAGTGTGTGCAAACATTAAAGCGCTGCGGAATATGTTAGCGCTATATAAAGATTATTATTATTATGTGGACCGGCCAATACAAGGTTTAATCTGTTTTTGGCTTTGAGGGTTCCATTATTGGACTTTATTTCCATTATTAAAAGCATATACTACTGAAGAGGTGGATGATGGCGGCTGCCCTCGGCGACTCGCCTCTGAGTCTCTGCCCCGCATTATCTTGGAGTGGATTGTTTTCTCTGGGAAGATGAAAGCTGCAATCATGATCAAGAGCAAATAAACAGGAGGTTAGCAGTAAATGGTCGATATGGATTGGATTAACCCCTCACATTGGGCGTGTTTGGCACAGTCTTCGTATTGTAGTCATCAAAGACCATTTTTACTATTAGTAATGATATGGCGCTGTAAAGGACCGAACAACTTAGTATTCTTATCGGGACCCTCAGTCCTGCACTGTATAATAGAAGCTCAGAAGCTGAAAACTGATGTATAATTGGGTTTTTGAACCAGACAATGGCCAAAAACACCAAACCAAGTCTGCATCTTAATACGTGAGGAGTAACGGAATGAAAGTCATAAGAACCCAACAGAAATGCGATGGAGACTGAAATGTGACTGCAACCTGCAAACAAGAGTGGGTTGTTGTCATCCTTCGTTAACCATGCGGTGATAGGAGGCCAAATTATAGCATGAACCTCTGCTTTTAATACCATGTTAACATCTGTTTTGCAAATTGCCTCTTCAGAGAGGAATAGGTCTTGCATAGCGTATAGGTCTCCTCACTCTGGCATGCCAAGCCTTGCTTGTCACTCTCCACAAGGAGAAATGTTACTGTTTACATCCCAACATCTGTTTTGTCCCTTCTTCTGTACGTATGTACAGTGGGGAAAAAAAGTATTTAGTCAGTCAGCAATAGTGCAAGTTCCACCACTTAAAAAGATGAGAGGCGTCTGTAATTTACATCATAGGTAGACCTCAACTATGGGAGACAAACTGAGAAAAAAAAATCCAGAAAATCACATTGTCTGTTTTTTTTTCATTTTATTTGCATATTATGGTGGAAAATAAGAATTTGGTCAGAATCAAAATTTCATCTCAATACTTTGTGATATATCCTTTGTTGGCAATGACAGAGGTCAAACATTTTCTGTAAGTCTTCACAAGGTTGCCACACACTGTTGTTGGTATGTTGGCCCATTCCTCCATGCAGATCTCCTCTAGAGCAGTGATGTTTTTGGCTTTTCGCTTGGCAACACAGACTTTCAACTCCCTCCAAAGGTTTTCTATAGGGTTGAGATCTGGAGACTGGCTAGGCCACTCCAGGACCTTGAAATGCTTCTTACGAAGTCACTCCTTCGTTGCCCTGGCGGTGTGCTTTGGATCATTGTCATGTTGAAAGACCCAGCCACGTTTCATCATCAATGCCCTTGCTGATGGAAGGAAGTTTGCACTCAAAATCTCACGATACATGGCCCCATTCATTCTTTCATGTACCCGGATCATTCGTCCTGGCCCCTTTGCAGAGAAACAGCCCCAAAGCATGATGTTTCCACACCATGCTTTACAGTAGGTATGGTGTTTGATGGATGCAACTCAGTATTCTTTTTCCTCCAAACACAACAAGTTGTGTTTCTACCAAACAGTTCCAGTTTGGTTTCATCAGACCATAGGACATTCTCCCAAAACTCCTCTGGATCATCCAAATGCTCTCTAGCAAACTTCAGACGGGCCCGGACATGTACAGGCTTAAGCAGTGGGACACGTCTGGCACTGCAGGATCTGAGTCCATGGTGGCGTAGTGTGTTACTTATGGTAGGCCTTGTTACATTGGTCCCAGCTCTCTGCAGTTCATTCACTAGGTCCCCCCGCGTGGTTCTGGGATTTTTGCTCACCGTTCTTGTGATCATTCTGACCCCACGGGGTGGGATTTTGCGTGGAGCACCAGATCGAGGGAGATTATCAGTGGTCTTGTATGTCTTCCATTTTCTAATTATTGCTCCCACAGTTGATTTCTTCACTCCAAGCTGGTTGGCTATTGCAGATTCAGTCTTCCCAGCCTGGTGCAGGGCTACAATTTTGTTTCTGGTGTCCTTTGACAGCTCTTTGGTCTTCACCATAGTGGAGTTTGGAGTCAGACTGTTTGAGGGTGTGCACAGGTGTCTTTTTATACTGATAACAAGTTTAAACAGGTGCCATTACTACAGGTAATGAGTGGAGGAAAGAGGAGACTCTTAAAGAAGAAGTTACAGGTCTGTGAGAGCCAGAAATCTTGATTGCTTGTTTCTGACCAAATACTTATTTTCCACCATAATATGCAAATAAAATGAAAAAAAAAACAGACAATGTGATTTTCTGGATTTTTTTTTCTCAGTTTGTCTCCCATAGTTGAGGTCTACCTATGATGTAAATTACAGACACCTCTCATCTTTTTAAGTGGTGGAACTTGCACTATTGCTGACTGACTAAATACTTTTTTTCCCCACTGTACATCAGATAACCGTGCAACCAACAGTCAACAGTGACTTCTATCGTGTGCACCAGAGCCTCCGGTAGGGAGACAGTTGTCCATCAGCTGTAAGCAGACACAGTTCATGATGCTCAAGAACTTCTCAAGAACAAGGAGAGAACTTCTGAACTCAACTTTTCTGGAAGAGCAAAACATTGTCTTGAGTTTTCTGGCCCGGCCCTGCAATGTCAGTTCTTTCATGTTGAATAATTGTCTATTTTTCTCCTTCTACCTGGCAGCCACATCCACAGTCCAGAAGAGCTTCTGGGTCCTGGTATCAGTTGACATGTAGCGAGCAACAGTCTATATTTGCTCTATACAATGCAGCCAATCTACATTTTCCAGGAGAGTCTACAGATTAAAATACTTTGGCTTTAATCGTCTTTATTTCAGCCATTGGCAGGTAAAGGACGGTTCAGATTACTCGATGATTTTATGAGGCGAAGAATCAAATGATCAGAAATGTTCTTGGAATGATGGAGACAATACACGTGTCTTTTCGACCGGCAGATGTAGGAACATATACATTACACATTAATACGACCTGCTCAGTATATCCCACGTGTCACCAAAGTAGCATGTCCTCCACAAGACGTCTGCAGGTGCAGTGAGGTATCTGGCATTAGTTTCAGCTGTGCATTGGGACCAGCACGGTCCCTCTGACAGTTTATGGTTACACAGGTGTAGGGAAGGTGACCTGACGGATAGACTTGTCTGTAGGAAGAAGGGATGGTTGGTGCACTGTAGATGGACGTTTGTATTAGTAGAAGGGGAACAGCTGGGAAAAGAGGAGAATGAGTGTAATACTACAGTTTGGCCACAAGATGGGAGTAGAGAGAGCTGTGAGAACAGGACTAAACCCCAGCTTATGGCTTTAGAAAACTCAGAGCCATGGGGGCGTGGTGATAGGAACTCTAAAGGGGAATCCCCAGTGAGAGAGGGGATAAAAGGAAGGCAGAGAGTTCTAGAACAGTCAGTCCAGGGAGAGGAGCTCAGGAGTGCAGAAGGCAGGAAGGAGAGACGGAGAAGCTCCAGAGAAGGACTGGCAATAGAGACAGTCAGGGGGGTGACCCTGACAGGAGAAGCCACAGACAGAGAGAGATCCCGGGGGTACCAAAACAGACGACGTACTCGGACTGGTGAAGCGCTGTCGGTAAATAGGCCTAGGGCAGCCACAGCGAAAGAGCTGCGAGGGACGCCACGACTACAGGGAAGGAAAGTGAAGGTACCCAGGCCTGTGTGTGGAGTCGAGCAGCTGCTGTATGGTGCTGCAGAGTTTGTCGTGCAGCTGCTGTGTGGTGCTGCAGAGTTTGTCGTGCAGCTGCTGTGTGCTGCTGCGGGTCGTGGATAGTACGGCCAATAAAGAGGACCTGTTGGACGCACTACAGTCTCTGTCTCAGTCTGTTTGCGGCGAAGAAAAGGGTTACCCCCCCAGTCAGCCCACCTACCTACATTTGGCATAGTCGGCAGGATACACGCCACCAATACTCCATCTTCTGCGGTAAGCCTGCCTTGAAGATCCAAAGGACCCAAGCTGAATGGGTTGAAGACTTTTCCCTGTGAATTGCCAAAATCTGACTGTGTCCAGGATTGCTGGTTTCCATCGGGTGGATCCAGAGCCGAAAAAGGCCTTGTAAAAAAAAAAAAAAAATGGCTGTGGCGATTTGGCGCCAAAAAGAAGCACAGGAGTTTGCAGCCACATTGGACTACCAGGAACAGCCGCTAGAGGAGCTGTTGCCGACCATCCGTGCGCAGTCATCAGGCCTGGAGGCTGGCCCTGCCGGATGGCGGGGTGAAGAACTTCGGCTGCTGGAGGAGCTGTGGGATGGACTGTTGGGAGCTGCGGCTCCAGGGAAGGTGAGCGTTACTCCGGCTCAGTCGGCGGCACCGCAGGCAGTTTCCGCCCCCACGCCCCATGCACGAGACAGGCCTCAGGGCCTCGACACCGGCCCTCGGCCTTCTCGCTCGACCTCCCGCCCTCCAGCTACCCCGGCTCCTGATGACTTTGTGGCTCCTGCTGGGCCAATTACCGCTCCCGCCCCTGGCCCCGAGCCACCCCGCCCGGCGGCGCATCAGCCCGCGTCGCCGGTGCGGAAGCAACCCGCGGCCTCCCCTGCGCTCCATCTTCCACTGGCGGCCTATCCATCGGGGCCTGCCACCACTTTGACCTCGGCCCAGATCGCCGCAGCCTACTCACCAACATCCGCGGCCGCCGCTGCTTCATCCGCGGCCTTGGCTGCGGCCTACTCGCCAGAGCTCGCGGCTGCCTTGGTCCCGGCTGCGGCCTACTTTGCGGCCTACCCGCCGATGCCTGTGGTCGCTTCTGTCCCGTCCGTGACTCCGGTTGAGGCCTGCTCCCCAATGTCTGCGGCCGCCTCTGCCCCGTTCTCGACCCCGACCGCGGCCCGCCCACTAGACTGTGGCCTACACCGGACCCTCCGCCTGGTTTGCGGAGGTCATTGAGCAGAAGAAGGCCAAAGAGCGGGAGGTGTGGGCACTGCTGCACGAGAAAGGGAGGCAGCCATGACTACCCCTCGATCATATGGGTGGCTTGTGCATACTAAAACCGCGAAAGGCTATGGGTTCATCCGGGACCTCGCCACCGGCCACAAAGTCTACCTCAAAGTGACCTCCATCAGACATGGATGGGCTCCTTGGGAGGGAGACCTGGTCTCCTATTACAAAGAATACTGCCCCCGTGGCTACTATGCGGTAGCAGTCATCACCGACCCTGAGGGATATGAGCCCCCATAAAAGACAAAAGACTCCTGGGTCCCAGGCACCAGGGACACTCGGGGCCTCCACGGCTGTGGAGTTCCCTGCTGTTGGCGAAACATCGGCCGCCAGGAGGTGGCCCGGCGAATCCTTCTAATTGGACTGCCGGGACTGTCGTGCGCCGTTGCACGACCTGGGGACAGTTTGAAGTCCTCAATTGGGTAATAAGTGTCCACTCTTGGTGTAGCGGGGATGCATACGGGGGAGTGCTCTCTTCAAAGGAAGGTGGAGCACTACTGCCCTCATATGTTTACCGGTTTGAAAAGTATAATGTTTTACTTAAAGAAAGTTTGAAAACAAACAAAAAAAAAAGTGTTCTGATAAATACGTATTGTGGTACAGGTAGATATAAGTAATAGAAACAGTAAAACAGTTTAAATATAGTATGATAATTAATATAGAATATTGCAAGGAATAGGGTAAGTGTTGTACCCATCCAAAGTAGTGTATGTTGACACTGTGTATAATTGTTTTGAAATGTTATTTAAAAAAATGCTGAAAATGTTCAACAGGTCCCGGATACGAGGTGTGACGAAGACGCCGACCATGACTAGTTAACTTGACGGGACAGAGAGACGGAAGAAATTGAACCAGACAGTGGTCCCTAGGTCAGGCCCCCAGTACCACGTATACCCCAAAAGAGATAGGAGGATGCTGACGATGACCTGGTAGGTTAGGGCCTCGGTCATGGCTTTCCGAACAGATGAGGGTGACAGAAGGGGAGAGCAGTGGGAATTATGCATCCGTAGAGTTGTCCGGATGGACCTAACCCAACCTGAAAGAAGTTATGTGGCATGCGCGCCCGCGAGTAGCTGTAGGCTGCTCAGAGCATAGTGCTCCCGGTTTGGTTCGGCCCCCCGCTTATGGCGGGTTTGGCCCAACCACCGGTCCGACAACAGACAGTGGAAAAGCTTCAGGACGACGAAGGTAGGGAATACAATTATCGAGGACGACAATAGACAAAGGAAGGGGGAGTGTAGGGAAGGTGACCTGACGGACGGACTTGTCTAGGAAGAAGGGATGGTTGGTGCACTGTAGATGGACGTTTGTATTAGTAGAAGGGGAACAGCTGGGAAATGAGGAGAATGAGTGTAATACTACAGTTTGGCCACAAGATGGGAGTACAGAGAGCTGTGAGAACAGGACTAAACACCAGCTTATGGCTTTAGAAAATGCAGAGTCATGGTGGGCGTGGTGATAGGAACTCTAAGGGTATGTGCACACGCTGCGGATTCCGCTGCGGATTCATCCGCGCGGATTTTGCAAAAACCGCAGATAATCCGCAGGTCAAAAGACCTGTGGTTTATCTGCGGTTTTACCTACGGTTTTGCCCTGCGGTTTCACCATCTCCACAATGGTGGAGATAGGAATCCGCAGAAAGAATTGACATACAATTCTTTCTGTGGTTTCAAAACCGCAGAAAAACCGCGTGGAAAAATCTGCACCGTCGGCACTGCGGTTTTTGATTCCCATAGGGAATCATGGTACTGTACACCGCAGCTAAAACTGCTGCGTTTCCGCAGCGGCCAAAACCGCTGCGGAAACGCAGCAGAATCCACAGCGTGTGCACACAGCCTAAAGGGGAATCCCCAGTGAGAGAGCGAATAAAAGGAAGGCAGAGAGTTCTAGAACAGTCAATCCAGGGAGAGGAGCTCAGGAGTGCAGAAGGCTGGAAGGAGAGACGAAGAAGCTCCAGAGAAGGACTTGCAATAGAGACAGTCAGGGGGGGTGACCCTGACAGGAGAAGCCACAGACAGAGAGAGAGAGCCCGGGGCTACCAAAACAGACGACATACTCGGACTGGTGAAGCGCTGTCGGTAGATAGGCCTAGGGCAGCCACAGCGAAAGAGCCGCGAGGGATGCCACGACTACAGGGAAGGAAAGTGAAGGTACCCGGGCCTGTGTGTGGAGTCGAGCAGCTGCTGTGTGGTGCTGCAGAGTTTGTCGTGTAGCTGCTGTGTGGTGCTGCGGGTCGTGGAAAGTATGGCCAATAAAGAGGACCTGTTGGACGCACTACAGTCTCTGTCTCAGTTTGTTCGCGGCGAAGAAAAGGGTCACCCCCAGTCGGCCCACCTACCTACACAGGCCTGACCACAGCAAGTTGTGAAGCTCTCCATGCTCTGACACCTTCCCATCATGGCAGCATTTCTCCACTAGTTCTGACATTTATCTATCATAGCTGCGATGCTCTGGCTATTTTCTATCCTAGCTGTGATGGTATCGATCATAGCTAGCAGGAACTTTCTTATCAGTTTGGTCTACAATAACTCTTTTTGTAGTATGGGAACAGACTTGACTAGTTTTTGAGTGACTCTCACATCATGGAGCTTTTGGTGCCCATGACCCTATTGCTGTTTCACCAGTGTCATGTCCGCCATGTCTGTCATGTCTGCCATGTCTGTTTTGTCTCAAGAACACCTGGAGCGATGTGCATGCGCATATCTTGTCTGCTATCCTGCTTGTTCCCTAGAGCAGTGTGCACACTCACCTCATGTCTGCTGAGCTGCAAGATGCCTGCATTTCTGCTTTGCCTTCTGTGATCTTCTCGTCTTGTCTAGAATCCCTGATCATGTGTCCTTCCTAGGATCCTGCACTGTCTGTTTCTGCAATCATCTCGTCATGTCTGAAACCTTGATTATGTGACGTTTCCTAAGATCCTGCACTGTCTGGTTCTGCAAATCATCTCGTCATGTCTGAAACTCTGATCATGTGACTTTTCCTAGGATCCTGCACTGTCTGGTTCTGCAATCATCTCCATGTCTAGAATCCTTGATCATGTGTCCTTCCTAGGATCCTGCACTGCCTGGTTCGGTGATCATCTCGTCATGTCTGAAACCCTGATCATGTGACTGCGCTCTGTGATCTGGAGCATCTGAACTAGGAAGTTCTCCCCTGGTCCTGACCCGGAAGAAGAGGTGCTGTGCCCTATATCAGACCTCCCCTTCCTATGCTCAGGGCCTGAGTATTGTGTTGTGTCCCTGCATGGCTGCTTGGTCTGTGGGGCGCTCCCTCTATTCTGTGCCCTTGCACCTAGCTCTGTAGTGCGTCTCTGCACACGCTCCATGCTCGTATTCCGTCTCTTGTCTCGTGCCTTGTCTAGTGTTTGTCCTTCGTGCCATGTTTTGTCTTTGCCTTGCTTTGCCTTGTAGTCCTGGTTGCTCTGATTCTGTTCCGTGTTTCTTTCCATGTTTCCTGTCTCGCTTTTCTTTGTGGCTTCAGGTATCCCTCTCTGTACCCTGTCCCTGACGTGTCTCCCTACACGTGCAGGCCTCAGTCTCTGTACCCTGTCCCTGACGTGTCTCCCTACTTGTGCAGGCCCCCGGCTCTGTACCCTGTCCCTGACGTGTCTCCTTACACGTGCAGGCCCCCATCTCTGTACCCTGTCCCTGACGTGTCTCTCTACACGTGCAGGCCTCCGTCTCTGTACCCTGTCTAGTCCCAAGGTTCTCCCTTGGCCCGGCTCTGGGCTTCGGCCTACGCTCCGCTGCTAGACTCTGTCCCTGTTCCTGACGTGCCTCTCTACACGTGCAAGTCTCTGCTCTGTACCCTGTCTAGTCCCAAGGCCCTGCCTTGGCCCAGCTCTGGGCTTTGGCCCACACTCCGCTGCTTGACTGTCCCTGTCCCTGGCATGCTCTCTGCATGCGCAGGTCTCTGCCTCGTTCTTTGTCTTTTCCCTGATGTTTCGTGAGCTCTTGCACTTTTCATACTAGGCTTTGCCATGCGGTATCGCACGCTTCTCTATCCTGTACCTTTGCCTAGCCCTGCCTTGTGGCTCCGTGCCTCCGTGCATGTGCTTGGTCACCTGTGCCTGCCTGGTGTGCCTCAGCCATGCCGCCTTTAGCCGTGCTCGCCTGTGTGCCTCAGCCGTGCCCCCGTCCAGTGCTAAAGTGGTTCCTGGCTGTGTGGCCCCGCAGCGGTGCCGCCTTTAGTCGTGCCCGCCTGCAACTGCCATCGTCGGTACCACCTGCCAGTGCCCCCACCGTGGTCTCCGTGCTCTCTTGCACGCACGCTGGTTCGCGCACTGTGCCTTTTCGTGCTACTCTTGCACAAAGCCTTTTGCCTCTTTTGCTCTGCTCTTAACCCTAGTTTGCCTGCCGGATTCCATAACCTGCCGACCGCTGCCAGAGGTCCGGACCTAGATAACTGCGGCCTGATGGCCGGAGCTGATGTCCGTAGCCAGATACCTGGACCCTGTCGGTCGATGCCAGTACCTCGGTTTCCGATGCCATTGTACCTGTCCCTGGCATGCCCTCGCATGTGCAGGCCACCGTCCTTGTGTCTCCCCCTGGCGTGCCCTCACACGCGCAGGCCACCGTCCTTGTGTCTCTCCCTGGCGTGCCCTCGCACGCGCAGGCCACCGTCCTTGTGTCCCTCCCTGGCATGCCCCTTGGCATGCGCAGGTCTCGTCCTGTGAACCCGAACCTGGAGTGTCCGTTGACACGCATCAGGTCGTTAACCCTGTCTTGTTTCCTTGCATGGAACCCTGGCTGACTTTCGGATGTCCGGATCCTGGTGATTGCCTACAGAGCTTCAGAACCTGATGTCCCGGTTGATCTTCGCTTGCTGTCCGGAGTCTGATGTCATCGTGCCTCCGCCTACCATCTGCACGTACCATGCTTGGACCTTGGCGTGCCCTTGCACACACCTCGCTATGTTGTCCTTGTTCTGGTTTTGTTTGTACCTGATGTTATCCCTGAAGCCTTCCTTAAATGAAGTTTCTTTGAACTAACGTCTCGTCTCGCCTTGTCTTGTTTCCCTGAGCCGGCCGTCTGGTCCAGCTGCCATGGTGGTTCACCCCCTTGGTCTTGCCCCTGACACTCCCTGTATAGGGGGTGGTTCTCAATAGGTTACTTCGCCCTAGGTGGGTGGGTGCCACGGTCCAGAGGGTCCACTCATTTAAAGAAGAAACGACTCAGCGTAAGCTGACGCTCGTCACAACCAGTTCACTGAGATCATTTGCAGCGGGTGTTAATTACTGCATACCAGGAACATTCCCCATCATGCCGTGTACCTGAAACACCCCACAAGCCCTACTGTATACCAGAAACATCTTACATCCTACGATATACAGGGAACACCCCAAATTTTGCCGTGTACCATAACATATTACATCCTGCCATAAACTGGGAAAACCCAACAAGACCTGCAAAAAACCAAGAACATTCCTCACGAACACCCACTGAGCTCTGAACCTGAAGCTCCACCACAAGCTGCACTTCCAAAGAAAAATAATTCTGGGATATTGAAGACACAAAATAAATCCGTCAACAATAAAAAGCAATCTAAACCTTTTCTGAGGCACATGTAAAGTTTACATCTGAGTAAAGTAAAAACCCACTAGAAATGGATGGGTGCAAATCTTACAAATATCTTTCATAAAGTCCTTATTTATATATTTATTACCCGCAATGTTGCCTCATCTCTTTACATCATTTTCAGATAAGTATATGAGCTGCGCGGCTTCCACCAGTCGGATGTCAACAGTTCGTCATGTCAATGAAGCGGTAGGTTGATGATGAGTTCAGCCCACCCCACAGTCAGGTCCCACATCCACACCAAACTTTTCGCTGCCACCGCTTGCCGTGTTGAGGCGAGACGCCTGCACTGGATCACACCCTAGCACACACCACCCAGCTTTCCCGAGCACCTGATGGGTACTCTTCTTTTTGCACTCTGACATACACAGGGTAACACAACCAGGCTACACTCACACTCGTCAGGGTTTGCAAATAACAAACTTATTACATTTTAGATTTAATATAAAAAAAGAAATATGGGGCATTAAAGGTTACATAAGGTGAAATAATAAAAAAGACATAAATATTGTCAAAAACCATAACATAAAAGAGATAAAATGCAGGTAAGTCTTACGAATGGGATCTGTGAAGGCTTCCGACAGAGGAGAAAATCCCAGGAAATATGGACAGATCTGTAATACTCTTTGCTTCTCCTGTGGTCTAACCATGATATTCTGTAGAGGAGATGTTATAAAGGGTCTCGCTAGACCTCTCGTTCCTTCCTCTGCTGAGGTAAAATGGGGCGGCTGACTTGGCCATTATTTCTACTGTGAGTGATATTTTCCCCCAGGAAACTCCTAGAGAAACAATATGGCCGTCATCTTGCTGAACATCCTTCCATCATTCTACCCCAATACCACACATGAATATCATATATCCATAAGTCAGGGACATATTGTGCTCCTGTGGGTTTCAATCTTACCAAAACTGTAGCAATTTCACCCACAGATGTGAATCTGCTCACTGATTATGGATATATCCATGCATTGTATCCAACTTGTTTTTTATAGATATGGCATGGAAAATATTGAACATCCATTGCCACGTGAGGTCTCTGTTACTGAATCTTCCCTCTGTACTGATGATGATACATACAGTCATAGTTTGCCTTTCCAACAACTGTCAGCTACTTGTTAATTACTCTGCAGCCACACTCCATGTCTGCTCTCCATCAGATAACCTACTTTAATTACCTGTTTACAGTGGGTGGGAGGGAGTCCCTGTAGTGATCCAATACCTCCAGACTTTGACCTGTCTAAGAGTACCGTTACACCTAGCAATGCACCAGCGATCCCGACTAGCGATATGATGCGGTCAGGATCGCTGGTGCATTGCTAGGTGGTCGCTAGTGAGCTGCCACACAGGAAGATCTCACCAGTGACATCGCTGGGGTCGGGGATTGCTACTTACCTGTCAGACGCGGCGATCCTGCGTCCTCCCGCCCGGCTCCACGCGTCGCTCGTTGGCGCCACAGGAAACCCCAGCAGGAAGTGGCAGACGAGGAATGGTCCAGGAGCTTCTCTCGCGATCAGCGATAACCAGCGGGGAAGCTGGTCGGAGGTAAGTATCACATGCAGCGATATCGCTAGCAATATCACTGCAACGTCACAAAATCGGTGACTTTACAGCGATATTGCTAGTGATATCGCAGTGTGTAACGGTTGCTTAACTCATACATATTTATCTGTCTCCACTTCCAAGATGGTCACCGGGGTTAGACTTTGCCACCATGTTGTAAGCAGGGACAATGCTTACTTTGGTTAAAAGCAGCATGTGCAGCACCCAGCTCTATCGATGGGCAATCAGAAGAGTCACCCATTACATCAATCTGAGGACCAATGATTGCGACAAATGCACTATTTACACCCTCAGTGTCCTGTCACTTTTGCCAGTTACTTCTGGATTGTTCAGCTGTGTTCTTGACGATTACTCTGATTAACCCATAAATCTATTTTGGGTTGATGCTTGGTTTCCTGACCTCCTAGACGCTGAGCTGAGAACCTCTGCCTCCTGTTTCTGTTCATATATCTCTGTTTTGGACACGTTTCTCCCTCTTTGCCCCTTCGAATCCAAGGAGAACCCATATAAGTAACATCAGATGCCAGTTCTGGGTTACAAGGTGACTACCAGGGTTCTCCTGGATTCCACTAAGTGACTTGACCAATGGGCACAATCACTGATGTCTGAGATTTTATTAGTTCACTATTTTTAATGCAGAATTCTTGATTATAGGTAAAGTTTTTGACTTTTATTTCCCCTTTTCTTTGGCCCCATTACCAACCAGAACTTGGGTCCATCACAATTGGCAACGTTCTCATGCCAGTCGCCCCGACCACAACACCATCCCAGATTTCATCTTACGTCCTGTCTCCATGTTTCCGTTTCGCCTCAGTCAGAACATGGCGTCCTTGGCGAGTAAACAAATAATTCCATTTTGTCTAACGTCCCCATGGGGAAACATCAACATGTCTCCAGAAGGTCAAGCAAACATCTTCTGCCAAAAAAAAATCACACAGCACACAATGAATTTACTGTATCTATGTTTTTTTTTGTGCAGCGACCAATAAAACAAATAGGAATTCATTTTCAACACTTTTAGTTTCCATTCCCGTTAAATCCAAACCTAGAAGATGCAGAACAGCTGATTGGACCCACGGACTTATGGACTTAACACTTTCATGACCTCGGTAGCTGGACATTTTTGGATGGGTGTTCTGTAATGTTAAGGACATGTGCTTATGGTGTTAGGGTTTTCATTTTTTTTTGTTGTTTTTCACCCCCTTCTTCAAAAGTTGTTTTTTTTTTCTGGAAGAGTTCTGTTTTTGAACGACAACAAAAATTCAATATGGGATGAAATAGTAAAAAAAACAAACAAAAAAAAACAATGGCATCATTACTGCTCTACGCTTTTTTCTTATGGCATTTGCTGGATGTAAAAATAACCCGGTCACTACGATATTAAGTTTATATTGATTTTTTTTTTTTACTCTATTTTACTGCCTTATATAAGTATTGCAGGATATTACACCAGACAGAAGACAATTAAAAAGTTGAAGTCCTGTAAAAGGATTAGGTAAAAAAAAAAAATTAAGAAATTTGTACAAAAATTAAAGAAAAAAATCACGGAAAAATGTTGTGAATTTAAATGATTTTTTTTTTAAAATGTAGAAACAAAATTAATTAATAAATACACATACTGTAATTGGTATTTTCATGTCCAGAACAATCTGATCTATAAGACTGTCATGTTATTTAACCCCTACAGTGAGCACCATAAAAAATAAACACATGTGGAATAAAACACAATCACAAAAGTCATATTAATAAAAATATCACATCATACTCTTCTGCAAAAATAAAAATGTCAAATGGCAGAAAATGTAAAAAGTTAGACTTCTCAGAATATGGTGACCAATAACATTTTTTTTTTTTAAATATGGTTTTATTGTGAAAAAAATGTGATATGACTGTGATGGTACTTACCCGAAGAATTGAGCTTTTATCACTTGTACCACATGGTGAGTGGCATAAAAAAAATAATGAAAAATCTTGAACTGTATTATTAGAATAGAAAAAGATTAAAAAAAAAAAATTATGTACCTCAAAATGGAACCAATAAAAACGTCAATTCTTCTTCAACTCTCTCTTTTGACGGAAAAAAATAAATAAGCTATAGCTCTCAAAACATTTTACTTCTGTTGATTAGTTAACCCCTTAAGCCCCAAGGGTGGTTTGCACGTTCATGACCGGGCCAATTTTTACAATTCTGACCACTGTCCCTTTATGAGGTAATAACTCTGGAACGCTTCCATGGATCCCGGTGATTCTGACACTGTTTTCTCGTGACATATTGTACTTCATGTTAGTGGTAAAATTTCATTCAAATAACTTGCGTTTATTTGTGAGAAAAACGGAAATTTGGCGAAAATTTAGAAAATTTTGCAATTTTCCAACTTTGAATATTTATGCCCTTAAATCACAGGGCATTTTGAAACCAAAATTTTTTTTGTTAGGAAGTTATAAGGGTTAAAAATTGACCAGCGATTTCTCATTTTTGCAACACCATTTTATTTTTACGGACCACATCACATTTGAAGCCACTTTGAGGGGTCTATATGATAGAAAATACCCAAAAGTGACACCATTCTAAAAACTGCACCCCTCAAGGTGCTCAAAACCACATTCAAGAAGTTTATTAACCCTTTAAGTGCATCACAGGAATTTTTTGAAAATTTAAAAAAAAAATGAACATTTAACTTTTTTTCACTAAAAAAATAATTCAGGTTCAATTTTTTTTAATTTACGAAGGGTAACAGGAGAAATTGGACTGCAAAAGTTATTGTGCAATTTGTCCTGAGTATGCTGATACCTGATATGTGGGGGGGAACCACTATTTGGGCGCATGGCAGAGCTCAGAAGGGAAGGAGCGCCGTTTGACTTTTTCAATGCAAAATTGGCTGGAATTCAGATCGGACGCCATGTCGCATTTGGAGAGCCCCTGATGTACCTAAACAGTGGAAACCCCCCACAAGTGATCCCATTTTGGAAACTAGACCCCCCAAGGAACTTATCTAGATATGTGGTGAGAACTTTGAACCCACAAGGGCATCACAGAAGTTTATAACGTACAGCGGTACAATTAAAAAATCATATTTTTTCCACAAAAATGATCTTTTCACCCTCAATTCTTATTTTTCCCAGGGTAACAGGACCCTAAAAGATATTGTGCAATTTGTCCTGAGTACGCTGATACCCCACATGTGGGGGTAAACCACTATTTGGGCGCATAGCAGAGCTCGGAAGGGAAGCAGCGCCATTTGACGTTTTTGGCTGGAATTGAGATCGGACACCAAGTCGCGTTTGGAAAGCCCCTGATGTACCAAAACAGTAGAACCCCCCACAAATGACCCCATTTTGAAAACTAGACCCCCCAAGGAACTTATCTAGATGTGTGGTGAGCACTTTGAACCCCCAAGGACTTCACAGAAGTTTATAACGCCCGGGCGTGAAGATAAAAAAATCGTATTTTTTCCACAAATATGATCTTTTAGTCACCAATTTTTTTCATTTTCCCAAGGGTACCAGGAGAAATTGGACCCCAAAAGTTGTTTTGCAATTTGTCCTGAGTACGCTGATACCTCATATGTGGGAGAAAACTACAGTATGGGCACACGTCGGGGCTCGGAAGGGAAGCAGTGACGTTTTAGAATGCAGACTTTGATGGAATGGTCTGCGGGTGTCATGTTGCTTTTGGAGAGCCCCTCATGTACCTAAACAGTGGAAACCCCCCACAAGTGACCCCATTTTGGATACAAGACCCCCTAAGGAACTTATCTAGATGTGTGGTGAGCACTTTGAACCCCCAAGTGCTTCACAGAAGTTTATAACGACCGGGCGTCAAAATAAAAATATCGTATTTTTTCAACAAACATAATCTTTTAGTCCCCATTTTTTTATTTTTCCAAGGGTACCAGGAGAAACTGGACCCCAAGAGTTGTCCAATTTGTCCTGAGTACGCTGATACCTCATATGTGGGAGAAAACTACTGTATGGGCACATGTCGGGGCTCGGAAGGGAAGTAGTGACGTTTTGGAATGCAGACTTTGATGGATTGGTCTGCGGGTGTCATGTGCGTTTGGAGAGCCCCTGATGTACCTAAACTATTGAAACTCCCCACAAGTGACACCATTTTGGAAACTAGACCCCCCACGGAACTTATCTAGATGTGCGGTGAGCACTTTGAAACCCCAAGGGCTTCACAGAAGTTTAAAACGCCTGGGCGTGAAAATAAAAAAATCATTTTTTTCCACAAAAATGATATTTTTGCCCCCAATTTTTTATTTTCTTAAGGGTAACAGGAGAATTTGGACCCCAAAAGTTGTTTTGCAATTTGTCCTGAGTAGGCTGATACCCCATATGTGGGGGGTAGAACACTGGGCGCATGGCAGAGCTTGAAAGGGAAGAAGCACCATTTGACTTTTTCAACGCAGAATTGGCTGGAATTGAGATCAGACGCCATGTTGCATTTGGAGAGCACCTGATGTGCCCAAACAGTGGAAACCCCCCAATTATAACTCCAACCCTAACCCCAACACACCCCTAACCCTAATCTCAGCCCTAACCCTAACCCTAGCCCTAACCCTAGCCCTAACCCTAGCCCTAATCCTAGCCCTAGCCCTAACCCTAGCCCTAGCCCCAACCCTAATCCTAATGGGAAAATGGAAATAAATACATTTTTTTTATTTTATTATTTTTCCCTAACTAAGGGGGTGATAACGGGGGGTTTGATTTACTATTTATGGCGGTTTTTATGTTTGGCGGCTGTCAGACGCTAAAAGACGCTTTTTATTGTAAAAATAGTTTTTGCATCACCACATATTGAGAGCTATAATTTTTCCATATTTTGACCCACCGAGTCATGTGAGGTTTTATTTTTTGCGGGACGAGTTGACGTTTTTATTGGTACCATTTTCAGGCACGTGACATTTTTTGATCGCTTTTTATTCCTATTTTTGGGATGCAGAATGAACAAAAACCAGCGTTTCATGAATTTCTTTTGGGGGGGTGTGTTTACACCGTTCCGCGTGCGGTAAAATTGATAAAGCGGTTTTATTCTTTGGGTCAGTACGGTTACAGCGATACCTCATTTAGGTCGTTTTTTATGTTTTGTCGTTTTTTTGCAATGAAAACAATTTTATATAAAAAATAATTATTTTGCACCGCTTTATTCTGCGAGCTATAACTTTTTTATTTTTTCGCTGATGATGCTGTATGGTGGCTCGTTTTTTGCGGGACAAGATGGCGTTTTCAGTGGTACCATGGTTATTTATATCCGTGTTTATGATCGTGCGTTATTGCACTTTTTGTTTGGTGGTATGATAATAAATCATTATTTTTTGCTTCGTTTTTTATTTTTATTTTTTAAGGGGTTCGCTAAAGGGGTTAACTAATGGGACAGTTTTATAGGGCGGGTCGTTACGGATGCGGTGATACCAAATATGTGTACTTTTATTGTTTTTTTTATTTTCAAAAAATTAATTTATTGGGGAATGTTTTTTTTTTTTTTACTAATTTATTTAGCGGTTTTTTTTAAATTATTTTTCACTTTTTTTTTTTTACTTTATTACATAGTCCCAGGTAGGACATCACTGTCCTGTGACAGATCGCTGATCTGTCACATCACAGATCACTGTGACAGATCAGCAATCTGTCACAGGCAGTTCTGCAGGCTTCCTCATGCCTGCACTTTGCAGGCAGTGAGGAAGTCAGCTCCCTACAGGCCCCCGAAGGCCCCCGTCGCCATCTTGGATCCGGGGACCTGTAGGGAAAGAGCCCCCCGCAGCAGCGCTGCACATTGCGCTGCCGTGGGGGGCTCAGGGAAGCACGGAGGGAGCCCCCTCCCTGCCGATGCTTCCCTTTAACCCCCCGTACACCGCGATCGTGTTTGATCGCGGTGTACAAGGGGTTAACTTGTCGTGGGTGGTCCGTGACCGCCCCTGACACATTCTGCCGGGTGTCAGCTGTGATAATCAGCTGACACTCGGCCGCTATCAGCGGCGCTCACCACGTGGGCGCCGCTGATCGCATTAGACGTACTATCCCGTCCTTGGGCACATGGACGGGATAGTACGTCTAATGGCAGAAAGGGGTTAATTCTGCCTCCTAAAAATCGGTATAAGGCCCGGTCCATATCTATCCAGAGCTCTATGTCGAGTGCTTACATTGGGGTTTCTATGTAAATCCCCTCAAAATTTTGGATTTCTGAGATTTCAATGTAAACCCTGATTTAAGTGCTCAGCATAGAGCGCAGGAAAAATGTGAACTGATCTAAAATGTTATGTACCCAAAACTCACCAAGTAAAGCTTCAACTCAACCCACAAAAAAAAGTCCACACTCAGGTTCGTCATCTATTATCATAAATATAGGTGGTTTCCACGTTACTGGCAGTACAAAGGCAGTGGAAAAACACTATGGCTCTCATCCCCTCAAAAAATTCTTTTTGACGGGAGCACTTGGATTTGGGAGAACAAGAGCCACATGATTTGCATTAATGTAGCGAGGAGATCCCACTTAGCTGTCTTCAGAAGCACTAGTTTGGCACGATGTATGGACACCACAATGTACGGGTACTACAATGTACTGGGCACTACAATGTACGAGCACTACAATGTATGGACACTACAATGTATGGGCACCACACTGTACTGGCCACTACAATGAAATTGGCACTACAATGTATGGGCAATAGAAACACCGGAGTACCTGAAAAAAGAAACCAACCACAAGTCCACACCAATATATATTAAATAACGTTATTTAATATATTAGTTTATTAGTAAATCAGGTAATTAATAACAGAGCAAAGGACAATGGAAACATGGAAAATACCATATATAAAAAATATTATCTAAAAAATGGGGCACTCAATCCAGTAAAATAGAAATGTTGCCACATAAATTCATGTATAACATAATCAATAGTAGAAATTATTGATATATAAAAACTCCAAGATAAATCATGAGTAAAAGTTAATGTGTGAATAAAAAATATGTAAGTGTGCACAAAAGTAAAGTGCAAGTGCAAAAGACACCAATAGGTGTCAGTATGGGCAAAAGACCGAGAGTGGAGTAAAGTGCAAAATGTAAACAATGAGTAAACCGCAAGTGGAATAATACTTACAATGGTGATACAGTCTCAGTCTCCGGGATGGTGCCCACCCCAAAGCGCCTTTTGGCACGCAGCCTTCGTATGGGCACTACAATGTATGGGCACTACAATATAGTGGTCACTGTAACGTACGAGCAATGCAATGTATGGGCACTACAATGTACTGGGCACTATAACTTATGAGCAATACAATGTATGACCACTACAATGTACTGGTCACTACAACGTACAAGCAATACAATGTATGGGCACTACAATGTACTGGGCACTACAACGTATGAGTAATACAATGTACTGGGCACTACAACGTACAAGTTCTACAATGTTTGGGCACTACAATGTAGGGCAGTACAATGTACAGGCACTACAATATACTGGGCACTACAACATACAAGCACTACAGTTCATGGCCACTACAATATAAGGCACTACAATGTACTGGGCATACAATGTATGGGCAATACAATGTACTGGGCACTATTTTGACATATTTGCATTTTCACTCTGCAACTTTCATAGTGTTTGTTTCTGAAAAACACCCATGGAGTCAAAATCACCACTACACCCGTAGATTGAATCTCAGAGGGATGTAAATTCCATTAGGCCGTCACTTGAGGGTGCTTTTCAGGCACTTTGGGGCTGTGTATATGGAGTTCGCAGAACCTTTCTGTCATGGGGCAGTAAGGGGAAAATAGGTGATGTGGAACCAGGACCCCTGAACTGCCCCTAAGACTAAGGGGGTGCCCCGACTTTCCTTAACTTGGGGGTACACTTAAAGGTAGTGAGGCCCAAGTCTCCGACCTGTCCCTATCTCCTGTTCAGCCCTGAGCTAAACACCCAACCCCCTCCCCAGGAGGTGAGACAGGGAATAAAGTAAACCAGAAACCAGGGAAAGGGTAATACAGACACCTCGGGGTTAAATCAACTGAAATACAAGACTTAGCTTGCTCTGCGGCAATGCTCCAGGATAGCAGAGTTAGCCACTTGAAAACAGCAGACAACTGAAGATCCACAGAACTCTGTCAGCTCCTGAACTCCAGCTTGGTTGGTCTCCAAAGAGAAATAATATCACCAACAGTTAGTTGGTGCACCTGGTGAGCTTATGTAGGAAGGTGGGAGTGGTTTCCGCCTGCATAGGTAATTAATCACACTGCAGTAACACCAGCGGCCACCGGGGGGAAAAACTTACCAGAAGACCAACTAATGATGCAGTAACACCAGCGGCCACTGGGGAAAAAACTAATATTAACCCCCGATGGCCTGAAAGGAAAAAGTTATAGTATGAGAGCCCAGATCTGCCACTGATCCAAAAATGGATCGTGACAGTACCCCCCTTTCAATGAGGGGCCTCTGGACCCTCAACACTACACCTCACCGGAAAACCACCTATCATGAGGACGCCTAGATCCACCAGAGTTCACCTCAGCAACAACCTGACTCTCAGGTTTATGGCAAACGTAGGCAGATGGAAGTGGCAATGTATGCTCTGGAGGCACCACAAATCTCCAGAGTGCCGACTTGGGGAACGAGTTGTGAATTACTCGGGGTAACTCCAGCTGGTATGTCCCCGGGCCGAGAATGTCCGACACCCGATACGGCGCGATCACCTGAGAACTCCAGACCCCAGCAGCACACATCCACTGGATGTTTTTAGTGGACAACCACACATACTCGTTCACACACAGGTCCGGACCTGAACGTCTTTTGCCACACACTCGTTTGCCACAAGACGGTGAACTCTTCAAGGAACTGACAACAGAGGCATCCCCCGTGTCCACACACTCACACCACCACGATTTTCAGAGGGAACCACCACCCTCCACCGATCCTCCTAAGAGGACTCTGATTAACCGGGTTGGCAAATGGTGAGGGTTGAGAATGGCCCCTACTCCCTGGCAGCACCTCTGCTGCCCCCACTGGAGAAGAAGGGGATGGTTGTAGAATGACGGCAGAGACAGTAGCCTTTGGGCAGCAGCTCTCACACGACTGACCCCAGCGGACTATTTCCCTGGACCACCAATCTATCACCAGGTTGTGTTTTTCCAACCAAGAGAGGCCTAAAACGATAGGTGATGGCATATCCCTCAAGACGTAGCATGACAGGGACTCTTCATGCTGGGTCCCTATATGCAGATGTATTTTTTCTACGACTTGGGTCAACCTCCCCTGGCTCAGTAGGACAGGGGTTTGGCCAGCATCCGACACTTTAGGCCATGAGTCTGGATAAAGTGAGTGTCCACCAAATTGATTGCAGCTCCACTGTCCACAAACACCGGTATGCCCTCGGGAACCCCGTCAACCACCACTTCAGCTGATAAAGTACACTGAGAGGGCAAAATGGAGGAAATGCACACTCCAAGGTCGCCTCCCTCCACACGACCAGGGGACGTGGCTTCTTAGGTTCTACCGAAGATTTGGTGCGCACTGGGTAGACTCCTATAAAATGGCCAGTCTGCCCACAGAAAAAAACATGCCCCCCTTCCACAGCGAATCGCAGGCAACCCTTTTCTGAAATCAACTGCTCCGATCTGCATGGGTTCCTGTTCCGGTGTCTCCTCCTCCTTAGCAAGGACTATAGGGGGCACATATGGTGTATGTCTCTCCCTGAGGCGTCTATCCACCCGGATGGCAAGGGACATGGCGGCCTCCAGCGACCTGGGGGCGGCGTACTGCACAAGAGTATCCTGCAACCTTGGGGACAGACCCTGCACAAAATGACTCATAAGGGCAGGGTCGTTCCACTGAGTATCCGTGGCCCACCTCCTAAACTCAGAGCAGTACTCCTCAACCGGCTGGGTCCCCTGCTTGATTTTACGGAGTCTGGTTTCTGCTAGAGAGACGCCATCTGGATTGCCATACACCAGCGCCAGAGCCGCAAAAAAAACATCTACTGACCGTAAGGATGGCGAATCGGTGGGCAGGGAAAAAGCCTAGGCTTGGTGATCCCCACTGAGTAGGGAGATAATAATCCCCATGTGCTGATCCTCACTCCCAGAAGAACGGGGGCGGAGCCTGAAATATAATTTACAGGCCTCCTGAAGCACTATGAATTTGTCTCTCCCTCCAGAAAACTTGTCAGGGAGAGATATCTTGGGTTCTGTTTGAGTCTGAGCAGAAGCCCAGATCCCCACCAACTGCTGCAGCTGCTGCTACATCTCACCCCGCAGCACCATGAGCTCATTGGTGAGAGACTGAAGCAGTTGGGCTAAGGTCTGAATCTGAGTCATGGCTCACCAGGTAAAAAAAAAATGGGAGGGTTGGTGATAAGGGGAAACCAGGGGAAGTGGAACCAGGGCCCCTGAACTGCCCCTATGACTAAGGGGGTGCCCTGACTTTCCTTAACTTGGGGGTACACTTAAAGGTAGTGAGGCCCAAGTCTCCGACCTGTCCCTATCTCCTGTTCAGCCCAGAGCTAAACACCCAACCCCCTCCCCAGGAGGTGAGACAGGGAATAAAGTAAACTGTACCAGAAACCAGGGAAAGGGTAATACAGACACCTCGGGGTTAAATCAACTGAAAGACAAGACTTAGCTTGCTCTGCGGCAATGCTCCAGGATAGCAGAGTTAGCCACTTGAAAATAGCAGACAACTGAAGATCCACAGGACTCTGTCAGCTCCTGAACTCCAGCTTGGTTGGTCTCCAAAGAGAAACACTATCACCATCAGTTAGTTGGTGCACCTGGTGAGCTTATGTAGGAAGGTGGGAGTGGTTTCTGCCTGCATAGGTAATTAATCACAATGCAGTAACACCAGCGGCCACCGGGGGGAATAACTCACCAGAAGTTCAACTAATGATGCAGTAACACCAGCGGCCACCGGGGGCAAAAACTAATAACCCCAGATGGCCTGAAAGGAAAAAGTTTTAATATGAGAGCCAGGATCTGCCACAGATCCAAAAATGGATCGTGATACTTTCTAGGAAAATCTGTGCCCCAAAAGTCAAATAGTACTCCTGAACAATGCCGTGTGGCCAAACAGTACTGTATAGTCACATATGGGGTATTGCCATCTTTGTTTTGTAGGTCCACTTTTACTTATTTCCCCAGTGAAAAAGAAAAATCTTGGGCCAATACAACATTTTATTGGTGAAAATATCATTTTTTTATTTTTTGGACCCAATGGTATAAAACTATGTGACTCTTCTGTGGTCTCAATATGATCACTGCACCCCTAGATGAACTCATTGAAGTGTTTAGTTTGTAAAATGGGGTCACTTTTGGGGAGTTCTGCTGTGCTGGAACCTCAAGAATGGTACAATCTCATACCAATTAGGCAAAATCTGGGCATCTTCCCTTCCCAGCCCTGAAGTGTGCCCAAACAGTAGCTTCTGACCACATATGGGGTATCAGCTTAGTCAGGAGAAATTGTGGAGTCTATTTTTATTTGTGAAGCCCCGGTGGGACCAAAATGGTCACTACACCCCTAAAGAAATCCCTGGAGAGGTGTAATTTTTTAAATTTTCTCCTTTTGTAGGAGGTTTCTACTCTTTTGGCATGTGAGGCGTTCAACTGTGACATGGCTTCCACAATCTATTACAGACTAAATTTTGCTCCAAAAATCAAATTTTGCTCCTTCCCTTCCGAGTCCTGCTGTGCGCCCAAACAGTCGAAATTGCACAATAAATTGTCCATGTTCTCCTGTTAAACTTCTGCAATTTAAAAAATTGTTTGAAAAGTAACATTTTTGTGAACTATAAGGTTTTACAAGCTTTCTGAATGTGTTTCTGAGTTCTTGAAGGGGTGCGGTTTTTAAAATGGTTTCTTGTTTTGTCATAGATGTAATAGTAAAATCTATAAAGCCATCTCTATATAAATAAAGAGATTATTATTATTATCCCATTGAGCAGCCCCAATATGAGATCAATACGATAAATACAGATTCTGAATTATAATCATTGTCACTCCTGGAAGACACAGTTCGCTTTGATTCTTTACCATTTTCCTAAAAGGAGTGCTACCCTCCGCTAAAATCTGTGACATTTCTTTTGTTGTTCCCTTTTATTTTGTATTGTTTTGTCCCCTTTTGTAACATCTTTTGTATATTTTTATAGACAGTGCCTACTTTTCAGATTAAACACATATAACATTTTATCGTTCTGTTCCTCTTGATCTATGAACCGCACCCTTGAAGCCATATGCTCCTGCAATAGGTGTCCAATCGACCTGTTTAAAGGATTGGTGGTGTCAGCTAGCTTTTCTTGGGCTATTGAAGAGCTTGCCAGCGATCGTACCAGAGTAAAAAAAAGTATTTAGTCAGCCACCAATTGTGCATGTTCTCCCACTTAACAAGAAGAGAGAGACCTGTAATTTACATCTTAGGTAGACCACAACTAGGAGAGTCTTTTTAAGTGGGAGAACTTGCACAATTGGTGGCTGACTAAATACTTTTTTCCCCATTGTACTGTATGTTGGAAACGTTATTAACTTGTTTGTGTAGTATATTCAGAGTTAAAAAAGGTGAATTTTTCAAAATTTTCATCTAATTTCTGATAATTTTTCATAAATAATTGCACTGGGGTCCTGGGTTCAAATCTCACCAAGGACAACATCTGCAAGGGGTTTCTATGTTCTCCCCATGATTGTGTGGGTTTCAATGCCTTTCTCATTTCTTTTCATAGTCACTGGTTTTTGCCAATGTCCTGCAGTCATAGCAGGATAAAACTCCTTAAGGCTCCTTGTCATTAAGGGGTAAAATTGACGACACTTATCGCTCCATGGTGTCCCGATCCGTATAGTACAGGGACAGAGCACTGTTGGGTTTCTATGATCTCATTGTCTATTATTCCGCATATTGGCCAGAAGTTCGGAGGATGAAGTCATGGAGGACAGAAGCGTGGGCCGCGCTGACAACGAGTAAAAGTGAATTTGATGTGAAGTCCTTATCCTCCTTGTGTATGAGAATGACCGTGCGGCCTCCGATATCTGCAGAGAATCAGGTCTGACGTAAGACAGGCAACAATATCAACATGGAAAACATGAGCCGCGAGCCGGGATTGATCAGGCGTCTTACTGTAAATCAGCCGCCTCCGGTCACGACCTACAAGTGACGGAGGAATCTGTTTTATTTCTCTGCTCTTCATTTCTGTGTATAATTGGTTCAATATGGAGCTGTCTGGTCTGAGTTTTATTTGGGTCCTGTTAGCTGAAGCTCCTGTCCTGTACTATGTGAGTACATCATTGTCTCAAAATGTGTCTGGCATATGCATAAGGCCCTATTCATTCGGATGTGAAGTGGCCAAATTTTACAGTAGGTATCACTGGCACTGGCCATACTTGACAATGTTCCCAAGTTTCAATCCAGGAGCGGACTTTTTTAGCCATCTCCATCCTCCTCCACACCTATTTCCACCTATTTCCACCCTATATGCATCTCCACACACATTCACTCCTCGGTGCCCCTCCATCCTGACCCTTCATGCCACCCCACACCCATTCCCACTCTCCGTACCCCCCCACACCTATTCCCATCCACCATGCCCCTCCATGCCCCTTCATACCCATTCCCACACTCTATGCCCCTCCATACCTATTCCCACCCTATATGCCTCTCCACACACATTCCCAACTTCCACACCCCTCGAAGCCCATTCCCATCCACACTCATTCCCACCCTCCATGCCCCTCCACATACATCCACTCCTCGATGCCCCTACATCCCGATCCTTCATGCCACCCCCACACCCATTCTCACTATCTGTACCCCTCCACACCCATTCCCACCCTCCATGCCACTCCACATCAATTCCCATTCTCCATGCCCCTTCATACCCATTCCCACAGTCTATGCCCCTGCGTACCTATTCCCACCCTCCATGCCCCTCCACATCCATTCCCACCCACCATGCCCCTTCATACTCATTCCCACATTCTACACCCCTCTGTACGTATTCCCACACTCTGTGCCCCTCTACACTCATCCCACCCATCATGCCCCTCCACATCCACTTTGAGAGGTTTCTGAATTTTCCAGAAGAGTTGGCAAATATAAACATGGCCCAGACTTGCCCACAGTTTAAGTACATGACATGGAGCACATGGAATTTCTTTTGAAGAGTGAATTTCTTGAGTCTTTTGAATTTAGTCCGCTCCAAAAACACTTGAAAAATCGCTAAAAAAAAACAATTAAAAATCTTCCAATTAAATTCTGATGTAAAATTGACTTACTGGTCTCGGACTCCTTTTTTTTACCTTTTTTCCCCTATTTTTTTAAAAATCTCCATCCTAGACACTGACCAATCAAAACATAAGGAAAAAAAAGCTTCAAAAACTCTGAAAAACTCTTCAAACAATTCCAAGGAATTAAAAACTCCACAAGGAAGGAGAAATCCCTGTAGCCGTTTCGTTTAGAAAACTCGTCATATTTGACCACCTCAACACCATACACACTATAGGGTCCTCCTTTAAAATTTGGTGGTGCCTAAACCTAAAGCTGCCACAAACATAACAATAAAAAGTATGTCCAATGACAACTGTATCATAAAAACTGTATCCTGTTTTTATCCACTTTTTTCACATTTATTGCTATCGCAAAAAAGGACCAATAAGAGTGTAATTTTCAATAATCTGCTAAGGGGGCTCTTAAAGTGCTACGCTACTCTGATTTTTTTATAGATTTTTTTTTCCTCCTTATTATCTCCGAAAACAAGAAGTACTTGATTGCTGGATGTCAGGATGCTGTTACGCGTGTTTTTCACTGACGTTCCGGACACAGAACAGAGGATGGACTCTTTGATGTGGTGAACTTTGCTTCAAGAACGCCCCGTGACAGCGGCCTGCTGGGATACAGAGAGCTCTCTGAGAAACTTACACCTTATAGAGGAGCAATAATAAACATAGATGAGATCATTTTCCATCCAGCACAGCCCAGAGGCCATCATCGATCTGCTCGTAGCTGACGACTTTCTACGGCTGAGTTATATCCAGTGCAAATTACAGCAGGGAGAATTCATAATATCATTCATAATATACTGTAGTCCGGACTCTACGATGTGGTCCTGGAGGAACAATGATGGGAGAGAGTTGGAAATCACCGTGGGCTATAACTATTCATTTTATGATTATAACTGGTCAACAAAAGGTGGTATTCGCGTTATAGGGTCATTCTAGTCACCGTTGATCTAAAAAGGGCACGGCAGAGTAATCATTCCTATGTTACATAGTAAACATATTTTTTTAAACAAATAGGATAAAATAGGTTTTGCATCCAATAAAGGTGAGAATAACTACTACTAAAATATTACCTGTGAAAAAGTCACTGGCAAAGTACTGAAGGGAAGATATATATCACTGAAGTTGGTAGCTTCAGTGATATGAACCTAGGAAAACGCTCCAGCACACTAAAGGTCCCGTCACACCTAGCGACGCTATAACGATCCCGACAGCGATATGACACGACACCGATCGTTGCCGCATCGCTATGTGGTCGCTATTGAGATGTCAGACAGTCCAATCTACCCAACGACGGAGCAACGATCTAGCGTGTCATAGCGACCTTTGTAACGATGTTCTGGGACTTATGGCGAAAGGCGAGGGCACTAAGTTACTCACATAAGAGCAGTGTGAAGATGCAGCATTTATTCTTAATCATCCTCGAAATTTAAGTTTGTCAGGAGGCATAGACTATTATCTTTATGTTGACTTTTGAATTTATGTGTTTTTCTTTGGCTGGTCAAGAAACACAGACTATTGTTCGTATGAGCCTTTTTATGTTGACTCTTAAATTAACATTTGTTGCAGCATATTCTGTTGTTATCTTAGCTGACAGAGTAATTGATCAATAGATGTTTGTTAATATGTTGATTACACCTTGTACCAGGACAGCTAGACTGTTGACCTGCAAAACAGAGGAGGAAAAACTAGGCGGATTGATTAAATAATCAAACAATGAGATTAAACCTCATCCCACCTCCCCCTGACCTGTGAATGATAACCTGAGCCACAGATGTGGGTATAAAAAGGGATTTCTACCATTCTGCAAGAGGAATCAAGTGACTTGACAGAACAACAGCCAGGACACTATAAGTCCATAAGGGAACACTCTACCACGACAGCATGGCTTCGTCAAGAAGGACACAGATTTGACATTCTACAGGATGTCAGCTTAGGGGACTATGGCCCCGGCTGGACGAACACAGATCTGCTCCATTGACTATCATTGAGCCTTCAAAAACATTAGACGAAACCAGGTTGGGACAATAAGGTCACCTAGCCATGTACCTCAATAGACTGTCAGCTTCCTAAGTTTGTTGTTACCTCCTCTTTATGGGTGCCAGCCAAAAGCGGGGTGCCACTGGTGGGGATAGTTTGCCCTGGAACCTCCGAAGTCACTCGCATTAATTTCAGCAAGCCAGCAGATGGTTGAGACTCTGTAATTTGCATCATCTTTGTTTTTTTCTGGGACTGTTCTATGTTATTGTCTGTTTTGTGGTTCGGTAAAGTATTGCCACTCTGTTTTACCTTCACCCTGTGTTGTAGTAGTGTTTTGCCTGCGGAACAAGACAGCATTCTCAAAAATAACCTTCGGCATTCAAAACATGACACCACATGAAAAATTGAATAAGGTGAGAATTTTAATTCACAGCTGTCATATGGAAAACAGTAGTGGCGTTAAGTGGGATGAGCCCTGGTCCATGAAGTCTTTCAAAAGACAGCTGGGTCAGCGGACAAGAGCACCCACTGACCACCGTGTCCCCACAAGCTGGTTTAAGCATGAAGAATCCCAATCGCAGTCAGAAGCTGAGGAGTTCTCCCTGTGTATCCTTGCTGGAGACGAGACCCAGATGGTGACCCGGGAGGCAGAGATTCCTGAGTTTGGGGTCTCTAGAGGGAATTTTGGGACTGCTGAAATCGAGGACTGTCACATACCCGCTCCTCAGCACATGACTTGGAGTTGCGCCTGCAAGGGTTAATCTATCTCCTCTCACTCAGTCCAGCATTTAACCTCTGATCTATGCTGCAATGGGAGCATAAATCACACCCCGACACAGACCACGCACCCCGCTTCACACACGCTGCCACCACTCACCGAATACACGGGTGATGAGTCCCGGAAGTACTAATACTATATACCAATCACCAGGCTCACACAATCTAAGGCTATGGGTTCTTTAGAGCATACAAGGTTCAAACTTATTAAAGTTTTAAGCTTTAATAGAAAAGGTACAGTGCTAACAATAAAAAGATATAAAAAATATGGAAATAAAAAGTGACATACAAATATGCAAAACAGTTATAAAATAAAAGTGAGAAACTTACAGCAATATCTAAACTTTGCAGTCTGACATTTTGCTCCCTGTGGGAGGGATGAATATGGAATGGCGCACATCAGCTTGGCTGTCCCTCAGTCTGTGAACAGCTTTCTATGTGTATAGGGCCTAATTTATAGATTTAACCTGGAGATCAGATTTCTAGACCAGCCGACTGGACTATGGCTACTTTGCCATTGAATACATTATTTTTCTCTGACTGTTGTTTGTATATCTTTTCTTTCTCAAAGTAAATAGTGTCAGCAGCGTCAGACTGGAGCACCTTGGGCCCACCAGAGAAAATCATTCTTGGGGCCCACTATGTAGTTACATAGAGATAAATACAAGACCGCCAATTGTGCAGTAAAACACGCTAATATCCGGGTATAATATAAGGTAGTACAAATCTTAATTATGTAGCAGGAGTTGGGGTAGCCTCCCTCATAGAATATAAAGCAGCCCCCTCAAATAGTATAATGCAGCCTCCTCATAGAATATAATGCAGCCATCTCATAGAATATAATGCTGCCCCCCTCATAAGGTATAATGCTGCCCCCCTCATAAGGTATAATGCACCCCCTCATAGGGTATAATGCTGCTCCCTCATAGGGTATAATGCTGCTCCCTCATAGGGTATAATGCTGCGCCCTCATAGGGTATAATGCTGCGCCCTCATAGGGTATAATGCTGCCCCCTCATACAATAAAATGCTGCCCCCCCATAGGGTATACTGCTGCCCCCCTCATAGGGTATAATTCACCCCCTCATAGAATATAATGCTGCGCCCCTCACAGGGTATAATACACCCCCTCATAGGGTATAATGCGGCCCCCCTCATAGGGCATAATGCTGCCCCCCCTCATAGGGTATAATGCTGCCCCCCCTCATAGGGTATAATGCTGCCCCCACTCATAGGGTATAACGTACCCCCTCATAGGGTATAACGCACCCTCTCATAGGGCATAACGCACCCCCTCATAGGGTATAATGCTGCCCCCCTCACAGGATGTAATGCTTTGGGATAGAGATAGATAGATAGATAGATAGATAGATAATGGATAAATAGATATAGAGATAGGTAGCTATAGAGATAGATAGATAGATAGATATAGAGATAGATAGATAGATATAGAGATAGATATAGAGATAGATATAGAGATAGATAGATAGATAGATAGATAGATAGAATAGATAGAGATATAGGGATAGATAGAGATAGATAGATATAGAGATAGATAGACAGATAGATAGATAGATATAGAGATAGATAGATATAGATAGATATAGAGATAGATAGATAGAAAGATAGATAGATATAGAGATAGGATAGATAGAGATATAGAGATACATAGATAGATAGATATAGAGATAGCTAGACAGATAGATAGATAGATATAGGGATAGAAAGATAGATTTAGAGATAGATAAATATAGAGAAAGATATAGATCGATATAGAGATAGATATAGATAGATATAGAGATAGATAGCTAGATATAGAGATTTAAAAAAACAAAACACAATACTCACCCATTCTTCTCGCTCCCACACTGATTCCGGCAGCTGGCTTCAGTGTCAGGAGCTGCCCCCTCTGCCAGACACACAGCGGGTGAGCGATGTAGTGACGTCATCGCGCATCGACTGTTTGAGTCAGCAGAGGGGACTGATGGGAGAGAGAGCGGCGTCATCTGACGCTCTCTCCCATTACAATTGAGGGCGGGCGCCGGCCCTCACTTACTGACGCATAACGGCTTACTTGGCTGGGGGGCGGGGCCCCTGGGGGAGAGCAGAGTGCAGACCATGAAATGATATTCACTGCTTTCCACGCCCATGTGAGCGTGGGAAGCAGTGAATATTCATTTCCTTTTAGCAGCGGGGACAGGGGCTCCTGTGTTATGAATGAGTCACCGTAGGAGGCAAAAACAGAAATACTAGCTAAGTCCAGAAAACCAGAGAAGTTGGCAGCTATCGGATTGCAGACCCCTGAACCTATCAACAACTAGCAGTAGCCGTGGGGGGTTCCTACGGTGCCCTAGACCCCTCGATCACAGCCGGAGAACTAAATAGCCTAAAGACAGAAAGGGATAATCTAAACTGCCCCAGAGCAGACCCCAAAGCAATAGGCAGCCCCCAACATATAATGACGGTGAAGCAAGATGAAAAAACACTCACACAGATAGAAAGATAGGCTGAGCAAATGATGGGGCCCAAGCTAACTAAATAGGAAAGGACAGAAAAGCTGCTGTCTGCAATCCGCCAAAACCCTATCAAAACAAGAGCCAACAGACTGATAGGGAAAAAAGCCCTGAAGACGCTAGGCTTCAAAAAGACTATATCAGTATTTTCTGAAGACAGAGCAAAAAAGGAATTCAGCTCACCCCAGCAGGGAATGGCAGAAATCCAGAAAAACAAGGCAAAACAAAACCAAAACACAAATGCAAAAAGCAGAGCAGAAAACTTAGCTTTTGAGGAGCAGGAATCAGACTGGTCTCCTAGAATCCCTCAGAGAGATCACCAGCAAGGCAGAAGGGCGTTGGCTGCCTTATATCCAGTCAGCAATTCCAGTCACCCAGTCATCATCATCCTGCTCAGGTGCTTGGTAATCAGCCTCACTACCTTCCTTCACCAGAAGAGGGAGTTCATCAGACCTCAATGGTGAAGGGGAAAATGAACTCACAACACTCCTGGCTGCTGCTCCGCTGGCACAGGGCCCTCATTAGCAGCTGTGTGGTGTGCCGCTATTAGCGACACACCACTGGCTGGGGGCCCCTGGAGCAGCGAGGGCCCTAGGCAACTGCTGGCCCTGTATGCCAGCAGGTGCAGGGCCCAGGGCCCACCAGATGCCAGGGCCCACCGGAGAATCCTCCGGTTCTCCGGTGGGCCAGTCTGACACTGAGTGTCAGGCTGCAGTTTTGTGTCTCCCAATCAAAGACACTAGGAGGTGTGAAATGTTTCCCATTCTGTGAGTGTTCTCAGGAAGGTCCCCTGAAAGGCAGGGACCAGGAAAACTGACTTCTCAGGATAACATAGGTTGTGACCTTTGTGAAAAGCTGCAGCCTGGAAATATATGCTATCACCTTTGTGAGACCTGCAGCTTAGAACAGATGTTAATTACTGCTGGTCATACACCCATACATATTTCACTACAAGGACCTTACCTTAAAAGGGGCAAGGGACAATCTTACTGTCATTACTGGTTGTCCAAGAACGGGGAGCCCAACACAAGGTTTCTGTATTTCACAGTAAATGAGGATCTGCTATATCAGGTCACTAAACTGAAAGAACAAGTATTAGCGCAGCTGCTAGTACCGGGACCCTGTAGGTGTAGGGTACTAGACCTGGCCAATTCTTATGTCTTGGGTTGGTATATGAGCAAAGACAAAACCCAGGAGCAAGTATGTCAAAGTTTTTACTGGCTCTGGTGTCATCGAGAGATTAATTATTGCCGGTCCTGTCATACCTGTCAGCTATCTGCTCCAGTCTCCTAAATCCTCAGTCTCCTAGTGCCGTTACCCATTATCATGGTTCAATTTGACCGGATTGCCATGGACATTGTCGGGCCCCTAGTTAAGTCCGCCAAAGGGCACCAATATATCCTGGTGGTCATGGACTATGCAAAATGGATCCCGGAGGCGGTACCACTAAGAGACTCCACCTCAAGAAGCATATCTCGTGAGCAAATTTATATTTTTTGGAAGTTATATAAGGTTCTCCAGATTGCACAACTTAGGACATAGGTTTACCATCCTCAGATGGAGAGCCTGGTGGAGAGGTTCAATAAAACCTTGAAGTCCATGCTTAAGATGGTCATAGAAAAGGATGGCTGAGACTGGGATTGCCTACCTGCTGTTCTCTATTAGTCAAGTTCCACAGACCTCTATGGGGTCCAGCCCCATTGTCCTCATGCTGCAGCCTGATGGAGAATGGCGTTTCTGCAGCAACTACAGGAAACTGAGGTGTCTAAATTTGACACTTATCCGTTGCCCCTCGTCGATGAACTCATAGAGAGGCTAGAGTCAGCCAGATACCTCACCACCCTGGACCTAACGAAGGGCTACTGGCAAATCCTCCTGTCCCAAAGTGCCAAGGAGTTGATAGCCTTTTCTACACCTGACGGCTTCCAGTATGCCAGAATGCTGTTTGGGCTGCAGAGAGCCCAAACTACCTCCCATAAGGCCATGGGCCGGATCCTAGCCCCTCATAAAAAAAATACGCCGCAGGTTACGTCAACGACATTGTGATATTCAGCCCGCATTGGGAAAGTCAACTGCAGAAGGTCCAGGCCATGATTGATGCCCTGAGGAAGACAGGGTTTGCCATAAACCCAAGAAAGTGCACTTTGGGGAAAGATGATGCAAAATACTTGGGCTACATAGTTAGAACAGGACAAATAAAGCCACCAATGAATAAGGTGGAGGTAATCCAAAATTGTCTGCAACCGGCCTCCAAGAAACAGGTTCTGGCATTTCTTGGAATGGTGGGATACTATTGGCGGTGTATCCTGAATTTTACTATGACAGCCGCATCCCTGACTGACCTTCTTAAGGGCACAAAGACGTCAATGGCCAAATGGTCTTCTGAAGCCGAGACGGCGTTCCAAGAGTTGAAACTCGCACTATGTAAGCAGCTGGTCTTGATCGTACCCCACTTCAGTAAAAAATTTGTGGAGAAGACGGACACCTCAGATGTCAGGTTGGGAGCTGTGTTGTCCCTAGAAGTAAATGGGGAGGAACATCCAGTTCTGTATTTAAATAGTAAATTCTCTTTCTGTGGGAAAAAACTATGCCAGTATAGAAAAAGAATGGTTGGCCATCAAATGGACAATTAACACTCTGAGGTCCTTTGTGTTAGGCAGGAAGTTCAGGTTAGTATCAGATCATGCGCCCCTGAGATGGATGAGGGAAAGGAAGGGGAAGAATACCTGAGTGACTAGATGATTTCTAGGGCTACAGGACTTCAACTTTCATGTGAAGCACAGGCCTGGGAAGCTACACTGCAACACAGATGCCTTGTCTAGACTTCCCTGTTTGGTGACTGAAGGTGACAAAACCTCCGGCTTTGGGCAGAGGGGGAGATATGCGACAGAGTCACTGGCAAGGTGCTGGAGGGAACATATCACTGCGGTTGTTAGCTTCAGTGACTCGAGCCTAGGAAAACGCTCCAGCACAAGAGCGTTTTGCAAAGAAAGCATAAATGGCTATGTTCAGGGCCAGGTTGAGCGAAGAGCTGTAGAGTGGGTGGAGATAAGAGAATAAATACACAACCCTCAGTGTTGGGTGTGTCAGGAGGTGCAAGCTCCAGAGCTGTGTTTCTTGGTAAGGAAAGCTGAACTTTGGTTGTTTGCTCCTCAGGGGGTGGATCCCCACAGCAAAAGGGACTGTGCCATATGTTATGTTTTACCATTAGGCCAAAAAGGCCGTGTATGTTTTGCTAAATATGCACTGGTTTATGCAGTACCTTTAATAAACCAGTGGAAGATTTAAACAGAAAGCATTTCTTTGGCTTACTTGGCTGCACATAGAGGTAGACAATCCACCACAGTTGTTGGAGAATGTGAACAAGATCCCCAGAAAGCAAATGTGATGGCTATGAACAAACTGCATGTCCTGGGTGAAAGCAGCAATAATACTGCTCTTACGTACAAGAATATAACGACTATAATACTGCTCCTATGTACAAGAATATAACTACTATAATACTGCCCCTATGTACAAGAATATAACTACTATAATACTGCCCCTATGTACAAGAATATAACTACTATAATACTGCCCCTATATACAAGAATATAACTACTATAATACTGCCCCTATGTGCAAGAATATAACTACTATAATACTGCTCCTATATACAAGAATATAACTACTATAATACTGCTCCTATGTACAAGAATATAACTACTATAATACTGCTCCTATATACAAGAATATAACTACTATAATACTGCCCCTATGTACAAGAATATAACTACTATAATACTGCTCCTATATACAAGAATATAACTACTATAATACTGCTCCTATGTACAAGAATATAACTACTATAATACTGCTCCTATATACAAGAATATAACTACTATAATACTGCCCCTATGTACAAGAATATAACTACTATAATACTGCTCCTATATACAAGAATATAACTACTATAATACTGCCCCTATGTACAAGAATATAACTACTATAATACTGCCCCTATGTACAAGAATATAACTACTATAATACTGCTCCTATATACAAGAATATAACTACTATAATACTGCCCCTATATACAAGAATATAACTACTATAATACTGCCCCTATACACAAGAATATAACTACTATAATACTGCCCCCTATGTACAAGAATATAACTACTATAATACTGCTCCTATATACAAGAATATAACTACTATAATACTGCTCCTATGTACAAGAATATAACTACTATAATACTGCTCCTATATACAAGAATATAACTACTATAATACTGCCCCTATATACAACAATATAACTACTATAATACTGATCCTATGTACAAGAATATAACTACTATAATACTGCCTCCTATGTACAAGAATATAACTACTATAATACTGCTCCCTATGTACAAGAATATAACTACTATAATACTGCCCCTATATACAAGAATATAACTACTATAATACTGCTCCTATGTACAAGAATATAACTACTATAATACTGCCCCAATGTACAAGAATATAACTATTATAATCCTGCCCCTATGTACAAGAATATAACTACTATAATACTGCCCTCTATGTACAAGAATATAACTACTATAATACTGCTCCTATGTACAAGAATATATCTACTATAATACTGCCCCTATACACAAGAATATAACTACTATAATACTGCCCCCTATGTACAAGAATATAACTACTATAATACTGCTCCTATGTACAAGAATATACTATAATACTGCCCCTATACACAAGAATATATCTACTATAATACTGCCCCTATACACAAGAATATAACTACTATAATACTGCCCCCTATGTACAAGAATATAACTACTATAATACTGCTCCTATGTACAAGAATATATCTACTATAATACTGCCCCTATACACAATAATATAACTACTATAATACTGCCCCCTATGTACAAGAATATAACTACTATAATACTGCTCCTATATACAAGAATATATCTACTATAATACTGCCCCTATGTACAAGAATATAACTACTATAATACTGCCCCCTATGCCCAAGAATATAACTACTATATTACTGCTGCTATGTACAAGAATATAACTACTATAATACTGCCTCTATGCCCAAGAATATAATTACTATAATACTGCTGCTATGTACAAGAATATAACTACTATAATACTGCTCCCTATACACAAGAATATAACTACTATAATACTGCCCCTATGTACAAGAATATAACTACTATAATACTGCCCCTATGTACAAGAATATAACTACTATAATACTGCCCCTATATACAAGAATATAACTACTATAATACTGCTCCTATGTACAAGAATATAACTACTATAATACTGCCTCTATGTACAAGAATATAACTACTATAATACTTCCCCTATGTACAAGAATATAACTACTATAATACTGCCCCCTATGTACAAGAATATAACTACTATAATACTGCCCTTATGTACAAGAATATAACTACTATAATACTGCCCTTATGTACAAGAATATAATTACTATAATAGTGCCCCTATGTACAAGAATATAACTACTATAATACTGCTTCTATGTACAAGAATATAACTACTATAATACTGCTCCTATGTACAAGAATATAACTACTATAATACTGCCTCCTATGTACAAGAATATAACTATTATAATCCTGCCCCTATGTACAAGAATATAACTACTATAATACTGCCCTCTATGTACAAGAATATAACTACTATAATACTGCTCCTATGTACAAGAATATATCTACTATAATACTGCCCATATACACAAGAATATAACTACTATAATACTGCCCCCTATGTACAAGAATATAACTACTATAATACTGCTCCTATGTACAAGAATATATCTACTATAATACTGCCCCTATACACAATAATATAACTACTATAATACTGCCCCCTATGTACAAGAATATAACTACTATAATACTGCTCCTATGTACAAGAATAGATCTACTATAATACTGCCCCCTATGCCGAAGAATATAACTACTATATTACTGCTGCTATGTACAAGAATATAACTACTATAATACTGCCCCTATGTACAAGAATATAACTACTATAATACTGCCCCCTATGCCCAAGAATATAACTACTATATTACTGCTGCTATGTACAAGAATATAACTACTATAATACTGCCTCTATGCCCTAGAATATAACTACTATAATACTGCTGCTATGTACAAGAATATAACTACTATAATACTGCTCCCTATACACAAGAATATAACTACTATAATACTGCCCCTATGTACAAGAATATAACTACTATAATACTGCCCCTATGTACAAGAATATAACTACTATAATACTGCCCCCTATGCCCAAGATTATAACTACTATATTACTGCTGCTATGTACAAGAATATAACTACTATAATACTGCCCCTATGCCCAAGAATATAGCTACTATAATACTGCTGCTATGTACAAGAATATAACTACTATAATACTGCCCCATGTACAAGAATATAACTACTATAATACTGCCCCATGTACAAGAATATAACTACTATAATGCTGCCCCTATGTGCAAGAATATAACTACTATAATACTGCTCCTATGTGCAAGAATATAACTACTATAATACTGCTGCTATGTACAAGAATATAACTACTATATTACTGCTGCTATGTACAAGAATATAACTACTATAATACTGCCTCTATGCCCAAGAATATAACTACTATAATACTGCTGCCATGTACAAGAATATAACTACTATAATACTGCTCCCTATACACAAGAATATAACTACTATAATACTGCCCCTATGTACAAGAATATAACTACTATAATACTGCCCCTATGTACAAGAATATAACTACTATAATACTGCCCCCTATGCCCAAGAATATAACTACTATATTACTGCTGCTATGTACAAGAATATAACTACTATAATACTGCCCCTATGCCCAAGAATATAGCTACTATAATACTGCTGCTATGTACAAGAATATAACTACTATAATACTGCCCCATGTACAAGAATATAACTACTATAATACTGCCCCTATGTGCAAGAATATAACTACTATAATACTGCTCCTATGTACAAGAATATAACTACTATAATACTGCCCCCTATGTACAAGAATATACAGTGGGGCAAAAAAGTATTTAGTCAGTCAGCAATAGTGCAAGTTCCACCACTTAAAAAGATGAGAGGCGTCTGTAATTTACATCATAGGTAGACCTCAACTATGGGAGACAAACTGAGAAAAAAAAATCCAGAAAATCACATTGTCTGTTTTTTTTTCATTTTATTTGCATATTATGGTGGAAAATAAGTATTTGGTCAGAAACAAAATTTCATCTGAATACTTTGTGATATATCCTTTGTTGGCAATGACAGAGGTCAAACGTTTTCTGTAAGTCTTCACTAGGTTGCCACACACTGTTGTTGGTATGTTGGCCCATTCCTCCATGCAGATCTCCTCTAGAGCAGTGATGTTTTTGGCTTTTCGCTTGGCAACACGGACTTTCAACTCCCTCCAAAGGTTTTCTATAGGGTTGAGATCTGGAGACTGGCTAGGCCACTCCAGGACCTTGAAATGCTTCTTACGAAGCCACTCCTTCGTTGCCCTGGCGGTGTGCTTTGGATCATTGTCATGTTGAAAGACCCAGCCACGTTTCATCTTCAATGCCCTTGCTGATGGAAGGAGGTTTTCACTCCAAATCTCATGATACATGGCCCCATTCATTCTTTCATGTACCCAGATCAGTCGTCCTGGCCCCTTTGCAGAGAAACAGCCCCAAAGCATGATGTTTCCACCACCATGCTTTACAGTAGGTATGGTGTTTGATGGATGCAACTCAGTATTCTTTTTCCTCCAAACACGACAAGTTGTGTTTCTACCAAACAGTTCCAGTTTGGTTTCATCAGACCATAGGACATTCTCCCAAAACTCCTCTGGATCATCCAAATGCTCTCTAGCAAACTTCAGACGGGCCCGGACAAGTACAGGCTTAAGCAGTGGGACACATCTGGCACTGCAGGATCTGAGTCCATGGTGGCGTAGTGTGTTACTTATGGTAGGCCTTGTTACATTGGTCCCAGCTCTCTGCAGTTCATTCACTAGGTCCCCCCGCGTGGTTCTGGGATTTTTGCTCACCGTTCTTGTGATCATTCTGACCCCACGGGGTGGGATTTTGCGTGGAGCACCAGATCGAGGGAGATTATCAGTGGTCTTGTATGTCTTCCATTTTCTAATTATTGCTCCCACAGTTGATTTCTTCACTCCAAGCTGGTTGGCTATTGCAGATTCAGTCTTCCCAGCCTGGTGCAGGGCTACAATTTTGTTTCTGGTGTCCTTTGACAGCTCTTTGGTCTTCACCATAGTGGAGTTTGGAGTCAGACTGTTTGAGGGTGTGCACAGGTGTCTTTTTATACTGATAACAAGTTTAAACAGGTGCCATTACTACAGGTAATGAGTGGAGGAAAGAGGAGACTCTTAAAGAAGAAGTTACAGGTCTGTGAGAGCCAGAAATCTTGATTGCTTGTTTCTGACCAAATACTTATTTTCCACCATAATATGCAAATAAAATGAAAAAAAAAACAGACAATGTGATTTTCTGGATTTTTTTTTCTCAGTTTGTCTCCCATAGTTGAGGTCTACCTATGATGTAAATTACAGACGCCTCTCATCTTTTTAAGTGGTGGAACTTGCACTATTGCTGACTGACTAAATACTTTTTTGCCCCACTGTAACTACTATAATACTGCCCCTATGTGCAAGAATATAACTACTATAATACTGCTCCTATGTACAAGAATATAACTACTATAATACTGCTCCTATGTGCAAGAATATAACTACTATAATACTGCTGCTATGTACAAGAATATAACTACTATATTACTGCTGCTATGTACAAGAATATAACTACTATAATACTGCCTCTATGCCCAAGAATATAACTACTATAATACTGCTGCTATGTACAAGAATATAACTACTATAATACTGCTCCCTATACACAAGAATATAACTACTATAATACTGCCCCTATGTACAAGAATATAACTACTATAATACTGCCCCTATGCCCAAGAATATAGCTACTATAATACTGCTGCTATGTACAAGAATATAACTACTATAATACTGCCCCATGTACAAGAATATAACTACTATAATACTGCCCCTATGTGCAAGAATATAACTACTATAATACTGCTCCTATGTACAAGAATATAACTACTATAATACTGCCCCCTATGTACAAGAATATAACTACTATAATACTGCCCCTATGTGCAAGAATATAACTACTATAATACTGCTCCTATGTACAAGAATATAACTACTATAATACTGCCCCTATGTACAAGAATATAACTACTATAATACTGCCCCTATGTACAAGAATATAACTACTATAATACTGCCCCTATGTACAAGAATATAACTACTATAATACTGCCCCCTATGCCCAAGAATATAACTACTATATTACTGCTGCTATGTACAAGAATATAACTACTATAATACTGCCCCCTATGTACAAGAATATAACTACTATAATACTGCCCCATGTACAAGAATTTAACTACTATAATACTGCTCCTATGTACAAGAATATAACTACTATAATACTGCTCCTATGTACAAGAATATAACTACTATAATACTGCCCACTATGTATAATAATAGTAATTAGTTTAATACTGTTTCTATGTATAATACTATCCCATATATGAGACTATGTCTCTGCTCATGTTACTGAGCAGCCCTGAGGGCAGCATGGTGGCTTAGTGGTTAGCATCGCAGCCTTGCAAGGAGTTTGTATGCTCTCCGTGTGTTTGCGTGGGTTTCCTCCGGTTTCCTTCCACACTCCAAAGACATACTGATAGGGAATCTAGTTTGTGAGCCCCAATGGGGACAGCGATGATAATGTCTGTAAAGCGCTGTGAAATATGATAGAGCTATAAAAGCGTAATAAATAGGTAAATATCCTAGATCTCAGTTTGCCGTATACTATAATATTCTGTTTTATTTCTGTTTCCCTTTAACTGATTTTATTAAGAAGACTCTGATGTGTTTCTTTACAAGCAGTCACATGATGTTGTGAAATGTTGCGCTCCCCGGGGGATCATATGAGTAATTACAGTATATTACTGGGAGATTAATTAGGCAATAACTATGCAAAGTGTTTCTATACTGAATCTGGGCTTTAGGGTATATCTACATTAGTACCGGCCCGAATCTTCAGAGTGTTGTTACATGAATAAATAATTGGGAATATTCTCTTAAACACTTTGTGCTGCTGTTTTTCCACTTTCTTTGGACATTTTCTGCACACGATTCTTTGGCCGCTGTCAACTGTTCCTAAAAATCATCTGGTTATATATCCCAGGAGGAATCTGAGAAATGACGCCACTTAGCAGCTGTGCAGGTCAGGACTCGAGATATTCTGTGCTGCCTTCACACGGATATAGAAGACCCTTCACTTCTGTTTTGGAAACCGATGTCCTTTAAGACAGAAGAAGTGTGCGGAGACCTCACTGCTCCTGTAAACTTGACACCTGGTTTTGGGGGTCCTGGAAACACATGGTTCGTCATGTCAGATATATACCGTATATGTTTGGAATAGGAAACCGCAAAGTCTCAGACAGGATTAAATTACGGGAATTTTCTTGCTGCATCTTCAAATTATTATCATTCCTTTTTCTTTTTTACAGAATTTTATATCTAATATTACATGCTGGGACACCAAGGTTTTACAAGAAGGGGCTGAGTTCAGCACCAAAACTTATTGTTGCGTTGCACCTTATGTACTTACATGGACTCTGAAGAACCTTGTAGTGATCTAGGCACTTGACTAAGTCGTCTGAATGTCAGGATCACCAAATTAATACAGCTCAGAGCAGGAGGACCAACCCTTGTCCCTGCTTTATTAATCGTTTGTCAACCACTGATCTGCTTGCTGAAGAGTTTTTCTACAAAATATGCACCTCTTTTTTGGAAATCCAAAAGGCTACCACACATTGTCTTAGCACCTGCTATTCCACGTTGCAGGCCTTTTGATCTTCCACTTGCTGATGGGGACCCTGGGTGGGGTCCAAGGAGTTGCTGCTGGCTGTTGGAACAAGTTGTAAGGAGTTAAAGGTACTTACCAGAGAGGTTTGGATAATTGCAAAAATACCATATTTGCTGTTTTGGCATTATTAGCTGAGAACCCGCACAACCCCGTAGGAAAAGAGTTCACTGTCCTCTCTGCAAATTTATTGATCGCCATTGATTCTGTGGTGCTGTACATGAGGAGGGGATACATACAAAATACAGATATAAATGACAGAGAACAAACTAACAATGACAGACTGGTGCAGAGTGGAGAGGACCCTGCCCTTACGAACTTACACTCTACAGGATAATGGAGAAGGAGATTGTAGGTTTAGGGGTCTGAGTTAGATCCGGTGGTGGTGAGACAGCAGATCCGGTGGTGTTGAGGTGGCAGTGGGGGTCATTGCAGGTGGTAAGCTTTCTTCAAGAGATGAGTTTTCAGGTTCCATCTGAAAGTTCTGAATCTGGTGAATAATTGGACGTGTTGGGGCACAGATTTCCAGAGGATGGGGGATATTCGGGAGAAGTCTTGGAGGTCTGGAGAATAAGTGTTGGAAGATATCGGGAGATTACTTCTGAGATATAAGAATTGGGAGCCAATGAAGGGATTCACAGACGGGAGAAGTGGATGAATAACGAGGATTAGTTGGGCAACTGAATTAAGGGCGGACTGGAGAGGTGCGAGTGTTAGCAGTGAGGTCATAGAGGACGATATTGCAGTAGTCAAGGCAGGAAATGATGAGGGCGGCATTAACATGTTAGTAGATTCTGGGTTGAGGAAAGGATGAATTCTGGAAATTTTATTGCATTGGAGGCTGTGTTGCGAACATGCCACCTAACATGGAAGACACTGCCATCTTTCCACCAACCCCTACTCCTGTCAAGGACAAAGCTTGAATAAGTAAGTCAGGAAGGAATTTTCCCCCTAATATGGAGCTAGTAATGTCTGGCCCATGAGGTTTTTGCCTTCTTTTTTTGGATCAACATGTTAGACTATAGGCTTAAGTTTACCATCAACCTTAAAAACTATAAGTTTTTACACCCTTTCAGGTTATGCATTCACCATAAAATAGCTGAGACAGTGGGAACCTTCTCATCATGGTAGTGCTGGCACTCAACTGGTGACCTTCAGTACATCAAATACACTTGTCAATGGGCAAGAATCACGCACCGGTGGACACGATATAGGAATATAATGACACCTTCACCATGAGAATGTCAGAACACTGTCAACTACCGAAACACCTATGTGAATGAAGAAGAAACACATCCTATGGGTGTCACCCTGTAGACAGTCTACAGTGACGTTCCTCATTACAACCAAACTAGTTTATGGCCAATGTTCTTGACGCCGTCTATTCTCTACCATTCCCTTGGCCTTGGGTGTGCACTTCCTGACCTTGGAGAAGTAGTGTAGAAGTAGATCTTCCTCTCCAGAGGTCACGCGTAGGACATGTGCAATGGTGACCCGAATGTATGCCAGGCCGTAGAGTGGTGGAGATGCCATCTAAACATTGAATCGAGTTTGACAATTTGATAGTGGTGCGGAATTCGATTGATTTCTTCTGACTTCTTTTGATTCTGTTCATTTCCAAAGTTTCCGAGGCCGAGATGTGTAAGGAGCATGTTTTACACGCTGCGGTATGAATAAAAGATGGGCACACCGCAGGCGCAATGCCCGGGGCCAGATCATACATTGAGATCCCATCATGAAGGGAGACGTCTCATTTGTGTGCAGCACTTTCCTCCTCGCAGGCACAAGATGTATTTAGAAGAACATCTCATCCTCCCGAGGGAGACTTTAGGATTCCACTGAAATAATGTACAGTTCTTGTGATGACCCTATAGGTCATGGAGTTAATGTGTGTATGGGATTATTTACTGCTCCTACACTCAGAATGATGGCACCACACAGGGGTTAATGGGGCAGGCAGGACAGATATATTTAAAAGTCATCTGCGACCTCCTTTTAAATTAGGTAGTCTACAGGGGCATACTTCTCATTTATTACATGTAATTCAAAGCTGAAAATTTGGTGGAGTCACCCGGTTTGGGGTCTTTCCCATATTGGGTTGGGAACATTTCTGGGGTGGGATTAGACATGAGACTTAAGCATATGTAATGTTGGAATGGATGCAGGGGAAGATTGAAATATTGGATGTCTTATATCTGGATGGTGAAGGTTATTAGCACTTGGGGGCTTCTTGATTTTTGTTCCCACATTTACGGTGCTGCTACTTTCCAGGGGACTGGTCTTTATCTCTGTCACGGGGTCCTTCTCTGGTATCACACAATCAACAGAGCAAGCGAAGAGTGAACAATTCCAAGACCTTTATTCAGACAAAAATACGAAAAGGTCCATATTCAGTCCACCACACAAAGGATAAGATAGTCCAGAATAAGAATGCAGTCCAGTATCAGGATAAAATGTCCAGGAAACGAGATTTCAAAACTCTAGCACCAGAGGATAAAATGGGTCCTTCTCTCTCTGAAGTGCTGTCTGAACACGATCCTGTCCACACTGGAACTGACTTGTCCAGCTCCTGTTCTCTCTCCACCCTCTTCCTTGTCCAGGGAAAGTCAAACAAGTTGGGGCGGTTTCCAGGCCCCCCAGAGGAGAACAAAGGGCCTTAGGGATTAATGAACTACAGGGGGTCATCAAGAGACAGATACAGTGAGGCTGTAGACTTACAATGTAATAAGAAAAACACTATGAAAATAACTGAAATAGAAAAATAGGAATATACAAAAAAATTACATCCACATAACATATCACACCATCACAATCTCTATGACCAGTGCATGGCAAGATAGGAAACTAGCTAAATGCATTCGATCTCTGCCATCATTGCACAAAGAGTAAGGACACAACCATAGAAATGGGCAATTAGGGTATGTGTCCTGAGTCCCGGGTGTCAGGGGGGAACTAAAAAACACTTTACCTTAGGCGTTTTGATACAACTTTAGAAACAGAAATTTTTTGCACTGGCTGAAAGACAGCCCAGCTATAACTGTCCACGAGACCTCCAAAAAATGTTAGCTATTAATCCTTGAATCACTCAAGACAACCAGTTGTATTCGAGAGGAGCTGTCATTTCGAGGTGTTGCTGCTCCTCTGTTATTTTCATTAGAAATCTATGCATAAATTAAAACCTGATTGTTACCATTCCTGTTGTCAAGAGTATCAAGCCATGAACCTCCACAGACCACCAGGGCTATTAGATATTAACAGTGTAATATATAGTATGACATGATGCCATTCTTTCATGTGGGAATAATTTTTGGGAACAATGTCTGTAGGGTACAATAAGTCCTATCGAATGTATATCTGGCCTCCGGGTCTTGTATAAGGGTCGAGAAGCCTCCGTGAGCTTGCAATGTCTCGAGTGTCTCCATAACTCTTGAAGACCAGAGTAGAAGACCACAGTGTCGGTCCCTGGACAGCACAGAAGCCTTCAATCTACGAATGTTGAGTTGTTTCCATAAACTTCCCCACTCCATTGGAACATGTGTCCTGGGTCCTCACTGGGTCCTAGGTGTCCTGGGTCCTGACTGTGTCCTGGGTATCCTCACTGGGTCCTGGGTGTCCTTACTGGGTCCTGGGTCCTGACTGTGTCCTGAGTGTCCTTACTGGGTCCTGGGTGTCCTGGGTCCTCACTGGGTCCTGGGTAACCTGGGTCCTGACTGTGTCCTGGGTCCTGACTGGGTTCTGGGTGTCCTGGGTCCTGACTGTTTCCTGGGTGTCCTGGGTCCTCACTGGATCCTGGATGTCCTGGTTTCTCTTTGTGTCCTGCATGTCCTGGGTCCTGACTGCCAGAGGCGGCATCTACAATTGACTTTTCCTTGGCCCCTGAACGTTTGCCTAAGTGAAACAAATCCTAGCTACAGCGCTGCCCTAGAGCATCAAAAATATAATTTAACAGAACTCTTGACCACCAGGGGTATTATAGAGGACAGGATATATCTCTCCTGTTGCTATTGTGCTATTTCTCTTTGAAATGTTTGCATAAATTGGAAGCGAGTGTCACCATTCCTCTTGCCATGAGTGAGTCAATAGTGTTAAGTCTTATCCACCACAGACCACCAGGGATATCTAATAGATTCTTGAGGCAATGTCCGAGACGCATGTGGAATCAGCAGTTATCATTGGAATGGGACTCGCGCACAATTCCTGATGATCGCTGTGCAGATTGTAATCTCATAGGCGCCACTCGATTCCAAAGGGGGAGGTAAGAGGCTCTGGACGATGTCGGATAATTAGCGATGAGGGAGCATGCTCGGGTAAGGTGTTATCTTAGCATGCTTGGGTGCTAGCAGAGTGTCTTCGGCATGCTCGAGTTCCCACGGCTGCACGTCTCGTGCCTGTTTGTTAGGCAATCCCCACATGTGTTGTGGCTGTCAAACAGCCTGGGACATGCCGCCGCGGGGACAAGAACATGTTATTTGAACGCGCCAAAGTCACTCAGTAAGCACAACAGCATCCTCAGATAACACCTTATCCGAGCACGTACGCTCATCACGTATAATCCCTTTAAGGTTACGTTCCATGGATGAGTGTTGTGAACTCTCTGGATCTGACTTCTGAGTCGGGGCTCCCTCTGGTGGTAATAGAGCTGGCCGGGTTGAAAGTCTGCCACCTGACAATGATGATTGGAAATCAGGGGTTACTGACTGGCAGAATATAAGTGAGCAGGCTTCCCTCAGTTGTTGCTGGTGATTAGTTTTTTCCTGTACATCTTGAGGTCTGCTGTCTCCTGCCTGATCCTGCATTTTTCAGCTAAGTTGTTCATTTGCTAATCCTTTGCATCAGATCTGTTTTTTCCTCTTTCTGCTTTGCTGTGAGGGTTCAGCATGCTCCCTGTTGGGGCTGTTCTGGACCCCGCTTCATATGTTACAGCTTGTGTCAGTTTGTTCAGTCCCCTGTTATATTAGTCTCTTTTGCTTTGCTGCCAGTTCATACCAGAATACTGATATAGTGGGGGAGAGGTCGTGAGACCTCAGTGTTTTTGTACATTAGACGTGTTCGATTTTTTAGGGTTTTTGCGTGATTGCAGACAGTGTCTTTCCTTTCCTGTCCTATTCAGACAGTTTGGGCCACATCATTTGCTCAGTCTATTTTCTGCCTGTGTTTGTACCTCATCTGGTCTCACCAACAATATATGTTTGGGGGCTATCTATTTCTTTGGGGTTCTACTCCGGGGCAGTTTAGATTTCACCTTTCTTGCTTTAGGCTTAATTAATTCTCCGGCTGTGCCGAGGCGTCTAGGGCATCGTAGGTACGTTGCACGGCTACTGTTAGTTGTGTTGTTAGGACTAGGGGTCTGCAATCTGCTCAGTGACCAACCTTTCTGGTTTCCTGGTGGCCTCGCCTATTTCTGCCATCCTCCTCGGTGACCTATTCATAACAGATGAGTTTTTGGTGAGTTTTTTACGCTGTGTATTTTTTAAAAAATTCAAGAAACCTATATTACTTAATGGGTGCAGAAATGGTAAAACAAACATCAAAAATTCAGCAAAAGCTCATGGTAGGAACATAGCCAAAGTATTATTCCTATAGTATAAAGTATAATATAAATGATAAATGGTGTGAGTGTATGTGCGTTGTATATAGAGGGGGCCTTAGTCCCACCAATATACAATTTAGAAACGATCATTGCACCATGCGCTACGGCCGGAGTCGCTACATATGTGTCATGGGGTTACCGCGACAGTGCAGAGACAGAAGACCACAGTGTCTGATTGCACCTACTGCGGCGCTGACAAGAAGCACCTCTCCTTCATTTTAAATGTGTTTATTCCTTCTGATAGAACAGGGGTTACTCGACCACGTTGGAAATCCCTCTGCTCACAGCTGAGCTTGGTTAGCCACTCCTTTCCCTTTATAATCTGGGGTCTGTTATAAATCCTTGTCAGAGCTAGCATTTGCTGCATGGTTTCAGGAGGGAGAAGAGTTCATATGAGGAGAGTTGGAGGAGTTGTCTCTGACTGTTGCTTGGTTTGTATGTGTGGTAATTCCTTATCCTTCTCTATTTTGGTTTATTCCCCTACCTCCACGTCCCAGTATATGTGAGTGAATATTTTGTATGCCTGGAGTTTTCTGTTAACCCTTGTTTGTATTGCCTTTTTTGTCAGGTTGGTGTACTACAGTGCACAGTAGCGCCCTCTCTACCCTGGGAGGGGGAAGAGAACAGATGGAGGGCAAACTCAGGAGATAAGGCTAGGGTGGAGGCCCCGGCATCTCCACCTTCAGAAGTATCCCGGGGCATAAGGCAAGCTAGGGCACCCCCTAGTGTTAGGTACAGGGAAGGAGCCCCTGTTGTGAGAATATGTGATTCCCGGGTCAGGATCATTGCACCCTGCGCTACGGCCGGAGTTGCTACATATGTAATTCCAGGCTCTGAGTCATCTCAGGATATTGGGAATCTGTCAACACAAAATTGTCAGGAAGGAGAATTTTGTTTCATACATGGCTGGATAAATACCTTGTGGGCAGAATTGCACTTTAATGCATATTTCATGGCTCTCTGTATACTCCACACAATGCCCGGATTAGACCTCGGCTCAGTGACCGCTGAGTACAGGTTAGGGGGGTCCTAATTATTAACACGAGGAATCTCTTGGACGGACGGATTTTTCTTCGTCATGCTTATTCCTATTTTTAGGTGATGAGCAGATGGACAGAACGTAGAGAGGGCGATCTCCAAGTGAAGAGGTGACATTAGTACCTGCGGCGGCTCAGAAGCTGCACGGACTGTGTGCAAATCCAGAGATTCCATTAATGCATTGTCTCCGGCTCTGGGGGGTGATGTGCAGCTCTGGGGGGTGATGTGCAGCTCTGGGGGGTGATGTGCAGCTCTGGGGGGTGTTGACCCTCTCGTGTCTGATGTCGGATTCTTTCTGCTTCACAGCCCAAGGTCTTTGCTGGATTTTGCATTTTATAATGCTCCAAGTGTTTTCAATTGGTGACTGGTCTGGACTGCAGGCGGCCAGTTCATCCCCCAAACTCTTTTTCGGCAGAGCGGGTGTGATGGATGCTGAATGTAGTTTGGCAAAGACTTACTGAAATTGTCACGGGTGTGTCACGTGTGACAGACAGTCATCATGGATCCGGATGTAGAAGGTCATTGTAATTAGCTTTTCAAGCACCTGTTTGATTTTTGCATCTCTGTTATGGAGTGATATCCTTCTCCCTCTTGGACCCAGCAGTTATCTCTACATTCTGCTGCCAATTAACACACCTTTGCTGAAGGTTTAAATACATTCAGTTTCTGCAGCAGAGTGCAGGTGTTAGCTCAATTTCCCTCTGTCTTGGTGGAAGTACTAGCAGTCAGCTAGTGTCTTCTTGGAGCATCTTGGAGGATTGCTGGTGTGATATCTTGGTGGTCTTCTCAAGCTAAGTGTATCCCCTCGTTTGTCCACCTTCACTGTCCTTAGTTGTAGTGGGGGCTGACTAGCACACATTTCATCCCCTCCCTATCCTGGGCCTATCACTAGGGTCAGGCAGGGATTAGGTTCCAGCTCGGCAATAAGTGCGGAACCTATTTAGGGCAGACAGGGTGTTGTTAGATCTGCCTAGGGGTCTCCATTCCGAAGGGGAAAGCTTTCCAACCCGGACCAACCTTTGCACTCGACAGCAAAGGACGTGATTTTGATAAAAGACAGTGTGCGCAGAAAAGGGAGAGGAGACTTGGCAGGAAGATGGAGAGCACAGCAGGGGAAGGGTGGTGCTGGTCCTTTGAGCATCGTGATAGTGCAGGCCCGCGCTCTAGATTCCCTGTGTCCAGGTACACTGACTGTGGATAGCGATCTGTCATGTGCCCATTGTCTCCCATAACCGAAAGTTTCAGACGCTCAGGGCCGATGGTTACTGCGTGCGTGCCGCCTAAGACAGACCGGGTGACTCATCTATACTGTGTGATTCCTCACCCGCATACTACGGCCGAGCTGATTCACACTCCGGAGTTAACACAGACTGCTCTGCACCCCGTACAACGAACTGTGGAACCAGGACCCCGCTTAGGACAACAAGGACTCATCACCATCATCGGGAACCGGACTCCCAGCTTCTTCAGGACAACACCGGCGACATCACGCGCCATCTGCGTGGGCGCCACCATTGGAACTCAAGGCTCTGCAGCCAGGAAGCCAGCGGACTGATAAGTTAACCCTTTCATGAACAGTTGCTTTACCTTATTCCTCACCTCGCACCCATACTGTGCTAATACCATCTCCCATACCCCCCTGCTTAACCCATTATCTCCCTGCGTGGAGTATATCTCTGTTAATAAATCTGATAACCCTTTCTCTGCCTCCTGTCCGTCACTGCATCCCGCAACCTGCTAACACTAGCGTGACAGAAATATACAAGGTCTTCCCTGAAATAGACGTTGTCTGGATGGGGCAGATGTTGTTCTAACACCTCTATATAATTCTTAGCACATATGACTTCTCTCATATGTGCACTGCCCCTGCTATAGGCACCAATGCAACCCCAACCATCAGAGATGCAGGAACTATGTGCTGATAGCAATCTGGATGGTCCCTTTACTCAATAACAAGCTGGATGGTCCCTTTACTCAATAACAATCTGGATGGTCCCTTTACTCAATAACAAGCTGGATGGTCCCTTTACTCAATAACAAGCTGGATGGTCCCTCTCCTCCTGAGTCCACAGAATACAGTGTCCATACAGATTTTCTCACTTTGATTTATCCAACCACAGAACAGTATTCCACTTTACCTCCATCCATTATAAACGAGCTTTGGCCCAGAGGAGACGGCAGTATATTTGGATTGTTTGAGTCCTTCTTTAGCGTTCACTTACATTTGATGAATGCACGGAGAACTGTTTTCACAGACGATGAGTTCTAGAAGTATTCTTGAGCCCAGGCAGTGATTTGCACGACTATATCAGGTCAGGTCAGGTATTTCTCCAAAATCCATGAATCTTTTGATGATGTTATGTTCTGCAGAGATGAAGTATATGGAAAGTCTTTGCAATTTTTGCATTTAGGAACATTTTTCTGAAACTGTTTCACAATTTTTAGTACCAGTCAGATGGGTGACCTCCGACCATCTTTGCTTCTGAGAGACTCTGCCTCTCTAATACGTTCTTTGTATATACAGTCATGGGACTAAGTTGAGAATTGACCCTCCGTCTGTTTTTTCATTAGTATCGCTTAACTTCTCCGGATTTTTTTTTTTTTTTTTTTGACTCTGCCCCCAACTCTTCTGAGATGTGTCGCTTCCATAAATTTCTAAACGAGTTACTTTTGTCAAATGAAATGGAGAAAAATGACCAACGTTCACCTTCTGATGTGGGTAGAAGAAATCTCCGATCATTGCGTTCTTGTTTTCTTTACATTTTACATCTTTCAAACTTATGTAATTGGAGTTGTGCATTTTCAATTCTCTGTGCGGTGATGACCGTCGCTTATCTGATCGGCAGCTCTCGAAAACTTCCCCATGGTATAAATGCCGCGGAGTTTTGGAAAAGTCTCTGCTCGGTTGCTATTATCTCTGTGTGGCGCTTGATGTGTCAGCGATACAGTAAATGCCAACTGCTGCTGTGAAAACATTGAAAACCGCAGATATTTATGTGATGGGAAGGGACGGACTGGCGGACGAGCCTCGCTGGTCACGGGAAAGGAAAACTTGAGTAAGAGTGAAGGACGCCGCAGGCGCAGAGGAGCGTCCCCTGGGTGCAGACAGCGCCGCTCATAAGCTTTTATCCCCTCGCCCCCTCTGTCAATCACATGGATGTAATAAGAATTGTATGAAGCCGATCCACAGAAAAAGAATATTTATCCAGTGATTCACAAATACTAAACACAAAAGTATTAGACTGTGTTCACACGCTGCGTTTTTATGCAAATAAAAAGCTGATTTTTTTTTTTACAGCACCAGCAAAAGTGCTGAGATTTCATGCACACAACTTGTCTTTTTTTTCCCCCCTGGCTGAATTTGAGAGCTGCAGCGTTGTTTTTTTTTTCTTATATATCTATGGCATGTTAATTCTTTCATGGTTTTTGCATGGTTTTTTTCACCCATGAATGGAAAGAGAAAGTGAAAAATTGTATTTTTCGCATCATTTTTCCCACATTTTGGAGCATTTTTAACAAATAAAACTAAGCGGGTGCAACATGTTCTGTAGATAAAGCACATATGTCATTTGTACCGAAAAATGCTACAAAAAATGTTGCAAAAAGGCATAAAAAAGTGCCGCAAAAAACTCCACAAAAACATTGAAAAGCATGAAAATTCTCTTGCACACGCTTGCTTTTTTTTTTTTTTTTTTCTTTACCCTGGCGGAATTTGAGAACTGCTGCGTTTTTTTAAATCTGCGGCATCCCAATTCTTTTTGCAGCGTTTTTTTCACTCACAGAAAGCATAAAATTGTATTTTTCGCATCATTTTCCTGACATTTTGGATAATTTTTAATAAATAAAAATGACAGCCTTAAATATTTTCTGTAGACAAAGTACACATGTAATTTGCACCCACAAATTCTGCAAAAATAGCGCAAAAAATGCTGCAAAATAAACCCACAAAAACAATGAAAAATGCAGCAGTTTACTGACAAAACAGCAGGTTTTCACTGCAGATAAAAATGCTGTATGTGAACAAAGCCTTAACCGCCTTCATCTTATAATTATTTTTCCGTTCTCTGCATGTTTAGCCTATCACACGGCACCTAAGACTGAGAAACTACATTTAAAGGGTGTATTTACTTTTGCAACCATGTTGTTTTTGCTCCATGGCATCCAAAAATGAACCAAATTTGCATATATTGTGCATAAAATAATCCCCCAATGCTTTGCGTCTACATCTCCTTTGCAAACTTATATGTCTCCATGGTAACAGACTACACTTAAACGCTGCGTAGTCTGATCCTACTTTCCATACCTTTGGTGGGTCAGGAGGAATGATGGAATCAGCATAACTTCAGGTTCTGACTACGCAGGGTTTGTTTGTAGTCTGTTACCACGGAGACACAGAAGTCTGCATAGAACACTTTTTCTAATTGCTGTATTTTTAAACCTAAATGTAGTTGAGCAATAAAAACAAAAAGCATTGACCCGAACAATCACAGATTCTCCATCATTTTGAAGCCCGAACCTCTTTAGGACATTAGTATTGTCGGTATGCTCACAGTCCAGGCTGTGGGTCAGGTTTTTTTATTTTTTTATTTTTTTTTCACACAAGAATATTTTTGGAATCCCTTCTGATCATCAGAGGAACTTTACCTGTAAGGAACCAGAGTCAACGGAATATAGCAGATTTTTGGTGGCTGCCACATTCCGGTGAGGAATAAATAGAGAGGGGGCTCCACACGTCTGTGCCGCTCCCCGCTCTCTTTTATCAAATGTGCTCGGTAGACTGCTCGGATGCCCGTGGATCCACATTGTGGAGATTGGTGTATGGGTAATATACTCTCTCTCTGGTAGTAAACTGAGGGGAAATAATTAGTGGTATTAGCCCTGGTGGACTGGGGCAGTTAAGCCCTAATAGTATGTTCCTTGGAGGTCCATGGGTTTGCAGACTGTCTAGAATTCCCTGAGTGTCTTTGATGGTGAACAGGCTAATGCCAACATGCCCGGTAGTCTAGGGTAATGAAAAGACTAGTGCAAACATCCCTGGTGGTTTAAGCTAATGAACGGGCTCATGCCAACATTCCTGGTGGTGTTGGGTAACGCACAGGCTAGCACAGACATGATTCCCTGGTGGTCTGGGCTAATGAAGGGCTATACCAACATTTTTCATGGTTTAAGACAATTACGGTAAGTAGAGATGGGTGAGTCCGAATGGTAAAGTTCGGGGTCTGTACCGGACACCTAGTGTCCATGCATGGACCCCAAACACAGACTTATCCCAGAAGTTAAAAATAAAATATCACAGTATCCATGATACACTGAGCTGAGTGTGAGAACGCAGCTGCGTGTGATCGGCGGTGACGTCATTAAGGTTACCGCCGGTCACACTCAGCCACGTTCTCACGGTCAGCTCAGTGTCTCCCGGATGCACGGCTGAGCGGTCACATCTTGCCACCGCTCAGCAATGCTTCCAGATGTAGCAGAGTTGGACCTTGTCGTGGGACATATGGATTATTGGTGAACAGGTGAGGAATATTGTAATTTTTTATTTTTATATTAATAAATGGGTAAAAGAGTTTTGGGGAGTGTTTATTTCAATCAAAGGACTTTGTGTCTTCATCACTTTTGATTAGGGGTTTGTAATGGGGGTGTCTTATAGACCCCTCTCCATTACTTACCCCTGGGCTTAATGTCAGTGAACATAAAACAGATGGCATCAACCTCAAAAACATTACCCCACTTGCCACTGCCACAGGGCAAGTGGGAAGAGTGAGGCAAAGCATCAGAATCGGCGCATCTAATCGATACGCCTTTTCTGGGGCAGATGGGGGCTGATATTTTTAGACTGGGGGGGGCAATATCCAAGTCAGCTTTACCTTTGCTGGTTATCAAGAATAGAGGAGATCCCACATATTTTCTTCTTTTATTTATTTACACAATAAATACATGTACAGTAAGCTGCACGCACGGCACTAATTATCTCACTGACTTATTTATTTCTATGGACAGGCGTCGACAGGTGAATACTCTCATCAGAGTCATCTGCACTCACTGCATTCAGTGAGAACAGACATCAGCTGATGAGAGTAGTACGCTCATCAGCTGATGCCTGACCGCCGGTAACCTTGTCACCGTGGGTCACATCTACTGGCTCACACGTCATGTGTGTGACAGCGTGGGAACTGCAGCGCTCTGACTGGCAGTAACGCCCAAGGTTACCGATGTTCAGAACCATTGTTTACCGCACTGTCACACAGATAACAGCATGGGAATTGCCGGATGTTCGTGCCCCTATTCATTTGAATGGGGTCCAGGTTCGGGTTCAAATTTGGTTCTGGTACCTGAACCAAACTTTTTTTTAAAATTCTGTTGAACCTGAACATCCACAGGTCCGCCCATCACTACAATTAAGTGATTAATGCAAACATCCCTGATGGTTTAGGGTAATGAACATGCTAAGGTTAACATTACCGGTGGTCTTGAGTAATGAACAGGCTACTGCCAACAATCCTGGTGGTCTATGCAAATGACCTGGCTAATAAGATCCCTTGTGGTCTAGGCTTAAGAATAGACTAGTGCAAACATCCCTGGTGATCTAGTGTAATAAACTGGCTATTGGTGACTGTCAAGAATTATCGCAGCCTGTGAAAGTCACTCAGGACCAACTGCTGTGATCTTTGTGTTGAACAGCTTTTGACTGCCCCCTATCATCAGGACAATTACATGATTGGCCGTCGCATAAAGGAGGAGGCTGTCACCACTAATAGGCCGATTATTGGGAAATTATCAGAGAGCGTATGGTATATTCACCTCCTTTTCCAGCTCATGGAATATGTATATACCCCCATACATTCACCGCTATCTCCACAATAACCCAAGATTTCTCACTGCCACCACCAGTCGATTTTTACAAGCTGACTAGAGGTCTGGTAGGTACCGTGTGGCTTTGATGCACGGTTTACAGAACAAAATTAACAGAACTATTACATTTTATATTTAATCCAAAGGGAGGCAGCGTTTATGAAAAATATACAAAAGATTTTACATAGGGGACAAAACAATACAGCATATACAGTTACAGAAAATAAAAGGGATTAACAAGAGAACTTGCTACACCGATCACAGAGACTATTCAATTTTGCCAAAGTAGAACGCTTCGCTTGGGGCTATACAATGAACGCGATACATTCATACATGATGTGTAATTCTCTACAGGAACTCAGGTCATAATTTGGCTGAATCTTTTATGAACACCTGAATTGCACTAACACCCCCCTACCTGTGATGACCTCACGTGGGACAGGTTGTGGGATGTCCTCAGCTCTTTAGGATTTTATTATAATCCCAACTTATGTGATAAATCCTCTCCAAATGATCGCAGAAGTCCAAGACTACCTCAATATTTTTTATTGGGATTTTACGGTTACCCAGACACCAAAAATGAAATGGCTGCTGTCAGTGATTTTCCCACTATTGATTTGTGGCTTCTAGGCAGGGGTTATAGTTATGAGAAAATATGCATTTTCTTCCCTAGTTTGCTCTGGTGCTGACAATGTATGTCTCCTCGATATTGGATTTATAAAAACTTTGATATTCCATATTTTCTTTCAGGGGCATCAAGTCTAGGCTAGCTATTATAAATATAACCCCTGCAGGAAACCACGGTGTGACTTGAATTCAATCTGCATGTGATGGGCTATGTGGATATCATTTTGTGTGTATTTCTATTTCACTGATTTTCATAGTGTTTTTCTTGTTGCCTTGATTGTCTATAGCCTGACTGTATCTGTCTCTTGATGACCCCCCCTGTAGTTCCTTAATCCCCAAGGCTCCTTTGTCTCCTCTGGGAGGCCTGCAAATCGCCCCAACCTGTCTGACTACCCCTGGACATAAGGAGGGGGCAGAGGAGGACAGGGGCTGGACAAGTCAGTTCCTGTTAGGTGTCAGGTTCCTGCAGCTGCACAGCGGGAATCCAGAGCCTTTTATGCAGCGGTCTCCCATTCTCCACCGACCACTCAGGAGCCTGCACAGCAATCTCGGCATCCCAGACGCTCTGCTCAGACCAGCTCTGCAGGACTGGTTGTTACTGCCGCCTCTGGGTCAGCAACAGCAGCGCAGGCTGTCCTGCATCAAGCCACTCCATAGGCTAAGTCCTGTCGTCGCGTTACTTGGCATGCTCACAAGACGATCTCCCATTGGAGATCGGGAGTCACGTGCTCAGGTCCTTCTCCAGATCTGATTGGTCCATCTCAGAGATCTGGAAGGTCCCGGAAGCGCACGGCTATAAAAGGCCTGCATGGCTACTCGGCCATGCGCTAGTATAGACTTTTATTGCTACTGTGTGAATGGTGATGGATGTATGGACTGCAAATGACTCATTAAGATTCCCCTCCCTCTGATATTACGAGTGCGTTTAGGGATCTAGTCATAGAGTCAGCGCCAGTCAGTGGCCAGTTACTGGCCACACGGCACATCCTCCACAGTGCTAGCATCCGACAGTGCGCCCCTCTTGGGCACTGTCACATTGTGGCTGAGTCAGTCGCCATGCTGCTGTAGCAGCACTAGTTGGCATCCGCGGTAGCGACGCCGCACGCACGCTAGGTCTAGACGGACACCGCCCTGAGTCTTGGGCTTAGTCCTGTGACCACATACCGTGTGTGCACTTCGCTGAGTCCTGTGAGGTCAACAGGCTCAGCATTGAGTACGCCCAGTGCACATCAGGTGACGTATAACCCGAGTGCGCTATACCGCCATATAGCGCGTCTGCCATTGTCTAGCAGCGGTTTTAACACCTACTGCACGGTGGACCCCGGGCGGCGAACGCACTTTCTATTATTTAATATTTAGTGCGTTCCGCCGTCCCTAACATTACACTAGCGCCAGGGTCTGGCTAGTAATGGCGGACCTGCAGCAGCTTCGGGAGTACATTCGGCAGCTGGAGAGCAGGTTGGCGGCTATTGAGTGCTCTACCTCAGCTGCGAATGCTACAGTGGCCGCTGCCCAGGTAGTCGCAGTGGCTGTCTCGCGTGTGCCCACACCCACGCCAGTGCCGACAATGTCCCACCTCCCGTTGCCCAATAAATTTTCTGGTGACAGCGCCGCCTGCAGGGGTTTCGTGAGCCAGTGCTCTATCCAGCTTGAGTTACTGGCCGCGTAATTCCCTACAGAGCGGGCTAAGGTGGGGTTTATCGTCTCCCTCTTGTTGGGCAGGGCGTTAGAATGGGCCACGCCGCTGTGGGAGCATGGTGATCCCGTGGTTCTGAGCGCTGCTCAGTTCCTAACCTCTTTAAAACAGGTCTTTTTGGGACCACAGGTCACTCATGACACTTCTCTCCAGCTATTAGCTTTAACACAGGGCTCCCTCTTGGTCAGCCACTACGCCGTTCGTTTTCAGACACTGGCTTCCGAGTTGGAGTGGCCTGATAAGGCGCTCGTCCCTGTGTTCTGAAGGGGTTTGGCAGAACATGTCAAAGATGCTCTAGCTACCAGGGAGGTTCCAGTAACTCTGGAGGCGTTACTATCTCCACCCGCATTGATCTCCATTATATTGAGCGCGGGTTGGAGCGAGCTCAATCCAGAGAGGGTTAGGTTGGCTCCTGCCTTCTCTGTACATCTTGAACCCATGGAGGTGTCTCGCACCGGCTCTAAGCCGCGGCCGGTGCGAAGCTCGGCAACGCTGTTATCAGTGCCGGCAGTTTGGTCACTCGGCCAACACGTGTCCACAGCGGTCGAAAAAACGATCATGCCCCATGGTCGTAGGAGGGGTCTACCTGATATGAAACCCTTTTCTCCCAAACCGGTATTCCGAGGGACGTTAGATAGCGGTGCTTCCACCTGGGAGGTAGAGGTCACGGTGGACTCCGGGGCCGAAGGAAATTTCATGTCTTCATCCTTCGCCCAAAAGCACGCTGACACGGGGTCCTTCTCTGGTATCACACAATCAACAGAGCAAGAGGAGAGTGAACAATTCCAAGACATTTATTTAGGCAAAAATATGAAAGGTCCATATTCAGTCCACCCCACAAAGGATAGATAGTCCAGAATCTGAATGCAGTTCAGTAACAGTATAACATGTCCAGGGAGATGAGAGTCCAAAATCCAGCTGACAGTGATAACATGTTCCATATATTATTCTTTCTCTCTGAAGTCCTGTCTTCACACCATGCTCTGCACACAGCAACTGACTTGCCCAGCCCCTGTCCTCCCCAGCCCCCCTCATTATGTCCAGGGGGAGTCAAAATAGGTTGGGGCCGGTTTTCAGGCCTCCCAGACTTGACAAAAGGTGCCTGGGGGATTATGACACTACAGGGGGTCATCAAGAGTCATAGATAAAAGTCAGGCTGCAGACATACAAGGCATCAAGATTAACACTATGCAAATCAGTGAAATAGCAATATACACAAAATGATATCCATATAGCATATCACACCATCACAACCTCTCCCCCCCCATAATAAGTGAGCATGCTATGAGGTCTACACAGACCTCTGGCCTGCTCACTATAGTCCACATTGCTCAATCGCTTATAGTCCCTTGTACAGTGGCAGGGGTTGCAATAATTATAAGCACTTGATGTCCTTCCATAAATTCCCGGGTCCTGGCGTTACGGTCATACCAGGTTTCTTGACTGGACTGGGCCATTTGCTGTTGATCATTAGCCACTAGCTGGGTGAGACAATCTCTGAACTCTAAACTCTAGAACGTAGAGAATGATGGGCATTCCAATGTCTGCGATATCTCCCTCCAATTGTTCTTTCAGACGAGTGTGAGGCCCGCGGACCTTCTGGCCAAACAGATTGCTCCTCAGTGGGGTTCGAATGTTGTGGTACTTGAAGGGCCTGTAGTCGGGTGACTGCTCCCACAAAATGACACTGTAACTCCCCAATGTCGTTCCCAAGGAGGATATCTGCAGGAAGTCCTCTCATAACTCCAATCCAGCACAGTTTTTCTACAAAACCATAATCCAAACGCACCAAAGCTCGCTGTGTATATTTGCGGGCACCGCCCGCCAAGACAATGGGAATTCCTGCACCCTGGTGAATTGCCTCGGGTCGAACCACACGGGTGTCAGCGATAGTCAGAAATGCCCCCGTGTCTCTAAATCCTGACACTTTGTATCCATCAATTAAGACATCCTGCAGGTGGCGTTGCCGTTGCTCTGAGTAGCTAAAGGACAGAGGCCGAAGTCCATACACTCCAGGAGGAGTATCTATGGTGCCGTGGTCGGTGGTCCACTCTGGTTGGGATGGTGGTAGCTCTTTCTCAGGCGGAATGGAGTGTACCAGATGCACTGGACGAGGTGGGGCTGCGCGGGGCTCCCTCCGAATCCTTGAGGGACATCCAAACTGCAAATGTCCAGGTTGCCCACACACATAACATCTCCTCTCTGTGATACCCCCAGGTCGTGGTCGGGACTGTTGGGGCCCAGGATTGGGAGGCGTGATAGTCAGCGGCTTGCGACTAGGTGGAAGGGCAGATATAATTTGAGGGGGACGGGGCGTGGGAGCAGGCCGTGGTTCATTGTCCAGAAGCCTCCTCCATTGCGGTCGGAGAGTAAGGGCTTCATAGGCCAGGGCTGCAGCTCTATCCACGGTACACGGCGTGCGCTCCCGGACCCATTCCCGTACCTCTGCAGGGCACTTGGCAAGAAATTGTTCTATAAGGAACGCCTGTATAACATCTTCCACAGTAAAGGCATTTTCTGCTTCCAGCCATCTCCGACATGCCTCGGACATCTTATGTGCATACATCATAAATGATCCCCCCGTGGTGCATGGGAGGTCTCGGAACTTGGCCCTATATGAGTCTGGGGTAATAGCATGGTAATCCAGGATAGTCCGCTTTACAATGTTATAATCCCGATTCCGCAGTGCATCAATGGTTCGGTAAGCCTCCGCCAAGCTTCCGTTCAGGAGCCCCACTAACAAACGCATCCAGCTAGAGTGGGGCACCTCCATCACAGCACACTGCTGCTCAAAGTCTTTGAAGAACCCCTCCACATCTCCAGAAGCCTCATCAAATGGCTTAAACTCTGTCCGGGTGATCCGTACAGGCTCCCCAATTGTTGGGGTTACACTCCACATGGCGTTACTCCCTTTTTCAAGCTCCATTGCTTCCTGTCTCCGCTGTGCCCGGCGGGCAGCCTCCTCCTTGTACTCCTGAGAGACGTCGGGGCCCAGAACCGCCATCTCTTCTTCATACCACACCAACCACTGGCTTTTCTGGATGGGGATCCCTGTCTCCAGTGCTCGTCCTTCAGACATCTGGGAGGAGGTGGCCGGGCTAGCGCCCACCAGTAGATCGATTAAGGCCTCTTTAGTCAGTCCCTGGTAGTTCAGGCCCAGGTCTCTGGCTCTCTCCTGTAAACTGCATACAGTCCAATTTCTGTGCTCACTCTGAGGGTGGTTCTCCATTGGGTGACGCTCTGTTGATCCCACTGCTGCCACCAGTTGACACGGGGTCCTTCTCTGGTATCTCACAATCAACAGAGCAAGAGGAGAGTGAACAATTCCAAGACATTTATTTAGGCAAAAATATGAAAGGTCCATATTCAGTCCACCACACAAAGGATAAGATAGTCCAGAATCTGAATGCAGTTCAGTAACAGTATAACATGTCCAGGGAGATGAGAGTCCAAAATCCAGCTGACAGTGATAACATGTTCCATATATTCTTCTTTCTCTCTGAAGTCCTGTCTTCACACCATGCTCTGCACACAGCAACTGACTTGCCCAGCCCCTATCCTCCCCAGCCCCCCTCATTATGTCCAGGGGGAGTCAAAACAGGTTGGGGCCGGTTTTCAGGCCTCCCAGACTTGACAAAAGGTGCCTGGGGGATCATGACACTACAGGGGCTCATCAAGAGTCATAGATAAAAGTCAGGCTGCAGACATACAAGGCATCAAGATTAACACTATGCAAATCAGTGAAATAGCAATATACACAAAATGATATCCATATAGCATTTCACACCATCACACACGCTATCCCGCTGGTGCTACTGCCCCATCCCATGACTATCAGGGTGGTTAATGGTGCACCTTTACCATCTCAGGTCACCCACCAGACGGCACCTCTTGGTCTCTCTATCTCACCATCTCACCACGAGACCTTGTCCCTGTTCATTTTGCCAGATGGCATCGACCAGGTGCTTCTCGGAGTTCCCTGGCTCCGTTACCATTCCCCTCATATTGATTGGTCTTCGGGGAATATACTGGGTTGGAGCAAGGACTGTCAGGGGAGGTGCATGAGGGGTAGTGTCCAAGTAGACTCCACAGAAGTACCCGCGGACCTTTCCTCGCTTCCTACACACTACCGACAGTACGCGGACATTTTCTCCAAAAAGTCTGCAGAGATACTTCCGCCGCACCGTCCATACGATTGCCCGATAGACCTATTGCCAGGCGCGGAACCTCCTAGAGGCCGCGTGTATCCTCTATCTCTCCCCGAGATGGAGGCTATGTCACAATATATCCAGGAGAACCTGGCAAGAGGTTTTATCAGAAAATCGGTGTCACTGGCTGGTGCAGGTTTCTTCTTCGTGCAGAAGAAGAGTGGAGAGTTGCGTCCCTGCATTGACTACAGAGGTCTCAACGCCATTACTATAACAAACAAATACTCTCTTCCTTTGATCTCTGAGTTGTTTGACAGGTTGCGAGGGGCCCGGATCTTTACGAAACTGGATCTACGGGGGGGCGTACAACCCTTTGGTCGCTTTCACCAAGAAAGGAGCCAATCCTAAGGTTTGGTCAGAGCAGGTCTCCACGGCCTTTTCTTCTCTGAAGTCCCATCCCATTTTGCTGGTGTTCCTATCCTCCACTGTCCCGATGTGGATAAACCCTTTATCCTAGAGGTGGATGCATCATCCGTCGGTGCAGGAGCAGTCCTTTTCCAGAAGGATGCTCAAGGTCGGAAGCATCCCTGCTTCTTTTTCTCAAAGACCTTCTCACCGGTGGAGAGGAATTACTCCATCGTGGACAGGGAGTTGCTGGCCATGAAACTGCCCTTTTCTGAGTGGAGACACCTCCTGGAGGGAGCCCGATTTCCCTTTCAGGTGTACACTGACCATAAAAACCTGGTCTATTTGCAAACCGCCCAGCGCTTGAACTCTCGTCAAACTAGGTGGTCGATCTTCTTCTACAGCTTCCGCTACACCTTGCACTATCTGGAGAGAACGTCCGTGCGAATGCTCTCTCTCGCTCGGTGGTCTCAGCGGAGGAAGAGGAGGCTGAGCCTCGGCTAATCTTGAGGCAGTTCCGCCGGGCAAGACCTTTGTCCCTCCTCGCCTGCGGCCGGAGGTCACTCGGCCACTCGGCCATGCGCTAGTATAGACTCTTATTGCTACTGTGTGAATGGTGATGGATGTATGGACTCCAAATGACTCATTAAGAGTCCCCTCCCTCTGATATTACGAGTGCGTTTAGGGATCTAGTCATAGAGTCAGCGCCAGTTAGTGGCAAGTTACTGGCCACAGGGCACATGCTCCACAGTGCTAGCGTCCGACAGTGCGCCCCTCTTGGGCACTGTCACATTGTGGCTGAGTCAGTCGCCGTGCTGCTGTAGCAGCACTAGTTGGCATCCGCGGTAGCGACGCCGCACGCACAGTCTTGGGTTTAGTCCTGTGGCCACATACCGTGCGTGCACTTCGCTGAGTCCAGTGAGGTCAACAGGCTCGGCATTTATGTTCATGTCTTAGGCGACTCTGTGAATCAACAGAGTACGCCCAGTGCACATCGGGTGACATATAACCCGCGTGTGCTATACCGCCATATAGTGCATCTGCCATTGTCTAGCAGCGGTTTTAACACCTACTGCACGGTGGACCCCGGGCGGCGAATGCACTTTCTATTATTTAATATTTAGTGCGTTCCGCCGTCCCTAATAGTTCCTGTGTGGTGATGATCGTGTGAAGACTGCACATCAGAGAGAAGGAAGCGTATGGACCCATTTTATCCTCTGGCTGCTGGAGTTTTGGACTCGCATCTCCCTGGACATTTTATCCTGTTACTGGACTACATTCGTGTTCTGGACTATTGTATCCTCAGTGTGGTGGATTGTTTATGGACCTTCTAATTTTGCCTGTAATAAAGGTCTTGGGATTGTTCACCCTTCCCTCGCTCTGTTGATTGTGTGATACCGGAGAAGGACCCCGTGACACTGCATTTTCTGGGGACAAAGACCCTTGGGCTATTTATTTGTAAACACAGATACACTATTGTTGTCCAACTTTAATGTTTTCTGTAGTCTATTAATACCCAAAAAGACAAGACTTGCTCCTATCTACTGGTTATACAAGAGGTTTCTCTCTGTTTCCATGTAATAGCCTGTCTTTTATATATTCATTAATAGCCTGTGTATTATATTAAGCACTATCTTTCATCTCTTTTATTTGCTTATTGTTTTCCCACCTGTAGTTTATAAGGGTCATTTAGGGCAAGTCTGGAGTAGGGGCGACAAATCGTATCTTTTAGGGTGCCAACCTCCACTGTCAGGAAGGGATAGCAGGCTAGCGTAGGGCTATCGTAGGTTATTATTGTATAGAGTTTGTTAATTGTGTTATTGCACTAGGGGGTGTTTTTTTTTTTATATGATTGCACTTTTGATATTTCTTCCCTGGTCCTGTGGACATTTTTTTGATTGTCCAACTTTATGAAAAGACTTTCCCTGTCTATTCTAAATCTCAATTACCTGTCCAACCTATAACTCTCGTCCACACACCCAAAGACATCCTCCTGGTCTTTGCCCTAATAGGAGGCCTCGCATGTTAATTAAGCCGGTTCACTATTTGGAGAACATCCAGCGGTCTGGTTCCGTCAGGCTCCTTGAGACCATTTCTTTCTTTTCGGGCGACCTTCTCGGTCACGGGAGATAACGAACATTAGATCTTCACGCGCTGCTGGACATTGTTGTGCCCATAATGGTCCCATCCCGCCATTTCTGTCCGGAATCATCAGGGAAACGTTTCCAACATTTCCGATGATTTTGTGCATTTACCCCGATGAACCCATCGCGACTCACTGACTCCCGTCGTTATCTCACTCATGTTTGTATTGTCAAAATTAATTGCAGAAGAAACGGGAAACTCCATTGCGGAAATGTTCATGTAATATTTCAGGGCATCTGAGGCTTTTAAGCAAAAAAAAAAATGTATTACCCCATCTCCAATAGTTTACACAACTAAGGCTAGTTTCACACTAGCGTATTTTACATGCAGCGCACGGCGCCGCTAAGCCCCGCCCCCCGCCCGCCCCGTCCGGTCATCTCCTCCTACTATCGCACACGGCCGCATGCGATCTGCGCACCCTATCTTTAGCATAGGGTGCGCTGCCCGTGCGCTAGTAGGATTTGTGCGTGTGCTGCGCACTACTGAAGGTGCGCCGAGCGCGCCAAAATGCAACATGCTGCCTTCGGCGCACACCGGCGCACCTTCAAAAGTGCGCACACGTACAAATCCTACTAGAGCACGGGCAGCGCACCCTATGCTAAAGATAGGGTACGTAGATCGCATGCGGCCGTGTGCGATAGTAGGAGGAGATGACCGGACGGGGCGGGCGGGGCTTAGGCTGGTTTCACATTCGCGCTTTTTAAGCGCACGCACGGCCGGGGGTAGCTCCGCCCCCGAGCCGGCTCTCTGCCCGGCGTGCCCGCCCCTTCCTTGTAGCGCCGCCTCCTAGCGCACAGCGGCGCCTGCGATCGGCGCACCCTATCTTTAGCATAGGGTGCGCAGATCGTGCGCAGGCCGTGCGCTAGTTGCGCTTTGACCTGCGCTGCGCACTTTTGACGGTGCGCCGTGCGCGCCAAAATCAAACTTTTCGGATTTTGGCGCGCACGGCGCACCGTCAAAAGTGCGCAGCGCAGGTCAAAGCGCAACTAGCGCACGGCCTGCGCACGATCTGCGCACCCTATGCTAAAGATAGGGTGCGCCGATCGCAGGCGCCGCTGTGTCCGCTAGGAGGCGGCGCTACAAGGAAGGGGCGGGCACGCCGGGCAGAGAGCCGGCTCGGGGGCGGAGCTACCCCCGGCCGTGCGTGCGCTTAAAAAGCGCGAATGTGAAACCAGCCTTAGCGGCGCCGTGCGCTGCATGTAAAATACGCTAGTGTGAAACTAGCCTAAGCGCTGCACCTGGGAATAAATACATAAAGTGTAAAAATCCTAATAAATAAGTTCAGATTTTACATTAACAAAATAATTGGGAAAATTATTTAACTGTTATCACTAAAATTATTAGTACAAGTGAATAAACCTTGTAATCTTATCTTAATGGAAAGTGGAAAAATCTGCTTCTTTCTTATGAGTCATTTCTTCTCCTACTTCCTGGCTCCTGAACTCACCATCCTCTTCTTTCTCCACTTATGAGCCATTTCTTCTCCTTCTTGTCTCCTGAACTCACCATCCTCTTCTTTCTCCACTCACTTATGAGCCATTTCTTCTCCTTCTTGTCTCCTGAACTCACTATCCTCTTCTTTCTCCACTTATGAGCCATTTCTTCTTCTTGTCTCCTGAACTCACCATCCTCTTCTTTCTCCACCCACTTATGAGCCATTTCTTCTCCTTCCTGTCTCCTGAACTGACCATCCTCTTCTTTCTCCACTTATGAGCCATTTCTTCTCGTCTCCTGAACTCACCATCCTCTTCTTTCTCCACCCACTTATGAGCCATTTCTTCTCCTCCTTCCTGTCTCCTGAACTCACCATTATCTTCTTTCTTCACTCATGAGCCATTTCTTCTCCTTCCTGGCTCATGAGCGCAAAATCCACTCTTATGCAAGAGTCACAATAGCGTACCACATCTGAAGCAAGAGCATCGTGCGATATGCTAATGACACTCGGCTCCTGCTTGGCTGCAAGCGTGAGTTGAGTGTTAGTGCTCTGTGCTCCGAACCTCTTGCATGAGTTTCATTTCTCCAATTCCTCCATTGCCGGTGTCAGTGGGAATCACACTGCACTCGGGTGACATCTGAGTGCAGTCTGATCTTTCACACGCTCCCATAGACTTATATGCTTGCGTGCGAGCAGATTCTGTCATTCGCAGCATGCTGCCGAATCGGCATGAGAAAACAATCGCAGATGTGCGCTGCCCCATAGAATAACCCTGGGCAGAGTGCGATCAATTTTTTATCAGATTGCACTTGTCCGATTTGATCTGAAGTTGCACGAGCCGTACCGGAACCCTGAATTGCACCCCAGAAAACCTGAACCTGAAGCCGCACTGGTGGTACCTGAACCTTAAAGCCGAACTGGTGGTACCTGAACCAGTTCACAAGACCCGTACGTCTGAATGTGTACCTATCTCTGCATTCTGCACTGTCCGGACTGTTATACCAGTCTCCAAATCCAGCCCTGTCTGTGACTCCATCTCAGTATCGGTTCTGCCCAATGATCCAGAACCAAATTAGTCTGAATGGAGCCCGAATCCGTCAGCGTCTGCGAACCTGAAACCTGGGGCTGCAGTACCGGGGACTGCCTTGGAGTGGTACCTGGTGGTCACCTGCAGCTCAAGCCTGACTCCACCATCAGGAGCTCCAGTGAATACCAAGTAACCGCTTAGCGATGCCCGTCCTAGGCAAGCTCGGCCCTGTGCTTGACAGTGTGAATCAGATTACAGCTGTTTATGGAAGTCTATGCAGAGATGGAGGAATAGATGCAAAGAAACAGATCAATCTGCTGCTTTCTAGTAAGTGTTCTATCTCACTTGGGGCTGGAATCACATCTACATTGCTTAGTACTGCTCTAATGTGCTCCATTAATTCTGAATATGCGCTGAATAGAGACAGTGGAGCAAAAAACCTTCATGTATGTGTATTGGAGACATAAAGCAGCTTGCCTGTACCTACTAGCTCATAGACAACTGAAAAATAGAAAGAGAGACTGTAGAGGAGAAAACTGGTGAAAAAATGAGGACCCATGTATAATATTTAATGGGACACTATATCAGTGTTATTCCTTACGGATGCACCTATGACAGCTTCAAGATTAACAATTTCATTACTTTAGTTATTGTTTTTTGCTTTCTGTATATCATTAGTTTTTGTTTATATTCTATATTTTTGCATTAATATTTTTTTTATTTTTTTTTCACTATTTTTGTTTTACTTTTAAAGTTTATTTTACTTTCCCCACATTTACAATATGGTTATTTCTGCGCATCCTCCCTAATATTTTAGGCTGCTGATTTTACTCCTAATTACCGGCATGTTTCAGTTGCGTCAACTATAATCCTGATGAGGTCAGACCCTTATACAGTAACCAAAATATTTTTTTTTTTTGGTGGGTGGGGGGCAATCACCCCCCTCCCTCCCTCCGGCGTAGTAATGCACCTCCAGATGTATCCCCCCTAAATTCTCCTCTCAAGTTATTCCAGGAATAATATTGACATAAGCCAATAGGACAGTGGAGTCGGCAATAACGGGGGGGCACGGATCGGGATCCGCGCAATCTCTCCGACCAGATTTTTGTCAGCCACTTCCTCCCGAGTGCCCGTTACGCTTGGGTCTCGGCCGCCTGTTTCATCTGTCAGTCATTAGCATTCCACAGATGTTAAGTACATTTAAAAAAAAAAAATAGATCCAAGTCCTGGGAAGAGGAAAGAAAGGGACTATTCAGTGTTCTCCGCAGAGTCAATGAGAGCCAAATATATAAGGAGCAACTGCTGAGACGAGGATCCCCCTGATCCCTGACAGCGGCAGCGCGGCCCCCGACCGACCATCGCAGGGGACGACTCACTGGGATTAAAATCATCATCCTCCAACACCTCTGCTCCAACCGCGCAACATTCAGCTGCACCCGGGTTATGTCCGACATCCCCTGACCGGGAGGATTGTTCTCAGTTATCATCTACGAAAGGTAAGAAAAAAAGAAGTGATTCATGCAACAGGTTTGCAGTCCTATGTAACACCACAGATAACACAGCGATAACTGTCTGAGTACAGATGATGTAGTAGATGTCACCTGCAGTCCTATGTAACACCGCATATAACACAGTGATAACTCACTGAGTACAGATATTGTAGTAGATGTCACCTGCAGTCCTATGTAACACCACAAATAACACAGCGATAACTCTGAGTACAGATGATGTAGTAGATGTCACCTGCAGTCCTATGTAACACCGCAGATAACACAGCGATAACTCTCTGAGTACAGATGATGTAGTAGATGTCACCTGCAGTCCTATGTAACACCGCAGATAACACAGCGATAACTCTCTGAGTACAGATGATGTAGTAGATGTCACCTGCAGTCCTATGTAACACCGCAGATAACACAGTGATAACTCACTGAGTACATATATTGTAGTAGATGTCACCTGCAGTCCTATGTAACACCACAGATAGCACAGTGATAACTCTCTGAGTATAGATAATGTAGCACATGTCACCTGCAGTCCTATGTAACACCACAGATAACACAGTGATAACTCTCTGAGTACAGATAATGTAGTAGATGTCACCTTCAGTCCTATGTAACACCACAGATAACACAGTGATAACTCACTGAGTACAGATAATGTAGTAGATGTCACCTGCAGTCCTATGTAACACCATACAGTGGTATGTAAAAGTTTGAGCACCCCTGGTAAAAATTACTGTTATTGTCAACAGTTAAGAAAGTTGAAGATGAAATGATGTCTAAAAGGGTTAAAGTCACAGATGACACAGACATTTCCTTTGTATTTTAGGTACAAATAAATATTTTTCATCTTTTACAAAAACTGCAAAATGGAAAATGGGCCGATGCAAAAGTTTCTGCACCCTTGGAGATTTGTGTGCTCAAATAACTATGACATTAATTACCCTGTTAGGGTTATGGCTTGTTCACTATCATTATTAGGAAAGGCCAGGTGATGAAAAATTCCCAGCTTTATAAAAACCCAGCCTCCTGTAACCTTGTGCCAAAAACAGCAGCCATGGGTTCTTCTAAGGAGCTGCCGAGCACTCTGAAAATGAAAATGGTGGAGGCCCATAAAGCAGGAGAAGGCTATAAGAAGATAGTTAAGAGTTTTCAAGTTGCCCTTTCCTCAGTTTGAAATGTAATTAAGAAATGGCATTTACCAGAAACAGTGGAGGTCAAGATAAGGTCTGGAAGACCAAGCAATATTTCAGTGAGAGCTGCTTATGTAGTATGTATGTTTTTTTTTCTTTTACATTCAACACATTAGCCGGATGATGGGACTACTACTGTCCCATCATTGGCTAATGTGTCAATCACTGTCATTGTAGAAGACATAGCCCGATGGGACTTGTAGTCCCATCGGACGATGTCTGCACACACACACAACCCCCAGCAGGCCCACACAGACCCCCGGCAGGCCCACACAGACCCCCAGCAGCCCGCACAGACCCCCAGCAGGTGCGCACAGACCCCCAGCAGCCCACAAAGACCCCCAGCAGGCCCGCACAGACCCCCGACAGTCCGCACAGACCCCCGGCAGGCCCGCACAGACCCCCGGCAGGCCCGCACAGACCCCCGGCAGGCCCGCACAGACCCCCGGCAGGCCCGCACAGACCCTCGGCAGCCCGCACAGACCCCCGGCAGGCCCACACAGACCCCAGCGAGGCCCGTACAGACCCCGCCCGCACACACACGCAGTCTCCGCCCATGCACCGCCCACACTCTTCCCCCCTCCTGAACTGGATGTGCAAGAAAAGAAAGGGTTTATTTTCATTCCGATATTTGTGCCCCATTGACTTGCATGGGTTTCCGGTATCGGAATCGGCGATACCCGATATTTTTGGGGTATCAGTCCGATCCAATCCGATCCGATATTTCCCGATATCGGAAGGTATCGCTCAACACTAGTCATCAGAAGAAAACCTCTCCTTCGGCCTCACCAAAAAACTCAGCGTTAGAAGTATGCAATTTGGAAACAAGTCCTGTGGACCGATGAGGTTAAAATAGAACTCTCTGGCCACAATGATCAAATGTACCTGTGGAGAGAAAAGGGCACAGAATTTCAGGAAAAGAACATCTCACCCACCATTAAGCATGGGGGAGGATCTATCATGCTTTGGGGTTCTGTTGCAGCCAATGGCACTGGGAACATTTCACAGGTAGAGGGAAGAATGGATTCAATGAAATTTCAACAAATTCTTGATGCAAATATAACACCATCTATAAAAAAGCTGAAGGTGAAAAGACGAAGAGGAAGAGGATGGCTTCTACAAATAGATAATGATCCTAAACACACGTCACAATCTACAATAGACGACCTCAAAAGATGCAAGCTGAAGGTTTTACAATGGCCCTCACAGTCCCCTGATCTGAGCACCATTGAAAATCTGTGGCTAGACTTCAAAATAGCAGAGGATGCCAGAAGGCCCGGGAATCCTAGAGAACTGGAAGAATTCTCCAAGGAAGAAAGGAGGAAAATCCATCAAACAAGAACTGAAAGACTCTTGTCTGGCTACAAAAAGTGTTTACAAGCTGTGATACTTGCAAAGGGGGGAGCTACTAGGTACTAACCATGCAGGGTGCGCAAACTTTTGCATCGGCCCATTTTCCTTTGTGTAATTTTTAAAATGTAAAAGATGAAAACATATATATATATGTACTAAAATACAAAGGAAATGTGTCATCTGTAACTTTAGCCCTTTTAGAGATCATTTCATCTTCAACTTGCCTAACTGTTCGCAATAACAGTAATTTTAACCAGGGGTGCTTAAACTTTTACATGTCACTGAATATAACGCTGGATTTATCTTCTCAGACGCTGTCGATAACAAAGTAACCATTACAGCACGTGCTGATTCCTAAGTTTTCTATTCACAGTTATTATTATGACTTCCTGTTTTCACTCTTTAAAAAATGGCCGCCGCATTACAAAACAAAAAAATTCCAATATCTCCATAAATAAAAGCAAAGCAACTGCTAAACATTGAGAAATGCTCTAATTTATACTGATTTATGATTTACTGATATATGGCAAGCTTTAATATTTGGGTGGAAACCCCCTTTAAATTAGTCTTTGTCTCAGTGAACCCCCCCTTAATGCACTAAATGATGTAAATGCAGTGCAGTGTAATCCAGAATGGCTGCAGATAAGTGTAAACCCTACGGGCCACTCAGCAGCGCCACATGTGGTGACGATGGGACTTACAACATGGAGGGGGAATACAGGCGGTATGGTTGAGCAATCAGTTCTCGTAGAGCAGCGAGTTGCTGGCAGCGCACTTCACAACCTCTGGAGCCTTTTGTTACAACTGGTCCCGTATTAGAAGCAGATAATGTTTCCAGAGCGAGCGGCTGAGGACGTGACGGGAATGTGCATTATGTCTCTTATACGTCACTTTACTTATTTGTCACCAGTCAGTAAATTCAGCTGCAGAAGTCTTAGCACGTGCTAAAATATTCATTATATATGAGCAGCTGTCAAATATCACAATGGAGATGTCAGTGTTTCCACTATTCCCGGAGCCGTCCGTCAGCCAAGAAACCTGATGATAATCCCACATGCACCAACCCGAGACTGTGGGATCGGGAGGATTACAGGACTCGGATTCTGAAAAATTTAGAGGGAACGTCCAGCTACTATTGGTACCAAACTAGGCACAGGACACTGGTGCATGGTCTGTCTGGGGGGGCACCGTAAGGTGACTTGTGAGGGCACCGGGATGGCTATAAAGTCATTGTGTGCGAAGCCCCTGCAATAGTTTGTCATTGATTCCATGTCCTCCATTACTATTTATTCCTAACCATGTGTCCATCTCATAGCTTTGTGGTCTCTGCTTTCCGCCGCCGGTTCAGTTTCCAACTTAGGGTAACGTTCACACTTTCCAAACCTGAAGCGGTTATAAGAAGCACAAAAAGACAGACGATAAGAACAGCGAGTCACCTTTACATTGCAGTGCGTCAGGTTAATTATTTTTCCCCTTTTCTTTTTAAAGGGAATCTATTACATCCGATTACACTATTAATCTGCAGATAAAGGGTTAATCTGCAGGTAATCTGAAGATTCCCGGCTGCTGTACTGAAAATGCGGCACTCAGGAGAAAATTAACTGTATTTCTTCCAGGAGCCGCCAGCTTTCAGTCACAGTCACTGCTCTCACACCATGTCAGTGAAAGCCGGCGGCTCCGGAGGTGAAAAAAGTTCATTTTTTCAAGGGTGCTGCACTTTCAGTAGAGACCCCCGGGCACATTTTTACTGTTATTAACCTGAATATTAGCCCAATATCTACTGTAAAATAGCATTTTCCGACGTGACCGGTTCCCTTTAGGCGTTTTTTTTTTCTGGCGGGTTCCTGAGCAGCTCTGCCTGAAAAGAAGTTTATGTCTAAGAAAGAATTTGATCCTGGACCATTGCCCAGAGGTAAAATACTGATACATCTGCGTGTATTGTTCTACGATTGCTGATCACCTCCTCGCCTTTGAATTTTTGTCTTATCCTTGTCAGGATCCGGTCAGCGCCGGCGGGCAGCCTCCGCTGAGCAGGGACTCACCCGCACTGTAGGGGGGCCCGGGGTCAGGTACAGCCGGAAAGTACAGATACATAGGACCTGTGGATGCTGAAGTTTAGCAAGCAGTCACAGGACCTACGGTCATGTGACTGCAAGGGGGCGGGGCTTAGCATCCTGCTTTCAGAGATGGCAGGACACTATACAGAAATACAGGCAAAACGGAGGTCATACACAGAGATATCAGTAAAGCACCAGGGATGAGACAGAACGGATAGTCAGGGCCAAGCAGAAGTCAAAACCAAACAGACATAGAAGGTACCAAGCAGAATCCAAAGCAATATCCAGAGAACAGGCCGAGTCGGACACAGAGAATCAAGCAACCAGAACCCAGCACAAACACACTCAGGGGTCACCACACTATGCCAAGGGCGAAAGTATAACTGACGAGGATGGGAGCGTCCTGAGGCTATAAGAAGCCTCTCCCAGAACCAGGGAGAGGCCACAATCATAGCCCCAAGTGTGCAGGTAAGCCTGCACCGGGATCACAACCTTTAACCCCAGAAATGCCAGTCATCAGCACTGGTTCCAGACATTAACCCCACGTGTGCAAGTCAAACCCGCACTGAGATCATGACAGTCCTGCTCCCTCCGATGCGGTCACCTGGTAGCTGTAGTCCAGCTCCTCGGTCGTGATCTGTGGCTTGTATCCTCGTTCTCGTCCCGTCTGCTCCTTTGATGTCTCATCTTGACCCTTTGCTTTGTTCCGGTCTTCGATTCTGTATCAGCTGGAGTTGCGCACCCAGTTATTTGTTGGGTTGCTAAAGTGCACTCACAAGGGGCAATATTCTATGCCCACACCGACGAATCCGCTATAAACCGTGCACGTTTTACACATGGATTTCCTGCCGAGGGTGAAATCTGGATCAATTACATTTCCACGGCAGAAAAAAAAGAAATTATTGCCCGCATGAATCCACCACCTGGGAGAAAAAGTGAGGAATAAATTCCACAACTTAGTTTAACCAGTGCCAAACTGGCTGCGGCACAAGGATCCGCTTGACCGATCCTCGACTTATTCCGGAACTGGGTAAGAAGACACCGCAGACTTTAAAAACCCTCGCGTTCCTCTGTACAAGAGCCTTCAGCATTAGTAATGTCTACCTTAAGAAATAAGTCACTTTTCCAGACTTAAATAAAAGTCTGAAATCAGAAGGTTGTGTTTATATTAGGACGTTTCCCAGCATATGGCTCGGAATGAATGGCCGGACAATATCGCGCTCTTACGATACAACGCCTCGTGCCGCAGTCTCATTACGTTCACCATTAGACTACATAACAGAAACACAAAACTGTGCCGCGGTGAACCCGCGACCTCCGCAATGAACTGACACAATTACGAGTGGAGTGCGCCCGAGATAAAGGGAAATTAATAGACTCTTCTGTAATACTTGGCCACGCTACGAAGTCTGGCCAAGAAGACGCGGATATTAGATTCGGTCCCTTCAGAGTTTCCGTACGTGAAATTATGGCCGTGAAGATATCAATTTTGGCTAGCCATTATAGACTGATCGGAGGAGTGTATATACCATAAACAACGGGGAAAATAAGTATTTGAACCACTGCCGATTTTGGAAGTCTTCCCACCTACAAGAATAGAGAGGTCAGTAATTATTATCGTAGGTACACTTCACCTGTGAGAGACAGAATCTAAAAATTTAATCCAGGAAATCACATTGTTGGATTGTTACATAATTTGCATTATATTGCATGAAATAAGTGTTTGATACTATAGAAAAACAGAACTTGATAATAAGGATACATACTAAACATAATACTGCCATATGGCTTACAATGTAGATCCGTACATTGCCATACAGTTGTGGCCAAAAGTATTGACACCCCTGCAATTCTGTCAGATAATACTCAGTTTCTTCCTGAAAATGATTGCAAACACAAATTCTTTGGTATTATTATCTTCAATAAATTTGTCTTAAATGAAAAAACACAAAAGAGAATGAAGCAAAAAGCAAAACATTGATCATTTCACACAAAACTCCAAAAATGGGCCAGACAAAAGTATTGGCACCCTCAGCCTAATACTTGGTTGCACAACCTTTAGCCAAAATAACTGCGACCAACCGCTTCCGGTAACCATCAATGAGTTTCTTACAATGCTCTGCTGGAATTTTAGACCATTCTTCTTTGGCAAACTGCTCCATGTCCCTGATATTAGAAGGGTGCCTTCTCCAAACTGCCATTTTTAGATCTCTCCACAGGTGTTCTATGGGATTCAGGTCTGGACTCATTGCTGGCCACCTTAGAAGTCTCCAGTGCTTTCTCTCAAACCATTTTCTAGTGCTTTTTGAAGTGTGTTTTGGGTCATTGTCCTTCTGGAAGACCCATGACCTCTGAGGGAGACCCAGCTTTCTCACACTGGGCCCTACATTATGCTGCAAAATTTGTTGGCAGTCTTCAGACTTCATAAACCATGCACACGGTCAAGCAGTCCAGTGCCAGAGGCAGCAAAGCAACCCCAAAACATCAGGGAACCTCCGCCATGTTTGACTGTAGGGACCGTGTTCTTTTCTTTGAATGCCTCTTTTTTTCTCCTGTAAACTCTATGTTGATGCCTTTGCCCAAAAAGCTCTACTTTTGTCTCATCTGACCAGAGAACATTCTTCCAAAACATTTTAGGCTTTTTCAGCCTGGCTTTTTTATGTCTCGGGGTAAGAAGTGGGGTCTTCCTGGGTCTCCTACCATACAGTCCCTTTTCATTCAGACGCCAACAGATAGTACGGGTTGACACTGTTGTACCCTCAGACTGCAGGGCAGCTTGAACTTGTTTGGATGTTAGTCGAGGTTCTTTATCCAACATCCGCACAATCTTGCGTTGAAATCTCTTGTCAATTTTTCTTTTCCGTCCACATCTAGGGAGGTTAGCCACAGTGCCATGGGCTTTAAACTTCTTGATGACACTGCGCACGGTAGATACAGGAACATTCAGGTCTTTGGAGATGGACTTGTAGCTTTGAGATTGCTCATGCTTCCTCACAATTTGGTTTCTCAAGTCCTCAGACAGTTCTTTGGTCTTCTTTCTTTTCTCCATGCTCAATGTGGTACACACAAGGACACAGGACAGAGGTTGAGACAACTTTAATCCATGTCAACTGGCTGCAAGTGAGATTTAGTTATTGCCAACACCTGTTAGGTGCCACAGGTAAGTTACAGGTGCTGTTAATTACACAAATTAGGGTACCGTTACACCTAGCGATGCACCAGCGATCCCGACTAGTGATATGACGCAGTCAGAATCGCTGGTGCATCGCTAGGTGGTCGCTAGTGAGCTGCCACTCAGGAAGATCTCACCAGTGACATCGCTGGGGATGGGGATCGCTACTTACCTGTCAGACACGGCGATCCTGCGTCCTCCCGCCCGGCTCCACGCGTCGCTCGTCGTCACAGCAGGAAGTGACCGACGAGGAATGGTCCAGCAGCTTCTCGCGCGATCAGCCATAACCAGCGGGGGAGCCGGTCGGAGGTAAGTATCACATGCAGCGATATCGCTAGCAATATCGCTGCTACGTCACAAAATCGGTGACTTTACAGCGATATTGCTAGCGATATCGCAGTGTGTAACGGGGGCTTTAGAGAAGCATCACATGATTTTTCGAACAGTGCCAATACTTTTGTCCACCCTCTTTTTTATGTTTGGTGTGGAATTATATCCAATTTGGCTTTAGGACAATTCTTTTTGCGTTTTTTCATTTAAGACAAATTAAATGAAGATAATAATAGCAAAGAATTTGTGTTTGCAATCATTTTCAGGAAGAAATTGAGTATTATCTGACAGAATTGCAGGGGTGTCAATACTTTTGGCCACAACTGTATATCTCCTACATAATAGTGCCATACAATGAGAACATAATACTGCCATATAGAGCTTACACTGTAGGACCGTACATTGCCATATATCTCCTACATAATAGTGCCATACAATGGGAACATAATACTGCCATATAGTGCTTACAATATAGAACTGTACAGTGCCTGCAGATCACTGCCAAATATCGGCTACATAATAGTAGAATACAATGGACGCCTGCCACTACCATGTAAAGTTTACACATATTACACCCATATAATACTGCCATACAGAACTTATATAATAGCACCATACTATGGTCATATAATATAGAGCTTACATGTTAATATATTAATACCATAAAGTGCCCACATAAAACTCCTAACCAAGCTTACATTACAGCATCATAGAGTGCAAACATTACACCGGCACATAGCTTCTAAATAATACATCCATACAGCGCTCATATAGTACTGCTAATACACGGGGCGCAAATTGTCCCCACCGAATGTATCCCATGCGTCTGGGCAAAGGAAAAACAATCTACAGGCAAAAAGGTAGCAAATCGTTTATAATTCATAGTTATAGAAATGGTGATAAGAAATATAAAATAATATTCTGAATTAGAATCCACAATACAATAAACACCTCCTGACTGCGGAATAAGTGATTCCCCCAAATCACTCCTGGGAAATTGTGTTTACCGTCATTACATGTAACTATAGGCTTATACTGATCAGAGGGAACGACTCCCTGTAAAGGATTCGCCCTCCGTAATATCCAGCACATTCTCACCTCCTGCTGTGATATTCAATTTGATCGTTCACCAAGAAAGAGGCGATGACACAAGACTGAAAAAGCGGCATTAACTCCGAGAGGGGATACGATGTTCTCACATTATTTTATACGTACTGCGCTCAGTGCAACCCCCAATCATCATATCTAAAATTTATATCTCACAGACGGATCTGGAATAAAAGAGGCGGTAAAAATGTAATAGTGGAATTACACTGTATCAACCTGAGATCCTAAGCAGCAACTGGAAATGTTACAGAAAAGTACAGGGACAATTACAGGAATATAACTATTATAATACTGCACCCTATGTGACACGCCCATTAGGGCTGTGGGTACTTAGAACTCGGTCGGACAGTTCTTTTCGGATTTCATATGATGGGTATTAGATCGGGCCAGGAGACCTGCAGTCCCCTGCCCTCCGGATTTAACTGCCGGGACTTCAGTACCCAGGGGTGGATTAAGGGTAGCCAGGGCCCGGGGCAGTTCAGACTCTGTGGGCCCCCCTCGTCACGTGACGGGGGTCACGAATCGTAGAGCCACACTCTACATAGAGAATAATGGGGCCTCCAGCACCGACCTCCACCCGCAGAGCCACACTCCACATAGAGAATAATGGAGCCTCCAGCACCGACCTCCACCCGCAGAGCCCCACTCCACATAGAGAATAATGGAGCCTCCAGCACCGACCTCCACCCGCAGAGCCGCACTCCACATAGAGAATAATGGGGCCTCCAGCACCGACCTCCACCCGCAGAGCAGCACTCCACATAGAGAATAATGGGGCCTCCAGCACCGACCTCCAACCGCAGAGCCACACTCCCCATAGAGAATAATGGAGCCTCCAGCACCGACCTCCACCCGCAGAGCCGCACTCCACATAGAGAATAATGGAGCCTCCAGCACCGACCTCCACCCGCAGAGCCGCACTCCACATAGAGAATAATGGAGCCTCCAGCACCGACCTCCACCCGCAGAGCCACACTCCACCTAGAGAATAATGGAGCCTCCAGCACCGACCTACACCCGCAGAGCATCACTCCACATAGAGGATAATGGGGCCTCCAGCACCGACCTCCACCCGCAGAGCATCACTCCACATAGAGGATAATGGGGCCTCCAGCACCGACCTCCACCCGCAGAGCCACACTCCACATAGAGAATAATGGGGCCTCCAGCACCGACCTCCACCCGCAGAGCCACACTCCACATAGAGAATAATGGAGCCTCCAGCACCGACCTCCACCCGCAGAGCAGCACTCCACATAGAGAATAATGGGGCCTCCAGCACCGACCTCCACCCGCAGAGCCGCACTCCACATAGAGAATAATGGAGCCTCCAGCACCGACCTCCACCCGCAGAGCCACACTCCACATAGAGAATAATGGAGCCTCCAGCACCGACCTCCACCCGCAGAGCCGCACTCCCCATAGAGAATAATGGAGCCTCCAGCACCGACCTCCACCCGCAGAGCCACACTCCACATAGAGAATAATGGGGCCTCCAGCACCGACCTCCACCCGCAGAGCCACACTCCCCATAGAGAATAATGGAGCCTCCAGCACCGACCTCCACCCGCAGAGCCACACTCCACATAGAGAATAATGGAGCCTCCAGCACCGACCTCCACCCGCAGAGCCACACTCCACATAGAGAATAATGGAGCCTCCAGCACCGACCTCCACCCGCAGAGCCACACTCCCCATAGAGAATAATGGAGCCTCCAGCACCGACCTCCACCCGCAGAGCCGCACTCCACATAGAGAATAATGGAGCCTCCAGCACCGACCTCCACCCGCAGAGCCACACTCCACATAGAGAATAATGGGGCCTCCAGCACCGACCTCCACCCGCAGAGCCACACTCCCCATAGAGAATAATGGAGCCTCCAGCACCGACCTCCACCCGCAGAGCCGCACTCCACATAGAGAATAATGGAGCCTCCAGCACCGACCTCCACCCGCAGAGCCACACTCCACATAGAGAATAATGGAGCCTCCAGCACCGACCTCCACCCGCAGAGCCACACTCCACCTAGAGAATAATGGAGCCTCCAGCACCGACCTCCACCCGCAGAGCATCACTCCACATAGAGGATAATGGGGCCTCAGCACCGACCTCCACCCGCAGAGCCGCACTCCACATAGAGAATAATGGGGCCTCCAGCACCGACCTCCACCCGCAGAGCCACACTTCCCATAGAGAATAATGGAGCCTCCAGCACCGACCTCCACCCGCAGAGCCGCACTCCACATAGAGAATAATGGAGCCTCCAGCACCGACCTCCACCCGCAGAGCCGCACTCCACATAGAGAATAATGGGGCCTCCAGCACCGACCTCCACCCGCAGAGCCACACTACACATAGAGAATAATGGAGCCTCCAGCACCGACCTCCACCCGCAGAGCCGCACTCCACATAGAGAATAATGGGGCCTCCAGCACCGACCTCCACCCGCAGAGCCACACTTCCCATAGAGAATAATGGAGCCTCCAGCACCGACCTCCACCCGCAGAGCCGCACTCCACATAGAGAATAATGGAGCCTCCAGCACCGACCTCCACCCGCACTCCACATAGAGGATAATGGGGCCTCCAGCACTGACCTCCACCCGCAGAGCCGCACTCCACATAGAGAATAATGGAGCCTCCAGCACCTACCTCCACCCGCAGAGCCGCACTCCACATAGAGAATAATGAAGCCTCCAGCACCGACCTCCACCCGCAGAGCCGCACTCCACATAGAGAATAATGGGGCCTCCAGCACCGACCTCCACCCGCAGAGCCGCACTCCACATAGAGAATAATGGGGCCTCCAGCACCGACCTCCACCCGCAGAGCCACACTTCCCATAGAGAATAATGGAGCCTCCAGCACCGACCTCCACCCGCAGAGCCGCACTCCACATAGAGAATAATGGAGCCTCCAGCACCGACCTCCACCCGCACTCCACATAGAGGATAATGGGGCCTCCAGCACTGACCTCCACCCGCAGAGCCGCACTCCACATAGAGAATAATGGAGCCTCCAGCACCTACCTCCACCCGCAGAGCCGCACTCCACATAGAGAATAATGAAGCCTCCAGCACCGACCTCCACCCGCAGAGCCGCACTCCACATAGAGAATAATGGGGCCTCCAGCACCGACCTCCACCCGCAGAGCCGCACTCCACATAGAGAATAATGGGGCCTCCAGCACCGACCTCCACCCGCAGAGCCGCACTCCACATAGAGAATAATGGGGCCTCCAGCACCGACCTCCACCCGCAGAGCCGCACTCCACATAGAGAATAATGGGGCCTCCAGCACCGACCTCCACCCGCAGAGCCGCACTCCACATAGAGAATAATGGGGCCTCCAGCACCGACCTCCACCCGCAGAGCCGCACTCCACATAGAGAATAATGGGGCCTCCAGCACCGACCTCCACCCGCAGAGCCACACTCCACATAGAGAATAATGGAGCCTCCAGCACCGACCTCCACCCGCAGAGCCGCACTCCACATAGAGAATAATGGAGCCTCCAGCACCGACCTCCACCCGCAGAGCCGCACTCCACATAGAGAATAATGGGGCCTCCAGCACCGACCTCCACCCGCAGAGCCGCACTCCACATAGAGAATAATGGGGCCTCCAGCACCGACCTCCACCCGCAGAGCCGCACTCCACATAGAGAATAATGGGGCCTCCAGCACCGACCGCCACCCGCAGAGCCGCACTCCACATAGAGAATAATGGGGCCTCCAGCACCGACCTCCACCCGCAGAGCCGCACTCCACATAGAGAATAATGGGGCCTCCAGCACCGACCTCCACCCGCAGAGCCGCACTCCACATAGAGAATAATGGGGCCTCCAGCACCGACCTCCACCCGCAGAGCCGCACTCCACATAGAGAATAATGGAGCCTCCAGCACCGACCTCCACCCGCAGAGCCGCACTCCACATAGAGAATAATGGAGCCTCCAGCACCGACCTCCACCCGCAGAGCCGCACTCCACATAGAGAATAATGGGGCCTCCAGCACCGACCTCCACCCGCAGAGCCGCACTCCACATAGAGAATAATGGGGCCTCCAGCACCGACCTCCACCCGCAGAGCCGCATTCCACATAGAGAATAATGGAGCCTCCAGATCCGACCTCCACATAGAGAATAATGGAGCCTCCGGCACCTACCTCCACCCGCAGAGCCGCACTCCACATAGAGAATAATGGAGCCTCCAGCACCGACCTCCACCCGCAGAGCCGCACTCCACATAGAGAATAATGGAGCCTCCAGATCCGACCTCCACATAGAGAATAATGGGGCCTCCAGCACCGACCTCCACCCGCAGAGCCGCATTCCACATAGAGAATAATGGAGCCTCCAGATCCGACCTCCACCCGCAGAGCCGCACTCCACATAGAGAATAATGGAGCCTCCAGATCCGACCTCCACATAATGAATAATGGAGCCTCCGGCACCTACCTCCACCCGCAGAGCCACACTCCACATAGAGAATAATGGAGCCTCCAGCACCGACCTCCACCCGCAGAGCCACACTCCACATAGAGAATAATGGAGCCTCCAGCACCGACCTCCACCCGCAGAGCCGCACTCCACATAGAGAATAATGGAGCCTCCAGCACCGACCTCCACCCGCAGAGCCCCACTCCACATAGAGAATAATGGGGCCTCCAGCACTGACCTCCACCCGCAGAGCCGCACTCCACATAGAGAATAATGGGGCCTCCAGCACCGACCTCCACCCGCAGAGCCGCACTCCACATAGAGAATAATGGAGCCTCCAGATCCGACCTCCACATAGAGAATAATGGAGCCTCCGGCACCTACCTCCACCCGCAGAGCCACACTCCACATAGAGAATAATGGGGCCTCCGGCACCGACCTCCACCCGCAGAGCCCCACTCCACATAGAGAATAATGGGGCCTCCAGCACCGACCTCCACCCGCAGAGCCGCACTCCACATAGAGAATAATGGAGCCTCCAGCACCGACCTCCACCCGCAGAGCCACACTCCACATAGAGAATAATGGAGCCTCCAGCACCGACCTCCACCCGCAGAGCCACACTCCACATAGAGAATAATGGAGCCTCCAGCACCGACCTCCACCCGCAGAGCCGCACTCCACATAGAGAATAATGGAGCCTCCAGCACCGACCTCCACCCGCAGAGCCCCACTCCACATAGAGAATAATGGGGCCTCCAGCACTGACCTCCACCCGCAGAGCCGCACTCCACATAGAGAATAATGGGGCCTCCAGCACCGACCTCCACCCGCAGAGCCGCACTCCACATAGAGAATAATGGAGCCTCCAGATCCGACCTCCACATAGAGAATAATGGAGCCTCCGGCACCGACCTCCACCCGCAGAGCCGCACTCCACATAGAGAATAATGGGGCCTCCAGCACCGACCTCCACCCGCAGAGCCGCACTCCACATAGAGAATAATGGGGCCTCCAGCACCGACCTCCACCCGCAGAGCCGCACTCCACATAGAGAATAATGGAGCCTCCAGATCCGACCTCCACATAGAGAATAATGGAGCCTCCGGCACCTACCTCCACCCGCAGAGCCGCACTCCACATAGAGAATAATGGGGCCTCCGGCACCGACCTCCACCCGCAGAGCCGCACTCCACATAGAGAATAATGGAGCCTCCAGCACCGACCTCCACCTGCAGAGCCCCACTCCACATAGAGAATAATGGAGCCTCCAGCACCGACCTCCACCCGCAGAGCCGCACTCCACATAGAGAATAATGGAGCCTCCAGCACCGACCTCCACCCGCAGAGCCGCACTCCACATAGAGAATAATGGAGCCTCCAGCACTGACCTCCACCCGCAGAGCCGCACTCCACATAGAGAATAATGGGGCCTCCAGCACCGACCTCCACCCGCAGAGCCGCACTCCACATAGAGAATAATGGGGCCTCCAGCACTGACCTCCACCCGCAGAGCCGCACTCCACGTAGAGAATAATGGGGCCTCCAGCACCGACCTCCACCCACAGAGCCCCACTCCACATAGATAATAATGGAGCCTCCAGCCCCGACCTCCACCCGCACTCCACATAGAGAATAATGGAGCCTCCAGCACTGACCTCCACCCGCAGAGCCGCACTCCACATAGAGAATAATGGAGCCTCCAGATCCGACCTCCACATAGAGAATAATGGAGCCTCCAGCACCGACCTCCACCCGCAGAGCCACACTCCACATAGAGAATAATGGAGCCTCCAGCACCGACCTCCACCCGCAGAGCCACACTCCACATAGAGAATAATGGAGCCTCCAGCACCGACCTCCACCCGCAGAGCCGCACTCCACATAGAGAATAATGGAGCCTCCAGCACTGACCTCCACCCGCAGAGCCACACTCCACATAGAGAATAATGGGGCCTCCAGCACCGACCTCCACCCACAGAGCCGCACTCCACATAGAGAATAATGGGGCCTCCAGCACCGACCTCCACCCGCAGAGCCGCACTCCACATAGAGAATAATGGGGCCTCCAGCACCGACCTCCACCCGCAGAGCCGCACTCCACATAGAGAATAATGGAGCCTCCAGCACCGACCTCCACCCGCAGAGCCTCACTCCACATAGAGAATAATGGGGCCTCCAGCACCGACCTCCACCCGCACTCCACATAGAGAATAATGGAGCCTCCAGCACCGACCTCCACCCGCAGAGCCGCACTCCACATAGAGAATAATGGAGCCTCCAGCACCGACCTCCACCCGCAGAGCCACACTCCACATAGAGAATAATGGGGCCTCCAGCACCGACCTCCACCCGCAGAGCCGCACTCCACATAGAGAATAATGGAGCCTCCAGCACTGACCTCCACCCGCAGAGCCGCACTCCACATAGAGAATAATGGGGCTTCCAGCACCGACCTCCACCCGCAGAGCCGCACTCCACATAGATAATAATGGGGCCTCCAGCACCGACCTCCACCCGCAGAGCCACACTCCACATAGAGAATAATGGGGCCTCCAGCACCGACCTCCACCCACAGAGCCGCACTCCACATAGAGAATAATGGGGCCTCCAGCACCGACCTCCACCCGCAGAGCCGCACTCCACATAGAGAATAATGGGGCCTCCAGCACCGACCTCCACCCGCAGAGCCGCACTCCACATAGAGAATAATGGAGCCTCCAGCACCGACCTCCACCCGCAGAGCCTCACTCCACATAGAGAATAATGGGGCCTCCAGCACCGACCTCCACCCGCAGAGCCGCACTCCACATAGAGAATAATGGAGCCTCCAGCCCCGACCTCCACCCGCAGAGCCGCACTCCACATAGAGAATAATGGAGCCTCCAGCACTGACCTCCACCCGCAGAGCCACACTCCACATAGAGAATAATGGAGCCTCCAGCACCGACCTCCACCCGCAGAGCCGCACTCCACATAGAGAATAATGGAGCCTCCAGCCCCGACCTCCACCCGCAGAGCCACACTCCACATAGAGAATAATGGGGCCTCCAGCACTGACCTCCACCCGCAGAGCCACACTCCACATAGAGAATAATGGGGCCTCCAGCACCGACCTCCACCCGCAGAGCCGCACTCCACATAGAGAATAATGGAGCCTCCAGATCTGACCTCCACATAGAGAATAATGGAGCCTCCGGCACCTACCTCCACCCGCAGAGCCACACTCCACATAGAGAATAATGGAGCCTCCAGCCCCGACCTCCACCCGCAGAGCCACACTCCACATAGAGAATAATGGGGCCTCCAGCACCGACCTCCACCCGCAGAGCCGCACTCCACATAGAGAATAATGGAGCCTCCAGCACCGACCTCCACCCGCAGAGCCTCACTCCACATAGAGAATAATGGGGCCTCCAGCACCGACCTCCACCCGCAGAGCCGCACTCCACATAGAGAATAATGGAGCCTCCAGCACCGACCTCCACCCGCAGAGCCACACTCCACATAGAGAATAATGGGGCCTCCAGCACCGACCTCCACCCGCAGAGCCACACTCCACATAGAGAATAATGGAGCCTCCAGCCCCGACCTCCACCCGCAGTGACCCACTCCACATAGAGAATAATGGAGCCTCCAGCACCGACCTCCACCCGCAGAGCCGCACTCCACATAGAGAATAATGGAGCCTCCAGCACCGACCTCCACCCGCAGAGCCGCACTCCACATAGAGAATAATGGAGCCTCCAGCACCGACCTCCACCCGCAGAGCCGCACTCCACATAGAGAATAATGGAGCCTCCAGCACCGACCTCCACCCACAGAGCCCCACTCCACATAGAGAATAATGGAGCCTCCAGCACCGACCTCCACCCGCAGAGCCGCACTCCACATAGAGAATAATGGAGCCTCCAGCACCGACCTCCACCCGCAGAGCCGCACTCCACATAGAGAATAATGGAGCCTCCAGCACCGACCTCCACCCGCAGAGCCCCACTCCACATAGAGAATAATGGAGCCTCCAGCACCGACCTCCACCCACAGAGCCGCACTCCACATAGAGAATAATGGAGCCTCCAGCCCCGACCTCCACCCGCAGAGCCACACTCCACATAGAGAATAATGGGGCCTCCAGCACCGACCTCCACCCGCAGAGCCACACTCCACATAGAGAATAATGGAGCCTCCAGCCCCGACCTCCACCCGCAGAGCCACACTCCACATAGAGAATAATGGGGCCTCCAGCACCGACCTCCACCCGCAGAGCCACACTCCACATAGAGAATAATGGAGCCTCCAGCACCGACCTCCACCCGCAGAGCCACACTCCACATAGAGAATAATGGGGCCTCCAGCACCGACCTCCACCCGCAGAGCCGCACTCCACATAGAGAATAATGGAGCCTCCAGCCCCGACCTCCACCCGCAGAGCCACACTCCACATAGAGAATAATGGGGCCTCCAGCACCGACCTCCACCCGCAGAGCCACACTCCACATAGAGAATAATGGAGCCTCCAGCCCCGACCTCCACCCGCAGAGCCACACTCCACATAGAGAATAATGGAGCCTCCAGCACCGACCTCCACCCACAGAGCCGCACTCCACATAGAGAATAATGGAGCCTCCAGCACCGACCTCCACCCGCAGAGCCCCACTCCACATAGAGAATAATGGAGCCTCCAGCACCGACCTCCACCCGCAGAGCCCCACTCCACATAGAGAATAATGGAGCCTCCAGCACCGACCTCCACCCACAGAGCCGCACTCCACATAGAGAATAATGGAGCCTCCAGCACCGACCTCCACCCGCAGAGCCACACTCCACATAGAGAATAATGGAGCCTCCAGCCCCGACCTCCACCCGCAGAGCCACACTCCACATAGAGAATAATGGAGCCTCCAGCACTGACCTCCACCCGCAGAGCCACACTCCACATAGAGAATAATGGAGCCTCCAGCACCGACCTCCACCCGCAGAGCCCCACTCCACATAGAGAATAATGGAGCCTCCAGCACCGACCTCCACCCGCAGAGCCGCACTCCACATAGAGAATAATGGGGCCTCCAGCACCGACCTCCACCCGCAGAGCCGCACTCCACATAGAGAATAATGGAGCCTCCAGCACCGACCTCCACCCGCAGAGCCACACTCCACATAGAGAATAATGGGGCCTCCAGCACTGACCTCCACCCGCAGAGCCACACTCCACATAGAGAATAATGGAGCCTCCGGCACCGACCTCCACCCGCAGAGCCACACTCCACATAGAGAATAATGGAGCCTCCAGCACCGACCTCCACCCGCAGAGCCGCACTACACATAGAGAATAATGGGGCCTCCAGCACCGACCTCCACCCGCAGAGCCGCACTCCACATAGAGAATAATGGGGCCTCCAGCACCGACCTCCACCCGCAGAGCCACACTCCACATAGAGAATAATGGGGCCTCCAGCACCGACCTCCACCCGCAGAGCCGCACTCCACATAGAGAATAATGGGGCCTCCAGCCCCGACCTCCACCCGCAGAGCCGCACTCCACATACATGGCTGCTCTCAGTGCTCTGTGCTGTGCGCACAGGACCTGTGATGAGGTCACAGGAGGGGAGGAGACAGGGGTCACATGATCGGGGGCCCTGACACCTTACCTCCTGTGATCTCATCACAAGCCTTTGCACGCTACCAGCAGTATCAGCGTTCAGGCTACTTGTAGATGCTGCTGGTAGCAGAGCACATAATGCCGCCCCCACGGTCACTCACTTTTAGGTGGGGAGAAGATGGAGTGCCATTGCAGCAGCCAGCAGGAATGTGGTGGGGGCCCCGGGGCTGAAGCCCCGCCTGCCCTGCCTATAATCCGGCCCTGCGCGGTGGCGGATTATAATGGGGCAATTTACTGGCCTGGGCTGTGGGCCCCTTAACCCCACTGGGCCCGGGGCAACTGCCCAAATTGACCTCATTATAATCCGCCACTGTCAGTACCCACGCAACCACTCACTACGTCATCCGGTCCCTGGCGCTCAGCTCTGGGGCGAGTTTAATCACAGCTCCACTCCCCAGGTTCTGCTCGACTTTTCTCCTACTGACACCTGGTAAGGGAACCCCTCCTTGCGTTCAGGCAAGACTTTACTCCCTGTGAGGGAGGCAATGCCACTGTGGCAACCGGACTCCTGGAATGCCACATTCCCTCCTATTGAAATTCAGTACATTTTGACAAGTGAACAATCATAACTACGTACAAGATTTCAAAAATAAAAATTACAAAAACCAAAGCTCAAAAATAGTCCTGGTGACGATTAGTCCATGCGTCATTGTCCTAGATTCATTCCTGAGCCAGGTTGGTAACTATATACAAGCATTGTCCTGGTCACTACGAGTCCAGTGACCCAATCGTCCATTAAATCAAGTAAAATAGGATTACTCAAAAGGTCTTACAGGGTCTCTGTAGGCTCATATGCTTGACGGTTACATACTTACATTACATATTTACACAATCTACTTACATGCGGAACCTTACGGGGATTTGATCTAGGGTACTACGGGTAGACCTTCGCAGCACTGGTACTGGTGTATTGTCCTCTCTATTGGCTGCACTACGGGTGACTCTACGTAGCATGGGTATACCTGATGTTTTATGACCACTGATGCTCACCGTGGGCATGACAGATTCGCCGCTGGCAGGGGGTGGATTCTCTTGCTCCACTGCTGGTGTGGCATCTGCTGCTTGAGCCTGCTGGTCTTCAGGCTGGTCTTGAGTCGCATCTCTTTCTGGCACTACTAGCTGGGGAAAGGTCAAAACGGGCACGACTATGGCCTGGTTCACCCTTGTCCAATTTGTAGGGAACTCACCGAGTACTGTGCTGATCTTTTCCTCCACCTCTTCCACTGGCTGAGGAATGTCTTGGTTTTCAATTCTGTCCTTTATTTGGTCAGGATATGGTTTTAGATGATCCCTCGATACTGCCGCTGAGGTTTCTCCTCCATCTTTACTGATGAGGCAAACCTTGGTGTTATCAAAGTCTGAAGGTAAACCGGTGCATGGCTCAGCCTCCCACTGGTCGCCTAGTTTGAGAACTCGTATCTTCCATTTGAGTACCTGTTTTCCAGGTGACAAGGGAAAAGCAGGGGCGTGCTGATTATAATTTCTTTCCTGCCTCTGTCTTGCCTGGGATAAACTTTTCTCTACACAGTCTGGCACATTGTGATATTGTTGCTGCCGCTCCATATCCCAGTCTGCATCTGGTGATGTCATCTCAGGTGTTAAAACTAACATGTCCAAGTCAATGGGTAACTTGCCAGGTCTTGCCCTCATCAGGTAGGCGGGTGTACATTTGGTGGAGTTCACCGGGATGTGGTAATATAAGTCTACCAAATCCGGTAACTTCTCTGGCCACAGGCTACACTCTTCCAGGGGCAGAGTCCTCAACAGGTCTATTACTACCTGGTTCATTTTCTCACATAACACGTTGGTCAGGGGATGATACGGTGTGGTTCTTATTTTCTTGCAGCCGTACAGCATACAGAACTCCTGGAACACTTCTGCTGCAAAGGCTGGGCCTTAGTCGGTAAGCGCTTGTTCAGGGTAACCATGCGGGTGACAAAAGTGTTGTTCAAATGCTTTGGCTGCTGTCTTCCCCATCTGATCCTTCACTGGCACTACTACCAGGAACCGGGAGTAGTGGTCTACTATGGTGAGGGTGTAGACATAGCCTGACCGGCTTGGGGCCAGCTTCACATGGTCCAAGGCTACCAGCTCAAGTGGTTGTTTGGTGACTATGGGCTGTAGGGGAGCCCTCTGGCTATCACAGTCTTTCCGTCTCAAGGTGCATGGACCACATTCTCAACACCATTTCTCGATTGCTTTCCTCATGTCAAACCAGTAGAATCGCTCACGTAGCAGGACTTCCATCTTCTTCCACAAGAAGTGTCCTGCTCCATTGTGGTACGCTTCTAAGACCATTGGCGCATCCCATTTCGGGACTACCACCTGCCAGACCAGTTCGTGGGTCCTGGAGTTGAAGCTTCTCAGACACAGCTTGCCCCTCTCCTTACACAACTGTTGGGTCTCTTGTGGAGCATCTGGACCAGGGTGCGAATCAGCTTGTGTCAGCAATTCCTTTAGTAGGTGGACTGCCAGATCACTGTCCTGCATTTCTGCCCATCTGTGGTGGGACAATGGGTTAATCGTTGCCTTTTGCACGGCATAGAACTTGTCCCTCATGCAGTGGGAGCACTGGACCGCACCAGGGCTGTGGACTGCTGGTGACTTGATTTCTTTGAATTCCTCAAGGTCTTCTCCCCAATCTGGCAAGTTGGGCATCCTGGACAGCACATCAGCATTAACGTTTTTATGCCACGCCCGGGATTTGATGGTAAACTCATAGTTGGACAGCAGAGCCATCCATCGCTGCTCCAATGCACCTAGCTTCGCCGTTTCAAGGTGGGTCAGCGGATTATGATCCGTATAAATGGTAAACTTCACTGAAGCCAGGTAGTGCTTGAAGCACTCCGTTACCGCCCAGACTATGACGAGATACTCCAGTGTAAAGGAACTATATTTGTTGGGGTTCCTTTGCGTGGGATGAAGCTTCCTGCTGGCGTAGGTAATCACTCTCTCTCTGCCTTGCTGTACCTGGGACAGCACAGCTCCCAATCCCACGTTGCTGGAGTCCGTACAGAGTAAAAAGGGTTGGCCATAGTCGGGGTAGGCCAGGACTTCATCTCCCATAAGAGCCATCTACAACCAAGTGAAGGCTTCTTCTTCTCTTTTTAACGTGACGCCACTTGTGTTGCTCGGCACCTGATGGCCAACTCTGCTAAAGGAGACCTCTGGGGCTGATGGTGACGCAGCTGGGATGGTTCTGCTCCCCACAGGTGAGGCTGGGCCCCAGGGCTACCGATTCCGTTTATGTCAGGCTTTGTGTACCTTGTGATGCAAGAATCAGGGCGCAAGAGATCACTGGAGGACAAAAGGGCTGTAGTTTTCTTTTCCTTTACTTGATGGCTAATAGTACAGACCAGGGCACTGGTAACAGATCATAATGGAGAGCCGGGCAGCCTGGAAGCAATTTTGGATACAACTGGCCTGGTAGATACGGAGGTTGTCCTTCTGCGCTGTCCTCCCTTTTTCCTCGCTGCCTAACAGCTCACCCTCCTGTGGCTGTCTCTCTCTGTTTTAAAAACAAGCTGTTGCCCTGCATGGCAGACAGCTCGAGCCTATCACAGGTTCCACTCCTTTGTGTCGGCTCCAGGCTCTGGTATACTGCTGTGCCACCGGGTATTAGATCAGGCCAGGAGACCTGCAGTCCCCTGCCCTCTGGATTTAGCTGCCGGGATTTCAGTACCCACGCAACCACGGACTCCGGTATCCAGTCCCTAGCGCTCAGCTCTGGGGCGAGTTTAATCACAGCTCCACTCCCTAGGTTCTGCTCAACTTCTCTCCTACTGACACCTGGTAAGGAGACCCCTCCTTGCTTTCAGGCAAGACATTACTCCCTGTGAGGGAGGCAATGCCACTCTGGCGACCGGACTCCTGGGTGGCCACATTTGTACAAGAATATAACTACTATAAGGTCGGAGTTACACTTGCGAGTGTGATGCCAGAAACTTGCGTGAGCCTCTCGCATCAATACTCCGCACCACCGCAGGCACTCAGGACCGGAGTGTGCAGCTGCATGTATTTCTATGCAGCCGCACACTCCAGTCCGAGTGCCGGAGGCAGTGCCGGGTATTGATGCACGAGTTTCTTGCATCACACTCGCAAGTGTGACCCCGGCCTAATACTGCTCCTATATGTAACTGGGTCGCCCCGTCTCACCCAGGGCTGTGGGGTACTCGGTACTGGGCCGGTGTCAGGGGGATGCATGTCACAGCAGCGGTGACCCGGTCCGTGGCCCTGGGCACCCAATATCAATGGCGGTGATGTTGTAATATAGTTTATATGGATAGTTCGTGACGCCACCCGTGATGTTTGGCAAGTAAGATGTTGAGCCAATGCTGCGGGCAGATCCGCTGGGACTGATGGTGTGGTGCAGCAAAGATGGTGTAGCTCCCCACAGGTGGAGCTGTAGTCCAAGGGCAGTGTAGGTGCAATGGATGAGGAGAGGCGCCGAATGGTATAGACGTTGTTACCCAGGTGTAGCGGTGCTGGAATAACTGGAGGACACCAGGGTGTGTGGTTCCAAGGCTTTACTCACTGTTTGCAGTTCACACACACGCCCGCCTCCGTACTGTGTTCTCCAGGTCCGGGCACCAACCAACCTCCAGGCCAGATAGGGTTCTCCCTTCCACACTCCGCCAACAAGTACCTCTACTGAATGACTCCTCCTATGCGCCTTTAGGTGCGAAGCACTCCAGTACTTAGTTACTCTGGAATGCCTCTCTCTAGGTGTTCCTAGTCTCTACTTGTATTGCAAAAAAAAAGGGGGAGACAAAAAAGCGCAATAGGGTCTTATCCACGTTACAAGAGACAGTATATCATGAAATATGCTCACCTGGTTAGGATGAGATAAGAGCGTGTAGGTAGCTCCCTTTGGATTCATAGTCTCTACTTATATGACAGACAGCTGTAGCCTGCTACGGGGACTCCTCACTGCGTCCCGGCTCTCTATTCAGTTGCTGTTGTGTCCCAAGTCTATGATGGGAGCAAGGCGTTAGCGGCTCACTACTCCTCCGGTGTCTGTTGCCGGACATAAAGATCCAATCAACCTCGGGGACCGGGCCCCGGCCTTTGCGCTCTCTGGACTGGAAGGGTTCTCTATCTTTCTTCAACCAGCTTCCCACCGTCCTTCTATTCTCCTTCGTTCCGATCTGTTCTATTTCTCTTATGGAAGGTTAGGTTATCAATCTTATCAGTCTCTTTCTCTGGTCTTTCTCGTGCCAGCAGCCCAGATCACTGGGACCTGCTGCAGCACGTCCCTCAGACACCCATCTTCTCTCTTCTCTCTCCAACTAACCCCCTAACTCTCACTCTTCCCACTCTTTTATATCATCTCACTACACCCGCCTCCCAGCACATCTCGTGTTAAAAAGCAGGGTTCCACGAGGGGTGCTCTGCTAACCCCCAGCCTGAAGCTGTTAGGTGGCCCCACTGAACTATCCTGTGTGTGGAATGCAGGTGTGTAGTGTGGTCAGGAGTTCCCACCTTACCTGGATGGTGGGGCACTACACCTTAGGAGAAGGTGCAGTACCTCTGTGGCGACTGAAGCCTCAGGGGAGCCACATAACAAGGTGGCACGGGGTGGTAGTCATGACCGAGTCTATTAAAGCAACAGTCCAGAAGCACCCCGACCCCTTGCACATGTAAAATACAGGTGAGGTGCCAGTCCAACAGCACAGTCAGTTACCTTCTTTCCACGGTCACTGTAACCACTGAGGAGGAGGATTCAGGAAGAACACGATTTCTGGAAGAGCACAGTTCTGATCCAACAGGGAAAACTTTACTGTACATGAAATAATGCTTCCTGCTCTGTCCCTGCAGCTACATGAGGCCAGTCAGTATCAGTGGCTCCCTACTCAGCTGAAGAGCCACAACAGTCTTTCTGATGATGGTCCCACGGTCCTAGGGTCTGTCTACACTGCCCGGCAGACTGAGGCAGAGGTATGCGGCAGCTTTGTCCCATCGTGTGGGGCACCTTCTGCTCCTAGACATAGGAGTGTCCTGCCCTGGGCCAGCTTGGGGCACTGACTGGGAGACAGGAACTTCCTGTTCCTTTGAGGCTGCTGACCCAGCCTACCAGATTAACCCTTGCTATCCCTAATGTTAACATGCTCATTACAACACAATATATACAATACAAGGGCATGGGATAAAAGAGCATCACACAGTAAACATATCATTAATAAAACAGTGAAATGTAGGCAAATCATCAGGGCACCACACAGGACAATTATGCTTGGCATATAGGAGAGAGGGAGCACTGAGGGGCTCCGCCACGTCCTTACATATGTACAAGAATATAACTACTATAATACTGCCCATATGTACAAGAATATAACTACTATAATACTGCTCCTATGTACAAGAATATAACTACTATAATACTGCTCCTATGTACAAGAATATAACTATTATAATACTGCCCCTATGTACAAGAATATAACTACTATAATACTGCCCCTATGTACAAGAATATAACTACTATAATACTGCCCCTATGCATAAGAATATAACTACTATAATACTGCCCCTATGTAAAAGAATATAACTACTATAATACTGCTCCTATGTACAAGAATATAACTACTATAATACTGCCCCTATGTATAAGAATATAACTTCTATAATACTGCACCTATGTACAAGAATATAACTACTATAATACTGCTCCTATGTACAAGAATATAACTACTATAATACTGCCCCTATGTACAAGAATATAACTACTATAATACTGCCCCTATGTACAAGAATATGACTACTATAATACTGCTCCTATGTACAAGAATATAACTACTATAATACTGCTCCTTATGTACAAGAATATAACTACTATAATACTGCTCCTATGTACAGGAATATAACTACTATAATACTGCCCCTATGTACAAGAATATAACTACTATAATACTGCCCCTATGTACAAGAATATAACTACTATAATACTGCCCCCTATGTACAAGAATATAACTACTATAATACTGCTCCTATGTACAAGAATATAACTACTATAATACTGCCCCCTATGTACAAGAATATAACTACTATAATACTGCCCCCTATGTACAAGAATATAACTACTATAATACTGCCCCTACGTACAAGAATATAACTACTATAATACTGCTCCTATGTACAGGAATATAACTACTATAATACTGCCCCTATGTACAAGAATATAACTACTATAATACTGCCCCTACGTACAAGAATATAACTACTATAATACTGCTCCTATGTACAAGAATATAACTACTATAATACTGCCCCTACGTACAAGAATATAACTACTATAATACTGCCCCTACGTACAAGAATATAACTACTATAATACTGCCCCTACGTACAAGAATATAACTACTATAATACTGCTCCTATGTACAGGAATATAACTACTATAATACTGCCCCTATGTACAAGAATATAACTACTATAATACTGCCCCTACATACAAGAATATAACTACTATAATACTGCTCCTATGTACAGGAATATAACTACTATAATACTGCCCCTATGTACAGGAATATAACTACTATAATACTGCCCCTATGTACAAGAATATAACTACTATAATACTGCCCCTACATACATGAATATAACTATTATAATACTGCCCCTATGTACAAGAATATAACTACTATAATACTGCCCCTATGTACAAGAATATAACTACTATAATACTGCCCCTATGCATAAGAATATAACTACTATAATACTGCCCCTATGTAAAAGAATATAACTACTATAATACTGCTCCTATGTACAAGAATATAACTACTATAATACTGCCCCTATGTATAAGAATATAACTTCTATAATACTGCACCTATGTACAAGAATATAACTACTATAATACTGCTCCTATGTACAAGAATATAACTACTATAATACTGCCCCTATGTACAAGAATATAACTACTATAATACTGCCCCTATGTACAAGAATATGACTACTATAATACTGCTCCTATGTACAAGAATATAACTACTATAATACTGCTCCTTATGTACAAGAATATAACTACTATAATACTGCTCCTATGTACAGGAATATAACTACTATAATACTGCCCCTATGTACAAGAATATAACTACTATAATACTGCCCCTATGTACAAGAATATAACTACTATAATACTGCCCCCTATGTACAAGAATATAACTACTATAATACTGCCCCTACGTACAAGAATATAACTACTATAATACTGCTCCTATGTACAGGAATATAACTACTATAATACTGCCCCTATGTACAAGAATATAACTACTATAATACTGCCCCTACGTACAAGAATATAACTACTATAATACTGCTCCTATGTACAAGAATATAACTACTATAATACTGCCCCTACGTACAAGAATATAACTACTATAATACTGCCCCTACGTACAAGAATATAACTACTATAATACTGCCCCTACGTACAAGAATATAACTACTATAATACTGCTCCTATGTACAGGAATATAACTACTATAATACTGCCCCTATGTACAAGAATATAACTACTATAATACTGCCCCTACATACAAGAATATAACTACTATAATACTGCTCCTATGTACAGGAATATAACTACTATAATACTGCCCCTATGTACAGGAATATAACTACTATAATACTGCCCCTATGTACAAGAATATAACTACTATAATACTGCCCCTACATACATGAATATAACTACTATAATACTGCTCCTATGTACAGGAATATAACTACTATAATACTGCTCCTATGTACAAGAATATAACTACTATAATACTGCCCCTACATACAAGAATATAACTACTATAATACTGCCTCTATGTGCAAGAATATAACTACTATTATACTGCCCCCTATGTACAAGAATATAACTACTATAATACTGCCCCTACGTACAAGAATATAACTACTATAATACTGCTCCTCTCCTATGTACACGAATATAACTACTATAATACTGCCCCTATGTACAAGAATATAACTACTATAATACTGCCCCTACATACAAGAATATAACTACTATAATACTGCTCCTATGTACAGGAATATAACTACTATAATACTGCCCCTATGTACAAGAATATAACTACTATAATACTGCTTCCTATGTACAAGAATATAACTACTATAATACTGCCCCTATGTACAAGAATATAACTACTACAATACTGCCCCTACGTACAAGAATATAACTACTATAATACTGCCTCTATGTGCAAGAATATAACTACTATAATACTGCCCCTACATACAAGAATATAACTACCATAATACTGCTCCTTATGTACAAGAATATAACTACTATAATACTGCCTCTATGTACAGGAATATAACTACTATAATACTGCCTCTATGTACAAGAATATAACTACTATAATACTGCCCTCTATGTGCAAGAATATTACTACTATAATACTGCCCCCATGTACAAGAATATAACTACTATAATACTGTCCCTTATGGATAGTGTTGTGCTGTAATAATGCACATTTATAGACATCCTTTTACCCTTCTTGTTCCCCCCTATTGGCTGTAACTGATGAATAATTGGCCTTCCTACTGGCAGAGTATGGAGCGACCACTCTATACGGTAATCGTGCTCTTATCTTTCTCTCGTCCTCCTCACCCCCGGAGGTCGGTGACAATGTGCTGAGGATAAATAAGGTCCATTGATTAGGTAAATGGTGACTTGTGACATGAGGATTGCTGCCCCTTGATCCAGCGCAGACCCCCGGCTCCATTACCGCACTGGTGATTACATGTGAGCGCATTAGCTCCGGCTTTGTGATGTTTGTGACAAGACTGATGAATGAATGGAAGAAAAATGTAAATATTGGAATATTGCCAGGAGTGCAAGTCCCCAGAGAGGGACACTCGATTTGTATACATAGTACTATAGTCGTGCTGCGTCTGCCCGCCATATGCTGCTCTGTGCAGACCTGAGACCTGGATTACTTATACTGGGCCAGAATGGAGGTGTCGGTGTAGGTGGAATATATTGTATTTTCTCATCTTCCAACAGATTCTGAAGACAAAATGGAATCAGGGGTGTAGAAATAGCAGCGCCTCCAGGGCCATGGTGCCTGAGGGGGTCCAGCAGTATTACAAATGGTCTATGATAAGCGAGGGGGGTCCATGTTTCACAATTTGCATTGATGCCAAAGTTTCACATCTTAAGGGAGGCTCCCCCTGTTTGAGTCCCACAGCTGCCAACCCGAGACGGGGAAAGATACCGGGGCTCAAATTGGTGTCACACCGTAGATCTGTAGGACAAACCATAACGCCATACATCTAAAACGTAGAGCTCCAAGTGGGGAGCTGTATCACTAAGACAGGTAAGGGGTGAAGTGATTATAATATTTGTAAAAAATTTTATCCCTCCATTTATTATACTCTGGAAAGAACTAAGAACATATTAGCTTTTACCGGCAATTGGAAAAAATTTGACACAAATCGAATTTCCCGGCTGAATTTTGGCAAATCTTGAAAATCAAATCTGGTCAGATTGGTTTATCAATATATGTAAGGTCAGAATCATTGGCCAGTGAGATGGGGGCCAATCATGCTTTAGGATTTATGATCACTGTAAGAACACACCTCCTTCCCCTACAAGCATGGAGAAAAGGAGGGATTCTCGGAAGAGTAGAAACGTTAATTGTCAGTTCCAGATTGACCCATGAACACCAAATTATGGAAATAAGTCACATAACAGCCAATTGGGTTCTCAACTCATGATGACGGTTTCTGTCCTCGCTGTTGACGGAGTGGTGGCATCACCGGGCATCAGATGAATGGGTTTATGTTTTAGGGGAACCTTAAATCTGCATCTGTGACTTCCTAACGATTGGAGGACATCTTCCACCAACCTGCGAAAAAAAGCAACTTAGACAAATTCAAGGCTGTATGGTTACAGGCTTCCTCCCGACTAATAACCCAAAGATTACAGCCCATGACGTGAATGACGACCATGTGTCTTCACCTCTAGAAGATGCTTCCATTTAGCTTTACTTTTTACACAGTGCTTTTCCCATAATCAAACATTCGACACAGTTGACAATTTTTCACATTTTTTCTCTTGGTTTGGCAAAGTGGGGTATGTCAGTGCATGACTTGCCAAGGGGTGTAAATTCATTGGGCAAGGGGGATTACATTGGGTCATGGCTCGCCATGGGGCATGATTTTGTCTTGCGATTGGGTGAAGTTGTCAGAATTGACATTTTTTCTTACCGTGTATACAGAAGGAGGTGATTGGCCACTGATTGCAAACGTGATTAATTTTCATAAATCCTGTATTTACCTCAATATTCCAATTTTCAGACTCCATAATTCAGATCCTTACTGTAAACCCCAAAATTCTGATCTTAGACCGGATCTTATAATTTAGACGCGCTCCTAAGCAATATCTCTTTTACAGAGAGATGTATGGGAGGCAGTAAAACTTTGCACAAAGTTGAAAAGGCCCCCAATCCAGACCTCTTTTAAGTCCGTGTCCATCTCATCCCTTTCCACACCCATTTCCTAGTCTCTGAATGTACAATTGGGTGGCGGGAGCTTCCCAGAAACATTGTAAAAGAAGCCTCCTGTAAATGCTGATTTTTGGAAGATTTGTTTGGGAGACGCCGATCCCAAACTTGATCCCAAAGCCACAGAACCAAAACCAAAGCCATACTTTTGCTCCAAAATTTAGACCCTCTAATAAATTACTGCTCTTCACCCCAGGCTCCTCTTTAGCATTTCTGGCTCTTCTTTGGTTTCATGTTCTCTATTGTTTCATAGTTTTAAGGGTTTAGTCCATCGAATTCAACCTACAATCCTACGTGTTGATCCAGAGGAAGCCAAAACCCCATGAGGCCCATACTAAGTACCCCACATTAGGGGAAAAATTACTTTGTTACTCCATATACTGTAATCAGACTAGTTCCCTGGATTGAGAGGGGCATTGTTGGGGACCAAAATAGGGACAGTCCAATGACATCCATGACTTTTAACAATTAAACTCTATGTTCTATTGTTTCCTATTGGCCGGTGGATCTTTGGATGCTTAGATAAATCAGTTTTTGATTTCCATATATGAGATAAAAATTGAGCACTACGGTTGATTAAATCATCCTTCAATTGAAATACAAAAATCTAGTTTTTGTTTTAAATTCTTCCTATTTTGCTTTCGCATTAATTCTAGTAGCGCATTAACCTTTTTTTCCTTGGAGCTTCTCACTCCAGAATCATTTCATTTTTGGAAAAAAAAAACAAAACAACGTTTTTCTGGTAAATGAGCAGAGCCCTGACTTGCGGCCACGTAACCATCAGTATTCTGTGGTGATCCGGCCTCGAGCTCCTTCTGTCAGTGGCATGAATAATAATAAAACATATTCTTATCATTACTAGTCAGATCACTTCTGTATAAGAAATGCGAGGGTCCTCCGTGTAGATTACTAACACATTGACACAGGTAATAAATCAGGATGATTCCTGCAGCTCCGCGCCCTGTCAGTTATCCTTATGGGCAGATATGATGTCGGCTTTCCAACTAGGAAAACATATTCCTCAATTAGAAGATCAACCAAATCTACGTGTAGAGATAACGCAAGGAATAAAAGGAGAAGAGGAGTAACTGTTCATATGGGCTAAAGAAACCTCTCCATGGGACCGATTGGGGCACATGGCCTACTTGGGACCGATTGGGGCACATGGCCTACTTGGGACCGATTGGGGCACATGGCCTACTTGGGACCGATTGGGGCACATGGCCTACTTGGGACTAGAGTTGAGCGATACCAGCCGATACTTGAAAATATCGGATCGGAATGGATCGGCCGATCTTAAAAAAAAGTATCGGTATCGCCGATTCCGATACCGGGAACCAATGCAAGTCAATGGGGCCAAAATATCGGAATTAAAAAAAACCCTTTCTTTCCTTGTAGGTTAATTCTACATGAAGAAAAACAACTAAGAATAATGTAGAATGTATTGTGGGAGGTGGAGGAGACATTAAAGCCATAGAGGTTTAGCCCAATCAAATGGAATAGCAGGAATTAAACTTTTTTTTTAAAGATGTTAGGAGTTACAAAGATATTGACTATGTTAGCCTCATTTATATTTTGCCAGACATGTATGTCTTCTTCTTCTTTCTTCTTTCTTCTTCTTTCTTATTCTTCTTCCTTTTTTTACCTTCTTCTTCTTCTTCTTATTCCTTTTTTTACATTCTTCTTCTTCTTCTTCTTCCTTTTTTTACATTCTTCTTCTTCTTCTTCCTTTTTTTACATTCTTCTTCTTATTCCTTTTTTTACATTCTTCTTCTTCCTTTTTTAAATTCTTCTACTTCCTTTTTTTACATTCTTCTTCTTCTTCTTCCTTTTCTTACATTCTTCATATTCTTCTTATTCAACAATTATTATTCTACATATTCAACTTCTTCATCTTCTTCCTATTCTTCTTCATCATATTCTTGTTTGTGTCAGGCATTCCTGTAGTTGTTATCTGGAAAAGTTAGAAGTTTACACCTTCCGTTCTGCCTGTCACAAAAGATTTACAACAGGATTTGTCCGCGTTCAGTTTGGCCTGCAGCAGCAGGCCTTTTCCAGGGGCACCACGAGGAGGAACGGACTCACCCCCATACACTGCTTAGTCTTCTTCTGCTTATAAATAAGATAATATCATTTGCTCAGAGTATTAGTCTTATGCTTAATGTTCTTCTGCTTTGTTTTTTTTATGCTTCTTTGTCTTCTCTCTCTTGTTGTTCTGCATCTTGGTGGTTGTCTTCCTGTTCTTTGTCCTCTTGAACCAGCTGACGGTACTGGCACCGGGAGGGGCAGCAGAAGGAACAAGAGCCAATGGCACTACCGAGGACCAGCTGACGGTGCTGGAACCCGGTTACTAAGCAGGAGGTACCTGTGCTACAAAGCACTACCAAGGACCAGCAGACGTTGCCGGAACTCGGATACCGAGATGGAGGCACCTAGGCCAAAGGCTCTGACGAGAACCAGCTGACGGTGCTGGAACCCGGAGGGGTAGCATAAGCTGCAAGAGCAAATGGAAATAGCGAGGACCATCTGACAGTGCTGGCACCCGGAGGGGCAGCAGAAGGAATAAGAGCCAATGGCACAACCAAGGACCAGCTGACGGTGCTGGAACCCGGTTACTAAGCAGGAGGTACCTGTGCTACAAAGCACTACCAAGGACCAGCAGACGTTGCCGGAACTCGGATACCGAGATGGAGGCACCTAGGCCAAAGGCTCTGACGAGAACCAGCTGACGGTGCAGGAACCCGGAGGGGTAGCATAAGCTGCAAGAGCAAATGGAAATAGCGAGGACCAGCTGACAGTGCTGGCACCCGGAGGGGCAACAGAAGGAATAAGAGCCAATGGCACAACCGAGGACCAGCTGACGGTGCTGGAACCCGGTTACTAAGCAGGAGGTACCTGTGCTACAAAGCACTACCAAGGACCAGCAGACGTTGCCGGAACTCGGATACCGAGATGGAGGCACCTAGGCCAAAGGCTCTGACGAGAACCAGCTGACGGTGCTGGAACCCGGAGGGGTATCAGAAGTTACCCCTGAAAAGCAAAGTTGGCATGCCGCAAGCTGGCCGCAGTTACCGAATCACACAGTCCTACAGGGGGTGCTTGTCCTACTGGCACTATGGAACAAGCCTTTCTTACCAGAACCCGCAGTCCACATAGGAAGCACCTAAACTGCTGGCACCCTAGCCTCGGCTAACCCAACCGCAACACGACATGGCAACTTGGGGTGGCAAACTGACATTGACACTTCCCGGAAACAGCAGGCAGGGCTGGAACCAAGCTGGGCAGGAGGGAGTACCCGTGCCAAAGTCAGTTATGAGCAGCAACTGGCGATGTTGGAGCCCAGGACAAGCACTTAGCAGGCTGAGGCCTGATGTGCTGTCAATTTGGAGGCAGCAGGACAGATTGCCATCAAAACAGCAGGGGAACAGCTGACGTTACTGAACCCCACAAACACAGGAGCTAGTGTTTTACTCTGTGAAGACGGCACTTCCGAGCAACAACTGGCTGTGTTGAAGCCCAGGGACAAGCACGGAGCAGGCTGAGGCTGCATTGAAGAAATTTTAAGATCGGTTGTAGACTACTAATTTGAACCAAGCTCCACTTAGGCCTGTGGCTTCACTGATTTTCGTATTTCCCCTGTCCTCCAACCCCGCCAGTTACAGCTCCGAAGTGGCGTCTGCACAATCCACACTTGTTCCTGTGTTACAGGTGTTCAGTCCGGTCAGTTAATCCCCTGATGTGTGTCCGGCAATGTCGCCTGCTCTGTCCACATTCCCATTATGGGAATGTGGACAGAGCAGGCGACATTGCCGGACACACATCAGGGGATTAACTGACCGGACTGAACACCTGTAACACAGGAACAAGTGTGGATTGTGCAGACGCCACTTCGGAGCTGTAACTGGCAGGGTTGGAGGACAGGGGAAATACGAGAGACAGTGGAGCCACAGGCCTAATTGGAGCACGGTTAAAAATCAGTAGTGGTATGACTGTGTAGGCAGCAGGAGACTTTGCCATCTACACAGCAGGGGATCAGCTGACGTTACTGAACCCCACTGAGACACGGGAGCAAGTATCTCTTTCCGTGTGGACGGCACTTCCGAACTACAACTGGCTGTGTTGAAGCCCAGGAAATAGGAGGGTGTAGGCAGAGGCCTACTGTATTTTGAATGAGGTGACAGCAGGAGAGACTGCCATCCACACAGCAGGGGATCAGCTGACGTTACTGAACCCCACTGAGACACGGGAGCAAGTGTCTCTTTCCGTGTGGACGGCACTTCCGAACTACAACTGGCTGTGTTGAAGCCCAGGAAATAGGAGGGTGTAGGCAGAGGCCTACTGTCTTTGTAATGCGGAGACAGCAGGAGAGACTGCCATCCACACAGCAGGGGAACAGCTGACGTTACTGAACCCCACTGAGACACGGGAGCAAGTGTCTCTTTCCGTGTGGACGGCACTTCCGAACTACAACTGGCTGTGTTGAAGCCCAGGAAATAGGAGGGTGTAGGCAGAGGCCTACTGTCTTTGTAATGCGGAGACAGCAGGAGAGACTGCCATCCACACAGCAGGGGATCAGCTGACGTTACTGAACCCCACTGAGACACGGGAGCAAGTGTCTCTTTCCGTGTGGACGGCACTTCCGAACTACAACTGGCTGTGTTGAAGCCCAGGAAATAGGAGGGTGTAGGCAGAGGCCTACTGTCTTTGTAATGCGGAGACAGCAGGAGAGACTGCCATCCACACAGCAGGGGATCAGCTGACGTTACTGAACCCCACTGAGACACGGGAGCAAGTGTCTCTTTCCGTGTGGACGGCACTTCCGAACTACAACTGGCTGTGTTGAAGCCCAGGAAATAGGAGGGTGTAGGCAGAGGCCTACTGTATTTTGAATGAGGTGACAGCAGGAGAGACTGCCATCCACACAGCAGGGGATCAGCTGACGTTACTGAACCCCACTGAGACACGGGAGCAAGTGTCTCTTTCCGTGTGGACGGCACTTCCGAGCTACAACTGGCTGTGTTGAAGCCCAGGAAATAGGAGGGTGTAGGCAGAGGCCTACTGTCTTTGTAATGCGGAGACAGCAGGAGAGACTGCCATCCACACAGCAGGGGATCAGCTGACGTTACTGAACCCCACTGAGACACGGGAGCAAGTATCTCTTTCCGTGTGGACGGCACTTCCGAACTACAACTGGCTGTGTTGAAGCCCAGGAAATAGGAGGGTGTAGGCAGAGGCCTACTGTATTTTGAATGAGGTGACAGCAGGAGAGACTGCCATCCACACAGCAGGGGATCAGCTGACGTTACTGAACCCCACTGAGACACGGGAGCAAGTGTCTCTTTCCGTGTGGACGGCACTTCCGAACTACAACTGGCTGTGTTGAAGCCCAGGAACTAGGAGGGTGTAGGCAGAGGCCTACTGTCTTTGTAATGCGGAGACAGCAGGAGAGACTGCCATCCACACAGCAGGGGATCAGCTGACGTTACTGAACCCCACTGAGACACGGGAGCAAGTGTCTCTTTCCGTGTGGACGGCACTTCCGAACTACAACTGGCTGTGTTGAAGCCCAGGAAATAGGAGGGTGTAGGCAGAGGCCTACTGTATTTTGAATGAGGTGACAGCAGGAGAGACTGCCATCCACACAGCAGGGGATCAGCTGACGTTACTGAACCCCACTGAGACACGGGAGCAAGTGTCTCTTTCCGTGTGGACGGCACTTCCGAGCTACAACTGGCTGTGTTGAAGCCCAGGAAATAGGAGGGTGTAGGCAGAGGCCTACTGTCTTTGTAATGCGGAGACAGCAGGAGAGACTGCCATCCACACAGCAGGGGATCAGCTGACGTTACTGAACCCCACTGAGACACGGGAGCAAGTGTCTCTTTCCGTGTGGACGGCACTTCCGAACTACAACTGGCTGTGTTGAAGCCCAGGAACTAGGAGGGTGTAGGCAGAGGCCTACTGTCTTTGTAATGCGGAGACAGCAGGAGAGACTGCCATCCACACAGCAGGGGATCAGCTGACGTTACTGAACCCCACTGAGACACGGGAGCAAGTGTCTCTTTCCGTGTGGACGGCACTTCCGAACTACAACTGGCTGTGTTGAAGCCCAGGAAATAGGAGGGTGTAGGCAGAGGCCTACTGTATTTTGAATGAGGTGACAGCAGGAGAGACTGCCATCCACACAGCAGGGGATCAGCTGACGTTACTGAACCCCACTGAGACACGGGAGCAAGTGTCTCTTTCCGTGTGGACGGCACTTCCGAGCTACAACTGGCTGTGTTGAAGCCCAGGAAATAGGAGGGTGTAGGCAGAGGCCTACTGTATTTTGAATGAGGTGACAGCAGGAGAGACTGCCATCCACACAGCAGGGGATCAGCTGACGTTACTGAACCCCACTGAGACACGGGAGCAAGTGTCTCTTTCCGTGTGGACGGCACTTCCGAGCTACAACTGGCTGTGTTGAAGCCCAGGAAATAGGAGGGTGTAGGCAGAGGCCTACTGTCTTTGTAATGCGGAGACAGCAGGAGAGACTGCCATCCACACAGCAGGGGATCAGCTGACGTTACTGAACCCCACTGAGACACGGGAGCAAGTATCTCTTTCCGTGTGGACGGCACTTCCGAACTACAACTGGCTGTGTTGAAGCCCAGGAAATAGGAGGGTGTAGGCAGAGGCCTACTGTATTTTGAATGAGGTGACAGCAGGAGAGACTGCCATCCACAAAGCAGGGGATCAGCTGACGTTACTGAACCCCACTGAGACACGGGAGCAAGTGTCTCTTTCCGTGTGGACGGCACTTCCGAACTACAACTGGCTGTGTTGAAGCCCAGGAAATAGGAGGGTGTAGGCAGAGGCCTACTGTATTTTGAATGAGGTGACAGCAGGAGAGACTGCCATCCACACAGCAGGGGATCAGCTGACGTTACTGAACCCCACTGAGACACGGGAGCAAGTGTCTCTTTCCGTGTGGACGGCACTTCCGAACTACAACTGGCTGTGTTGAAGCCCAGGAAATAGGAGGGTGTAGGCAGAGGCCTACTGTCTTTGTAATGCGGAGACAGCAGGAGAGACTGCCATCTCCACAGCAGGGGAACAGCTGGCAGTGCTGAACCCCACTAACACTTGAACGAATGTGTTTGGCTCTGTGGAGACGACACTTCTGAACACCAACTGACGCTGTTGGAGCCCAGGATTAGGCGAGGAGCAGGCTGGGGCCTACTGGATTTTGGCAGGTGAAGGCAGCAGGAGACTTGCCATCTCCACAGCAGGGGAACAGCTGGCAGTGCTGAACCCCACTAACACTTGAACGAATGTGTTTGGCTCTGTGGAGACGACACTTCTGAACACCAACTGACGCTGTTGGAGCCCAGGATTAGGCGAGGAGCAGGCTGGGGCCTACTGGATTTTGGCAGGTGAAGGCAGCAGGAGACTTGCCATCTCCACAGCAGGGGAACAGCTGGCAGTGCTGAAACCCACTAACACTTGAACGAATGTGTTTGGCTCTGTGGAGACGACACTTCTGAACACCAACTGACGCTGTTGGAGCCCAGGATTAGGCGAGGAGCAGGCTGGGGCCTACTTGATTTTGGCAGGTGAAGGCAGCAGGAGACTTGCCATCTCCACAGCAGGGGAACAGCTGGCAGTGCTGAACCCCACTAACACTTGAACGAATGTGTTTGGCTCTGTGGAGACGACACTTCTGAACACCAACTGACGCTGTTGGAGCCCAGGATTAGGCGAGGAGCAGGCTGGGGCCTACTTGATTTTGGCAGGTGAAGGCAGCAGGAGACTTGCCATCTCCACAGCAGGGGAACAGCTGGCAGTGCTGAACCCCACTAACACTTGAACGAATGTGTTTGGCTCTGTGGAGACGACACTTCTGAACACCAACTGACGCTGTTGGAGCCCAGGATTAGGCGAGGAGCAGGCTGGGGCCTACTGGATTTTGGCAGGTGAAGGCAGCAGGAGACTTGCCATCTCCACAGCAGGGGAACAGCTGGCAGTGCTGAACCCCACTAACACTTGAACGAATGTGTTTGGCTCTGTGGAGACGACACTTCTGAACACCAACTGACGCTGTTGGAGCCCAGGATTAGGCGAGGAGCAGGCTGGGGCCTACTTGATTTTGGCAGGTGAAGGCAGCAGGAGACTTGCCATCTCCACAGCAGGGGAACAGCTGGCAGTGCTGAACCCCACTAACACTTGAACGAATGTGTTTGGCTCTGTGGAGACGACACTTCTGAACACCGACTGACGCTGTTGGAGCCCAGGATTAGGCGAGGAGCAGGCTGGGGCCTACTGGATTTTGGCAGGTGAAGGCAGCAGGAGACTTGCCATCTCCACAGCAGGGGAACAGCTGGCAGTGCTGAAACCCACTAACACTTGAACGAATGTGTTTGGCTCTGTGGAGACGACACTTCTGAACACCAACTGACGCTGTTGGAGCCCAGGATTAGGCGAGGAGCAGGCTGGGGCCTACTTGATTTTGGCAGGTGAAGGCAGCAGGAGACTTGCCATCTCCACAGCAGGGGAACAGCTGGCAGTGCTGAACCCCACTAACACTTGAACGAATGTGTTTGGCTCTGTGGAGACGACACTTCTGAACACCAACTGACGCTGTTGGAGCCCAGGATTAGGCGAGGAGCAGGCTGGGGCCTACTTGATTTTGGCAGGTGAAGGCAGCAGGAGACTTGCCATCTCCACAGCAGGGGAACAGCTGGCAGTGCTGAACCCCACTAACACTTGAACGAATGTGTTTGGCTCTGTGGAGGCTACACTTCTGAACACCAACTGACGCTGTTGGAGCCCAGGATTAGGCGAGGAGCAGGCTGGGGCCTACTTGATTTTGGCAGGTGAAGGCAGCAGGAGACTTGCCATCTCCACAGCAGGGGAACTGCTGGCAGTGCTGAACCCCACTAACACTTGAACGAATGTGTTTGGCTCTGTGGAGACGACACTTCTGAACACCAACTGACGCTGTTGGAGCCCAGGATTAGGCGAGGAGCAGGCTGGGGCCTACTGGATTTTGGCAGGTGAAGGCAGCAGGACACTTGCCATCTCCACAGCAGGGGAACAGCTGGCAGTGCTGAAACCCACTAACACTTGAACGAATGTGTTTGGCTCTGTGGAGACGACACTTCTGAACACCAACTGACGCTGTTGGAGCCCAGGATTAGGCGAGGAGCAGGCTGGGGCCTACTGGATTTTGGCAGGTGAAGGCAGCAGGACACTTGCCATCTCCACAGCAGGGGAACAGCTGGCAGTGCTGAAACCCACTAACACTTGAACGAATGTGTTTGGCTCTGTGGAGACGACACTTCTGAACACCAACTGACGCTGTTGGAGCCCAGGATTACGCATGCCGCATGCAGAGGCCAATGGGCAGCGGTTTTTATGGAGGTTGTGGACTACTACTGATTCTAACCATGCTCCACTTAGGCCTCTGGCTCCACTGTCTCTACTATTTACCCTGGCCTCCAACCCCGCCAGCTACATCTCTGAAGTGGCGTCAGCACAATCTACACTTGTTCCTGTGTTACTGGTGCTCAGTCCCGTCAGTTGATCCCCTGATGTTTGTCCGGCAAGTTCGCCAGCTCTGTCCTCATTCCCACTACTGGTTAGAATGTTGATGGAGCTGGTGACTCTGCCGTCCACACAGCAGGGGATCAGCTGGCATTACTGAACCCCACTAACACAGGAGCTAGTGTGCTTCTCTGTGCAGACGACACATCTGAGCGACAACTGGCTGTGTTGAAGCACAGGGATTATAGTTCAGGTGGTAGAAAAATGAACACACCAGCAGCCCTGGATACAGTTGCCAACCACTAATTTAGTCTGTAAGAGGAATGGCAAAGTCTTTGGAGATCCAGGCCTTGTTCATTTTCAGAAAAGTCAGCCGGTCAACATTATCGGAAGATAGTCGCGTGCGACGGTCTGTTAGTACACCACCTGCGGCACTAAAGACACGTTCCGATAATACACTGGCAGCAGGGCAAGCCAGCACCTCCAATGCATACTGGCTAAGCTCTGGCCATGTATCCAGCTTTGAGACCCAAAACTTGAAGGGGGAAGAGCCATCTGGGAGTACAGCGACAGGGCAAGACATGTAGTCTGACACCATCTGACGGAAGCGTTGCCTCCTGCTGACTCGAGGCGTCGCTGATGGTGTAGACAATTGTGGTGGACACACAAAACTTTGCCACATTTGGGCCATAGTGGTCTTGCCTTGTGCTGCGGCACTGCCTCTGCTCCCTCTTTGTGCAGAGTTTCCTCCACTGCCTCGACGCACAGAGCTGCTTTGTAAAGCACTAGCAACAATGCTGTCGGGTGGAATGGAAAACATTATGGACTGCACCAGTGACTCTTCGTACTCCCGCATTTTACGCTCCCGGTTCAACGTTGGTATGAGCCTTTGTACGCTGTCCCGGTAGCGAGGATCTAGGAGGGTGTACACCCAATAATCAGCCGAGACGAGAATGTGGGCGATGCGGCGGTCGTTTCTCAGGCACTGCAGCATGAAATCAACCATGTGCTGCAGACTCCCAACTGCCAAAGAACCGCTGTCCCCTGTTTGAGGCGTGACCTCGGCCTGCTCTGCATCACCCCACCCTCGCTGTACATACTGAGTAGAGGTTTGTGTACCTCCCTCCTCTGGAGAGATGTCTTCCTCCTCCATCGACTCCTCCTCATCCTCCTCACAAACTGTCCCCTGCCTAGGCCTTTGTGAGGAAACACGTAGCGCAGACTGTCCAGAAGCAGATGGCATTTGGGACTCCTCATCCTCCACCTCTTCTGAAACCTCATCCCTTAGTGCTTGCAGTGTTTGTTGAAGCAGGCAGATAAGGGGGACAGTCATGCTGACTAGTGCATCATCTGCACTCGCCATCCACGTGGATTCATCGAAGGCACGCAAAACGAGGCAGATGTCCTTCATAGAGGCCCACTCAATGGTGCTGAAGTGTGAACGGCGCACAGTGCGACTTGTTTGCGCCTGATGCAGCTGGTACTCCATGACTGCTGCCTGCTGCTCACACAACCGCTCCAACATATGTAACGTTGAATTCCACCGGGTGGGTAGGTCACATATGATGCGATGTTCCGGAAGGCCAAATCGTCGCTGCAGAGCAGCGAGGCGCGATCTTGCCGTGCTGGAACGTCGCAAGTGAGCGCACTCTATGCGGACCTTGTGCAACAGTGCAGCAAGATCCGGATAGTCCCTCAGAAAGCTCTGCACGACCAAGTTAAGAACATGTGCCAGACATGGGATGTGTGTGAGGTTGCCTAGGCCAAGAGCTGCCACCAGATTTCGGCCATTGTCACACACTACCAAGCCCGGCTGGAGATTCGCTGGCCCAAACCACACATCGCTCTCCAGCTTGATAGCATTCCAGAGCTCCTGCGCTGTGTGGCTTCGATTCCCCAAAGAAATTAATTTGAGTACAGCCTGTTGACGTTTGGCCACGGCTGTGCTCATATTGGTCGTAACAGGCTCCTGCTCTGCTGTTTCTGAGGAACTTGAGTAGGAGGAGGAGTCTATGTGTACAGACTGGAGTCCTGCAATCCGTGGCGTTGGAAGAACACGTACAGCGCCACTCTCCAGATCGGTACCCGGCTCCACAACATTGACCCAGTGGGCAGTGAGGGAAAGGTATCGTCCCTGTCCATGGTTACTGGTCCACGCATCGGTGGTCAGGTGGACCTTGCTACTAACGGCGTTTAGTAGCGCATGTTTTATTTTGCCCTCAACATGTTTCTGCAGGGCAGGGACGGCTCGCCTGCTGAAATAAAAGCGGCTGGGCACGTTGTATTGGGGGACTGCCAATGCCATTAAGTCCCGGAAAGTGTCAGTGTCCACCAGCCTGAATGACAGCATTTCAACTGCCAGAAGTTTGGCAATGCCAGCATTCAGAGACTGTGCTCGGGGATGGTTTGCCGAGTAAGGGCGCCTTTTATCCCATGCCTGTGCTACCGATGGCTGTGATGGATGGGAACGTGCTGCTATGGGTGTAATCTGACAGGGTCTCCGGACAACAGTGGCAGAGGTTCTTCCTTGGCGATCCTGTGAGGAAGCCGAACCAGCAGTGTGTGAGCTGGAGGAAGAGGGCCCAACACGAACTGAAGAGGTGGTAGGTGGTGCTGTACGTTGGCCTACGTCTTCAGGGTGTCTCTGCAACTCCAACTCGTGCTTGGTGCGCACATGTTTCCACATATTTGTGGTATTGAGGTTGCTGACATTTCTCCCTCTTTTGACTCTCTGATGACACAGCTTGCATTTGACAAAGCAAATGTCATCTGCAACTGTGTCAAAAAAGGACCTCGCACTGCAACTCTTGTGAGCGCCCGGTTTGCCTTTGGAAGGAGGAATGCTCCTAACGGGTGCCGAAGTGGAGGGTACAGGCAACCAAGTCTTCCCCCTCCCTCTGCCTCCTGTTTTGGCCGGTAGGGGAATCTCTTCCTCAGAGCTGCTCCCACCACCTTCCTGTTGCTCACGCCATGATGGGTCAAGGACCTCATCATCTTCCCTCCCCTCTTCAAACAGCTGCTTCTCCGGGGTTGTCTCGCCAGCACCGTACGCACCAGAAAGTGGCAACTGAGTCTCGTCATCATCTGATGCGTACTGAGGTGTGCTGACCATAGGCACTGGCCCACTCGCCTCTTCAGATTCAGAGGGACAAAGAAGTTGCGCATCACTGCATACTCCCTCTTCTTCACATTCAGGAATGCTGCTTGGCTGGCCCCCTCTTTCCAAGCCAACAGATTCCGAGAACAGAAGTAGAGACTGTGATGGCTCCTGTCCATGTCTCTCTGACTGCCTGGGCACTTTGGCAGGTGGTGAAGAGACAGATGGTTGCTCTTCGGTGCTCTGACCCTGAGAGGATGCGGAAGTAATTGAAGTCGATGCGTTAGCTGCCATCCATCCGACAACGGCTTCAATTTGTTCCTCCCGCAGCAGTGGGGTACGTTGAGGTCCTACAAAGCTGCGCATAAAGGACTGTTGCCTGCTAAAACTGGGGGATGCTGATCCACTGGTGCCCGCAGCAGGCCCAGAATCCCCACGTCCTCTACCTGTAGAATCCCCACGTCCTCTCCCTGCAGAATCCCCACGTCCTCTCCCTGCTGAAACTCCACGCCCACGCCCACGCCCCCGCGCCTTACTCCCTGCCTTCTTCATCTTGCAAGACTGCTTAAGATAGGCAAAAAAGTACAAAGGGGGGCCTTAGTGTGCTTATTCCTGAACAGCTGGTTACAGGTACAAGAAACACTAATTTTATGAAGTGTGTGTGTGTGGACTAGACTTTAATAGGAGCTGATGTGGCCTACACAAGTTCAAAATGTAGTGTTTGGTGAACTTTTTATGTGGTTTCTTTGTTTGAAACAAACTCAAAGTATGTGAACAAAGAATTGAAACTGATAGTATCACCAACTTTTTGGAGCTATTACAATGCAGGCAGGTAACCTACAATGCAAAAGATGAGGCTCCCAAAAAATTGGGTAATACTAATCTGGCTGCGCCGGCAGGGCACAAGCCAGAAAAAAAGGCTCCTCTATCTACTCCTATATAGTGTTTGCAACCAACCAATGTTGATGGATACGGATGGATGCACACTAATAGGAGAAGAAAAAATGAGCTGCACTCAAAGACAAATATGTGTGAGGCAGTGACGCACGTTGAGCGTCCTACAACCAGACGTAGCTGCAGGACACTCTACTCAGCGTGAGCTGCACTCACACACAGTCAGAGACCTCTCAGACAGCCGTCAACAGTGCAGCTAAGTGGGCACTGGCACTGACAGGCTGCAGAAAGGCTCCGCTGTGTACTCCTATATAGTGTTTGCAACCACCGTAGATGGAGACGGATGGATGCACACTAATAGAAGAAAAAATGAGCTGCACTCAAATAAAAATATGTGTGAGGCAGTGACGCACGCTGAGCGTCCTACAGCCAGACGTAGCTGCAGGACACACTACTCAGCGTGAGCTGCACTCACACACAGTCAGAGACCTCTCAGACAGCCGTGAACAGTGCAGCAAAGTGGACACTAGCACTGAAAGGCTGCAGAAAGGCTCCGCTGTCTACTACTAGTGTTTGCAACCAACGTATATGGATACGGATGGAAGCACACTAGATTGAAATTATGTAAAAAATGCAGCTCAAAAAATAAAAGATGTATGAGGCAGCAGTGATCACACTGGGTGGCCTACAGCCTGACGTGGCTGCAGGACCCACTCCACAGCGTGAGCTGCACTCACACAGCCCTTGCAGACAGCTGTGAACACTGCTGCTAGGGCAAAGAACGCTACAGTGGTGGTTTATGTAGCCTGGGTAAAGCACTAGATGTTTGGTGGAATCGCTATTTCTAACTGTCCCTCACAGTCTTCTACAGCAGCCTGTCCCTAACTGAATTCACAGCAGAGTGACCAGAAATGGCGGCTGCGGTGGCTTTTATAGTGCATCATGACATCATTTCGGCAGCCAATCACAGCCATGCCAATAGTTAACATGCCTACATGCCTAACAGGATGTGCCCACACTTCGGAGGATTCCCATTGGCTTAATCAAAGCAAGCAGGCTCATAGCATGATGGGAACTTCCTATTCCGATTCCGATCCCGGAATCCGATATGAAAAAAGTATCGGAATTAAGTATCGGAATTCCGATACCGCTAATATCGGCCGATACCCGACACTTGCGGTATCGGAATGCTCAACACTACTTGGGACCGATTGGGGCACATGGCCTACTTGCAATCTTCTCGATAGTTTGGAAGATGTTTGGGGCAGTATGCAACAACATTTTTTTTTGTCTCGTCCCCTTCTTCAGGCCGTGTTCTTCTACGTTTTCTATCACCTCACTGCCCGCCTCTGAATGTGCAAGTGAACGCTGTAGCTCTTTCGTTATGGCAGTGAATTCTGACGAGAAGCGCAAGACGCCTTCTGGAAATGCTGCATTTGGAAAGTTTTGGCTGTCACCAGGAGATCAGCCAATATACTCGGGATGGTTAACCTTTTAGGCGATTTGACATGTGTGGCAAATGGACATAATTGCGAGACAGCCCTTTTGTTTTTGTCTTCCAAAATTAAAAAACAAGTCTGTTTAACATGGAGGGGCAGTCTACAGCACAGGTGACTCCACAGAATAAACTAACGTTGGTTGTAGTCATAAGGTTGCCGATGGGTTAAATTGTAGTCAAATTTACCATCTCCCCCCTAAGAATTAGACTATCTCCTTGTACATTCATTTAAATCAATAAGGAAGAGGCAAAAGTGACTGGAGTGTGAGGCGCACATAGGTTATGGGATGGTGTGAAATAAAGACAGCTGCAAATTCTCCCCAATCTAAGGAATGTATCTGTCATTCTTCATGTCCATCGAAATGCCACCTGCATAGCAGCTCAAGCTTGGGGATGCATTTGTGGCACCCCTGAGGCTCAGTCGCCACAGAGGTACTGCACCTTCTCTTAAGGTGTGGTGCCCCACCATCCAGGTAAGTTGGGGGCTCCTGACCACGCTCCAACACCTGCACCCCACACTAGAGTAGTTCAGCAAAACCACATTGCGGCTCCTTGCGTAAAGAGAAGCAGAGCCCTTTGGTGGTTCCCTGCTTGGAACACTAAACGTGCTGGGAGGCGGGTGGAGTTGAGAATACACATAAAAGAGCGTGAAGGTTTTAGGTCAGTCAGTCAGTCAGACGGGGAGTCTGGGAGAGGAAGCCACTCGGAGAGGAGTGGGGATCACTGGAAGATGGATGGAGGAAGGAGTGCTGTAGCTGCCTCAGTGACCCGTGTCTGCTGGCACGGGAAAGGAAAGAAGGAGAAAAACATTGAACCGAAGCCTGAACTTCCATAGGAGGGAAAGACAAGTACGGAACGTAGGAGTGAAAGGGAACACAGAGGACGTGTGTTAGAGGAAGAACCCTGCCTAGAAGTTCTAAGCGCAAGACCGGGGCCCGGTCCCGAGGTTGTATGGACACTAATGGTTCTGCAGCAGACACCGGTGGAGTAGTGGGCTGTAAATGCACTACTCCCATCTAAGACTTGGGGGCACAACAGCAACACGGATAGTGAGCCGGGACTCAGGAGTAGAGAGTCCCCGAAGCAGGCTACAGCTGTCTGCCATGCAAGTAGAGTTCTTGGGAACATCTGTCAGGAGGAACTCCAGTGTAACTCAGTACTAGGAGATCTTCACACTTAAAGGCGCTATAGAGGAGATGTTCAGGAAAGGCACTTAAGTTGGTGGAGCGTGGAAGGGAGCATTCCATCTTGCCTGGAGGTTGGCTGAGTCCCTGACCCGAAGGACACGGCACAGAAGCGGGCACTACAGACTGTGAGTAAAGCTTTGGAACTACATGCCCTGGTGTCCTCCATTCCTTCCTGCGTCCGTCCGCCTGGCACTGCTACATCCCTTGTGCCAAACACTACACCAGATGTCTCTTCACCTATCCTGCCCTGGGACAACAGCCCTGCCTGTGGAGGGCTATAACATCATTGCTGCACCACACCATCTGTCCCGGAGGATCTGTCTGCAGCGTCGGCTTAACACCTCCCTTGCCGAGCACCACAGGTGGCGTCACAAACTATTCATCTAACTACATTCCACCATTCACATTCCTCGCCATTGCTTGGGCGCCCGGGGCCACGGACCGGGTCACCGCTGCTGTGACACATCCCGCTGACACCGGCCCGGTACCGAGTACCCCACGGCCCCGGGAGGGCGACCCACATTCACATAGTGGCACATACCACAACTTTCAATATAGATCTTCACATTCATGACGTTATCCGACTCGACCAGGGTTTCGGCACCAATTTGGCACTCAGCACTTTCTGCATAAGCACTGGCTTTGAACTATCTGTCTGTCCAGTCGCGCCTCCTTCAATGCCACTACTCTTAAGCATAAGCGTTTCGCCACTCTGGCCAGCAAACAGTTTGTCCAGTGCAATGTTGGGGTTGTAGGTACACAGCATCATCCTTCCAAAGGAGACTCCAAACACAACTTACAGAATGGCAGCTATGTTACCACTTATCTCTTAGGGATCCTAAGGATGAGCTAATTACCCAAACCTAACCAGTCCTCCTCTTACCTACAAGAGACTCTGCAGGACTATGAAAGAACACATTAGAATGTTAATGACCATTGTCAGTATATAGACTAGAGCAAATCAAACATTAATATATTTGATAGTAATACCAGCTGACATAATGGAGGAGATGTGGACTAATCGCAAATACATGGCAAACGTGAGCAAAGCTCCAAAAAAATGACCAAAAGTCTGAAAAGGATACAGATAAAATTTAAGTATTTAAATGATGAAGGACTGACCCTCCGAAACGCGCATCGGGGTGGGTGTTTGGACACAAGGAAGCCTCTGTTTGCTGCCCGTCAGGTATAAGTTACTTTCACTTTTACTTTTATTATGACGCCTGCATCTGACCACATATAGGTATTCAACATGTAATGCTCATTCCTTATGTCTATTGCATATATCTTTTATAGATATTTATATTTACCTGATGGTATGATCTGGTATACTATGTCAAATGCTATATCAGCTACATAGGCTGTAATTGGCCCAGCACCTGTTGTTTTATACCCATGCAGTTATGGATATGCCACACTTCATTGTCCCCTCTCATTCCCTTTTGTACTTGTCACCTGTCTTTTGTAGTGCAATAATAAATACTTAAATTTTATCTGTACTCTTTTTGAACTTTTGGTCGTTTTTTTGGAGCTATGCTCATGTTTGCTAGGACTATGAAAGACCCTGGAAAAAAGTAAGTAGTAAACTGATTGAATTTACCTTTTTGGTCCTCTCCATTAAAATGGAGATTGAGCATAGCTGAGCTTGCATATTATTTTTACTAAGGGGATCGGAAATAAGTGCACTCCATTCTGGAGCCACATTGTAAAAATCCAACTTATTTGATCATATTACAGCATTGAAAAGGCTGTTGATGGATCCTATCCCAATGTGCAGATCCGTGGGGGCGGTATATAACACAAGGGTACTGCTCCGCCCCTGCAGCTCCTGCACTAAGCATCACACTGTGTATCAGTTTTGATCCTTCTTCACTAGATTACGAGAAAGAAGCAAACTCACTTACCAGCCAGAAGACAATTATGTGGAATTTTAGAATTCTGTATTATAACTTGCTAAGTGTTCAGTTTCCCAGAAGTAAAACCTCCACAATTTCCTGCTGAGGTTGCAGTCATAAAATCCCACATGTTTCACTTTTCCCCTAAACATCGGGTGCTCAATGTTTTTATGGTTAATGTTTTTTTTTGCTATACTTGCATTTTCTTCACCTGAGGTTTATTCATCTACTGCAGTTAAAAAAAAGGAAGGGAGAAAATTACAGAGTTTTAAATAATGAGATTCTGTTATTTGGGCTGGAAGACTATTTTTCTAGCTTCTGTCCTTGGGTCAAGCGCCAAAGAAGCAAAACAGTAGAGCAACGTCTCTATTGTTGCTTGATGTAAATAAAGTCTTGGATGCAAAGCAACATAAAAGTGGCCATGTAATCAATGTTACTGTGAGGATGGCTTATATTCCTGGCTGAACGAAGGACCCAGAATATAACAGTAATTTTGACCAAGGGTGCCCAAACGTTTACATGCCACTGTATATATATATATGGTATATTTAGTATTGAACAAAAGTTTGGACACCCGTGTTCATGCAGTGATTTTCCTCATTCTTATTTGAATGTGCACATTGTAAATTCAGACTGGAACAGCAAAACTACAAAGGAACAGATATGGAAACAAGGAGTAAATAAATATGTGACAACCCAGAATATGTGTTAAGCCTCCGATTTCTCACAGTGCTCCCCGTTTACTCTGATGGCAGCTTTGAACCCCTTTGGGGGTTTTTTTATGGCAGATTCATCAGTCCCTTGGAATGGCTTGTAACTGTCTTGTAGGAGATCTCATTGGCGCTCATCGCTTATCTACTGCTTTACTGTTGTGAATTCGCTTTCTGGCCTACCTCTGGTTACTACTGAAGGTAGTGGAGCTTTACCTTCCCTCTACGCCCAATCATCCCAAGCCATCTCCATTAGGTTGATTGTGGAGGCCATGCCACCTGGCACAGCCTCCATCCTTCTCCTTCTTGGACACATAACACATATTCTGGAGATGTTTTGGGTTATTGTCCTGCAACACAAATGATGGTACCAGTAATTGCATAGTGGTCAGTGCAGGATGCTGTGATTGCCATGCAGGGTAAAGTGCCATGAATCTCATATATAAAGCTCAATGTGTGTGTGTGTATGTATGTATGTATGTATGCATGTGTGTGTGTATGTGTGTGTATATGTGTATGTCCAAGATTGGCATCCGCACCGTCACAGCTACAGCCACAAAATTTGGCACAGTCACACGTCTGGACCCCGAGAGCGTCATTGACTATTTGTGAGGCAAAATTTTAACCCCGCGCGTTCCAATTCACCAAACAATTTTGCCCCTATCTACGTAATGGGGAAAAAGTGAAAGAAAAAGTGTTGGAGGCAAATTGACAGCTGCCAGATGTGAACAAGGGGGACAATGAGAGTGATGGCGCCAAAGAGTATATACCATACAGTTGCTAAGGTGGGGCCCTGACATGGGATACTCACCACACACGGGGATATGAACACACACACAGAATGCACCACACACTACCACGTGCTTCAACACACATACCACCCTTAGCACACATTTCACCACAAAATGGCGGCTGGAGAGCGGGGTTGCAGAGGGAAAGTGCGGAACACGGGTGGAGACCAGAGCTGTGAGGGACAGAGCGGGACACGGAGAGCAGGGCTGCAGAGGGATAGAGCAGGACGGCACGTGGAGAGCGGGGCTGTGGAGGGAGAGCAGGACATGGGTGGAGAGCGGGGCTGCGGAAGGAGAGAGCGGGACTGTTAAGGGAGAGAGCGGGCCGCGGGTGGAGAGCTGGGCTGCTGAGGGAGAGAGCGGGCCAGCCAGTGGAGACGGGCTGCGGACGGACAGAGTGGAATGGCCAGTGGAGACAGGCTGCTGAGGGAGAGAGCGGGGATGAGGAGGTAGACTGCGGGGCGGCGATTGGAAAGTGGGGCTGCATAAGGAGAGAGCGTGATGGTGGAAGGAGACAATAGGGCTGCGGAGGGAGAGAGCAGGATGGTGAGTGGAGAGCAGGGCTGCGGAGGAAGACAGGAACAGCAGTTAGTTACTATGCCTGGGCAACGCCGGGCTCTTCAGCTAGTATGAAATAAATCACCAACCAGCAAAGCCCCCTGCACCATAAGACCTTCCCTCCCATGCTTCATGGTGGGCACCACACATGTAGAAAATATTCTGCTCATCTTTTCTGTCTCTCAAGGATGTGTTGTTTGGTACCAAAAATCTGAAATCCCAACTCGTCAAACCACAGAACGGATTGCCACCAATCTCATGTCCAGCCGTTGTGTTCATTGTACCATACAAGTCTCTTCCTGTTTGCAGAAGTTTGACCATAAAACAGCTTGTCACAGTCTCCTCTGGAAAGTTGACATTTAATGTCTACTGTTTACTGTCTGTGCATCATTTTTGAGGGCTATTATCTGCTAAATTGTGGTTTCTGAGACTGGTAACTTTGATTAACTTATCCTCTGCAGCAGAGGTCATTCTTAAAGTTCCTTCTCCGGGATGGTTATCATAATAAGAGCTTGTTTCATCACAGCAATTGGTGGTTTTCATGATTGCACTTGCGGATACCTTCAAGGTTTTAGCCAATTATTGACGTATTAATGATGCACGGTCATTTCTCTTTTCTTAGTTGAGTGCTTCTTGCCATATTCCGGCTTAGAACAATTGTGGAATAGGCTCAGCAGTTTATGGAGCTGTGCACCACCACTATCTCCACAAAACACCCCGGAGGGTTGCAAACACTTTCTGATGTCCAGTGATTCCACAAGTGGACTCTTGCCAAGGTGACCTGTTCATTAGAAGCTATTCCAGTTGACGACCTAGTGAAGCCGCCAGAGAGAACGGCAAGGGGGTGCAAAGCCGTCATCAGAGTAGCAGCGGGCTATGTTGGTCTATTTGAGGATCGCCACCACTGGAAATCAAATTCCGCAAAGGGGAAAAAAAACGACAATTTTCCAATGACCTCTTCATAAACCACTAACCAGATGCAGAATAGAAGAGAAAGTTGTGATGGACCCATGAAGCAGAAACAGATGGGCAGAAGCTCCCAGCGCCCCCCCCCGCTGAGCCCGCACTGGCCTGTTTATGGATCTGCATTCAATTTAACTCTTCTACTAGATGCAAGTAACAATAGACAAGATGAAAGGTCTAAATATTACAAGGCAGTCCAGTTCTGTTATACTTTCACATAGAAACAGTCATCAGGTATGAATGAACCCAGCAATATTGACTGGGTTGTGAATAAAAAAAAAATCCTGACTTTTACATGGCCACCAAATTCAGGACTATGAGGATTTGCAGCAAGAATAAAAGTCCATATTTCTTCATTTGGTAGAAGGGGCAACTCTTTAAGGAATTGTTCATCATGCACCCTCCTTTGGAAGGAGTCCCCATATATAGTGCATCTGCCTCATGACATAGATTCATAGGACAGAAAGTAAATCTATTAGCATTGTTATCATGGCGGTATGGACTCCTCCTTTGGAACCATTTGTAATTTGGTTTGCAATGAAATCTGTCATGAATTGGGCAGACGGGATTGTCTGCATTCAGTGTTTAATCCCTCGACGCGCGTTGGTAATTGAGTGCTCCGTAAATCTGCTGATCATGATGGATAACTCCAGAGGATCCCCTGACAAGTCCTGCACCTCCGGACGTGTCTGATCCAGGACATGTCATATCTGTAGTATTAACTGCTGAGACTCCGCGCAGAGCAAAAACACAGAAAATACGGTATTCATCAGATCTAAACCTTTATATAGACATAAAGCAAATAAAAGTGCCACATGGTGCCAAATAAGTAATGGTGCCCTATAATGCCCATAACAAGAGGGTGACATCAAAGCTAAGGAAACCGCTTCATTAGTAGCATCTAGTCATTATATGGCAGTATTATTTGGGGGCGCCTCTTAGACACTGTGTATTATGTTGTCACAATACCTTAGTATTATGTGAGCTGTATATATCAGTAGTATATTGACAATATATGGCAGTATTATCTGGTTGAAAGGGCTGCATGCCACATCTAACCCTCAAGGTGCCGGAGCATAAGGTGTTGGGTCTCATTTATTTGGTGGAAGGATTTACGGGTCTGAACCGGCGACTGTTTTTAATGTAGGGGTCTTCATCTGTGAAGGGGTTAAATGCATCTATACCTTAGTGGCACTCTGCAGAATACACTGGGCTCAGAAGGGTTAATCAGAACCTAATATAATGCGATAATATTCCGCCATCATTCCCCTTCCCCCAGCCTTTTTATCTCTGTCCATTATTAAAGCCTAGATCACCGGCGGGGTCCATCTGATAGAAATGGCTGCGGTCAGCTTTCAGGGGTCTAGTGGGGTTATGGCCATCGGTTTCCTCAAAGCCTAGCATTTGAGCAGATGTGGGAGCAAAGATGGGTCCTCCCAATGTTTTGTCAAAAAGAGGTCATTGGTCCTCGATCCTTGGAATGTCATCTGGCTCCGAGGGTTGAGGTATTCTGTAGGTCCTTTTGGAGAGGGCTAGCACTTTCGGTGGTCAATTATTGAGATTTGTTCTTCTCTGTGGACTCTACAATGACTGAACCTTTTGACCACGTCTACTAGGGTGATGTGTTAAAGGCTGCCATATTTTCTGCTGATTGGATAGTTGCAGGTGTCCATGGACGACCTTCCCCCGACGGAATTTCTGATAATTTTCGAATCCTTCGGAATGTTACAGTTGTATGATAAATAATTACACATAGAACGTTGGCTTTGTATCCATGGTGACCTCATCGCTCTTGAATTATCTGCTCTTATGATTGGCAATAAACATTTCTATTTCCATCTGAGATTTCCAGGGGTTGATGCTGGTTATGATTCTCTGGAGAATTTCCATGTTCCAACGCTAAAGTCCAAAACCTGTGAAAGTTTTCCAGTAATGATACAGCAATGTGGCAGCCTAACTTTCTATGTGGCTTCACCTGCTTCCAAAATATGGGACCACGATACTGTAAATTCTCTAAATTCTAACCCTATAACAATATCGGCAATGACACCTTCAGATGATAATGTATAAGAAATCCACAGGTGGGATGAATGATCTATAGCTGGCTGCAAATGCGTCGTTGATGTCACCTCTTTGGAATATGTTATGTAGTAAATCATCCCTCTTTTTAGCATTACTATTATTGTAGGGTGACAGCTCCAGTGCATTCTCCTTAAGCTACTTAATTAGGGGAGGAGCCTGAAACAAGTCTGTGCAGCATGGAGAGGAGTATATGGTATAGCAGATTCATGCTCCTGTTAAAGGTAATGCCAGTTCTGAAGATGAAGCCATAATTATCGACAGTCGTGATTGTTGGAGTTTTGTCCCATGAACTGGCACTGTAAAATGGATGGATTTTATGTGAATTTCAAATAAAATGTCTGTTTTGGGATAGATTTGGAAACAGTTCTTGGTTGGGGTTGCAAATGCCCTACAATTTTGGATTCAAATGCGATAGGTTTGGGTATGGAGAGGAGTTAATTACATTAGTCATGTGATAGGTATGGGTACTGAGAGTAATTAGTTAAATTGGTCATGTGATAGGTATGGGTACTGAGAGTATTTAGTTACATTGATCATGTGATAGGTATGGGAACTGAGAGTATTTAGTTGCATTGGTCATGTGATAGGTATGGGAACTGAGAGTATTTAGTTGCATTGGTCATGTGATAGGTATGAGAACTGAGAGTAATTAGTTAAATTGGTCATATGATAGGTATGGGTACTGAGAGTAATTAGTTAAATTGATCATGTGATAGGTATGGGAACTGAGAATATTTAGTTGCATTGGTCATGTGATAGGTATGGGAACTGAGAATATTTAGTTGCATTGGTCATGTGATAGGTATGGGAACTGAGAGTATTTAGTTGCATTGGTCATGTGATAGGTATGAGAACTGAGAGTAATTAGTTAAATTGGTCATATGATAGGTATGGGAACTGAGAGTATTTAGTTACATTGATCATGTGATAGATATTGGGGCTGAGTGTATTTAGTTACATTGGTCATGTGATAGGTAAGGGTACTGAGTATATTTAGTTGCATTGGTCATGTGATAGGTATGAGAACTGAGAGTAATTAGTTAAATTGGTCATATGATAGGTATGGGTACTGAGAGTATTTAGTTACATTGATCATGTGATAGATATTGGGGCTGAGTGTATTTAGTTACATTGGTCATGTGATAGGTAAGGGTACTGAGTATATTTAGTTGCATTGGTCATGTGATAGGTATGGGAACTGAGAATAGTTAGTTACATTGGTCATGTGATAGGTATGGGTACTGAGAGTATTTAGTTACATTGATCATATGATAGGTATGGGTACTGAGAATATTTAGTTACATTGGTCATGTGATAGGTATGGGAACTGAGAGTATTTAGTTACATTGATCATGTGATAGGTATGCGTACTGAGAATATTTAGCTGCATTGATCATGTGATAGGTATGGGTACTCAGTGCATTTAGTTACATTGGTCATGTGATAGATATTGGTGCTGAGTGTATTTAGTTACATTGATCATGTGATAGGTATGAGATCATTGATCATATGATAGGTATGCGTACTGAGAATATTTAGCTGCATTGGTCAAGTGATAAGTATGGGTACTCAGTGTATTTAGTTACATTGGTCATGTGATAGGTATGAGAACTGAGAGTAATTAGTTACATTGGTCATATGATAGGTATGCGTACTGAGAATATTTAGTTACATTGATCATGTGACAAATATTGGTACTGAGAGTATTTGGAATCGATCCGCAACTTTTGATAAAGTAAAACCATACATGGGAACAAATGGTTCCCGAATCCCTACCATGATATTGGGGGATCCTCTATCATGGTTTGTTATGTTAGGGAAAAGTGTATTAGACCTCACACAATACACCTGTTTCATTAGGACATTTCCCTTCCTTGTGCCCTTTTAAAGAACACATATGTCATAGACGGGTTTAGGGTTCCCCCATTATTAGCCAGGGAGGAGAGCCACCAACAAAGATGATTTTTATTCTGGAGGGTCCTACCTACATATTACATTGGACATTTAACAGTATATTTACCCAAAAGTGAACATAATATCTGTGTCTCTCCTATTAATTTGATGCAATTTAAGAAGTCAATCGACTTAGTAAGTTTTCGGAGTTTAGAAGAAAAGCAGCAGAATGTTGGGACCTCCTCTAGATGTTGTGCATGGTGTGAATTAGACGTACGATCCAAGTTTTTGGGATCCCGGGTTCGGGGCCTTGTTGCAGCAATAAAAGAGAACTAACCACCAATCCACAAAAATGTAATTGTTTATAGGGAAAAACAAACATTACGTTTGTGCCGGAGGCAAGACTTGTTAGGGAGCTCCTCCCGGCGACTGTCCCCGGTGTCGCATTCATTATGCCATTAGTGGAGCCCTCATTGGCGTTGAATGATTATAACTAAGCTTCTCCTCATATTAATAGCCGGTGGTTTGTGGTAGACGCGCCGCTCGGTGGATGTTTTGCAGCCAGGACGAGGATGTGAAAACATGTGTTTCTGTTTGCTGGTAATCATTGCTTTGGCGGCCCTGAGCTCCGTGACTCACGTTCCCATTAGAATTTGGGATTTGCCCATTTCCAAGTGTTTGGCTGCTCCTTTAATTCAAGTTCTTGTGGTCTCGAGCTGGGAACAAAGATATTTTTCTTTTCCGAGAACAGTAAAGCCCTCGTTTCGTGTGACAGCAACTCTGCAATTATCACTAACGAAGAGAAGAAGTGATTACAAATTCAAGACCAGAGCAAACTCCGCCAATATTATTTTATGGCTTATTACATGTTTATAGGGATGGAGGAGGGCACCTACAGACTATATCTATAAAACCCCCGAGTGGAAACTGTGTGTTTCCAAAAAAACTGCCAAGCACCAAGAAAGGGCAAAAGAAATGCCAGGAGACCCCACACGGAGCAAATATCTTGTTCCAAAAGGATGGTAAAATGTACATACACAAATCCGCTCACTATAAAGTGTCCAAATATGCAGAGATAAGAGAAGCAGATCTCCAGAGATTTACAGGTTTGACTCAAACAAAGATTTGTTAAAATATTTTAGACCCAAAAAAGGTTGTGTCATTTTTATTCAGCACATGCAACATATCAGGTCAGGAGACCGTCCATCAGGCTCCATCACAGAGACGAAGGTGACATAAATAGTGAGAACATAAATGTGTCTAAGCCCCAGAGAAAAAAGACAATCTATATATATACATAAAACTATCTATAGAAATCCACAGTTCTCGCCCGATTTAGGTGAAATTTGGCACGCCCCTCTCCACCCACAGGAGCAGAATACTGCGCACGTTACATCTCGGTAGCGTCTACCCGTCATGAGATTGGGGCCCCTGATGTTAGGCCCTATACATATAATTGAGAAATGTGAAGGTGAAAGTAAAAGTGCTGAGGGGAAAGCAACAGTTGTGGCTGACAGTGACGGATTATAGCGATGGCGCCAAAGAGTCGCTGCTAAAGGGGCCGCACCACCACACACAACACACAAATGGAACACCCCCCAGGGCAGTGGGTTTACTCGGTACCGGGCCGGCATCTTAAATGGATGTGTCACGGTGGCAGTGACCCGGTCCGTTGCCCTGAGTGTCCATGTAGAATAAGAGGAGTAAAGTTTATGTGTAGATAAGTTTGTGACACCACCTGTGGTATCTGGTCAGAAGGGGACCAGTGCTGCAGTGCAGATCCTCTGGGACAGATGGTGTGATGCAGCCAGGGGCATATCTAGGGGGGGGCAGCTGGGGCAGTTGCCCCGGGCACAGCCGGCAGGGGTCGCAGTCGGGCCGCCTAATGCAGCGGTCCGCAGTGTCCCCCCTGGCATCTGCTTTCTGCGGCCCCCCCGGCCTGAGAGTCGGCGGTTCTCTGTGTCAGCTGTCAAGCTGACAGCTGGCGCAGAGAAGGTGCGCGTGCCAGCTCCCAGAGAACAATTGTACTGGCGTCTCTACAGACGAAGATGGAAGACACCGAAGATGGGGGGGTTAATGTGGGGAAGGGGGTTAATGTGTGGGGGGGTTTAATGAGTGGGGATGGGGTTAATGAGTGGGGATGGGGGTTAATGAGTGGGGATGGGGGTTAATGTGTGGGGGGGTTAATGAGTGAGGATGGGGGTTAATGTGTGGGGGGTTAATGAGTGGGGATGGGGGGTTAATGAGTGGGCATGGGGTTTAATGGGTGGGGGGTTAATGTGTGTGGTGGGGTTAATGAGTGGGGATGGGGGTTAATGAGTGGGGGGTTAATGAGTTGGGATGGGGGTTAATGTGTGGGGGTTAATGAGTGGGGATGGGGGTTAATGAGTGGGGATGGGGGTTAATGTGTTGGGGTTTAATGAGTGGGGATGGGGGTTAATGTGTTGGGGTTTAATGAGTGGGAATGGGGGTTAATGTGTGGGGGGTTAATGAGTGGGGATGGGGGTTAATGTGGGGGGGTTAATGAGTGGGGATGGGGGATACTTAATGTGTGGGGGGATTTGGAGTGGGGATGGGGTTAATGTGTGGGAGGATTTGGGAGTAGGGATGGGGGGTTATTGATGGGGGGTTATTGAGTGGGGATGGGGGGTTATTTAATGTGTGGGGGGATTTGGAGTGGGGATGGGGGGTTATTTAATGTGTGTGAGGGATGGGGGATTTAATGTGTGTGGGGAGATTTGAGGACACAAAATGAAGAGTATGTATGAGGAAACAGTATGGGCAATGGGTGCAGACAGTATGGGGAGCGAACGGGTTAATGTGGACACAGTATGGGGAGTGAGGGTGATGGGATGTGTGCAGACACAGTATGGGGAGTCGGGGGTATGTGTGAGTAGACAGTATAGAGAGTGAGGGGGTAAATATATGAGGAGACAGTATGGTGAACAGAGGGGATGTTAGAGGAGACAGTATGAGGAGGGAGGGGAATAGTGTGAGGAGACAGTATATTGCAGACATTTTTATTTAGGAGCATTATAATAACACTTCTATCTTTAAGGGGATCGTGTGGAGATTTGCTGCAGAAGACCGGAGAAGAAGGACGACTACAGAGACAGCTGTGGATGAGAAAACTCATTATGGGGTCTGGACAAGAAGAAGAAAAGGAGACCGACTGCAGAGACGACATCATCTATAAGGTACCTGGATGTAAATATTATTTGTGATACTGACTAATTCTATGTTTTTATTTGTTAGGAACATTAAAGGGGTTGTCCAGGCTTGTGCTGAGTCTGCAGTCATTCTATGTGACTGCAGACTTCTGAATTCTCACAGTGCTCACTGAACGCTGTCAGGATTCTCTCGTGCCGGTAATTAACATACATGCGGTCACATGCTGACTAGACGTGTGTGGCCCCACTCAATGAAAATGAACAGAGCGAGGCCGGGCACGTCTAGTTGGAATGTGGCCAGAAGTATATAAATCACATACTTGTGCTGACATGACTGTATATCGGCAAGGGAGAATCCTAAAAGTGTGCAGTGCATTCGTTGTGAGAATTCAGAAGCTACAATGTCAGGATTCAGCTCTGCAGGTTCCTGTGCCATCACATGGACACTCCACTCATATGTGATTTTCATAGTTAAGGTCCTGTGACAATGAGCTTCTCTTCCTGCTTTCAGTTTTTTATTGAACATTGAGAGGATTAGGGAGAGCAGCTCGTGGGTACATGACTAACTGTGCAAGTCGCATATGTACTTTGGGGGGGGGGCGCTGAACCAAATTCTTGCCCTGGGTGCCAGAAAGCCTAGATATGCCTCTGGATGCAGCAGAGGTGTAATAGCCCTCCACAGGCAGAGCTGTAGTCCCAGGGCAGTGATAGTGGATGTTGAGGTAGATGGTGTAGTGTTTAGGCACAGAGATGTAGCAGTGCTGAGTAGGTGACGTAGGAAGAAGGCATAGACACAGCTGAATGCAGTTCCAAAGCTTTACTCACGTTTCTGGCATACACAGATGCCCACTTCAGTGCCATGTTCTCCAGGTGAGGGGCTCTGTCACAGGGTCCTTCGAAGTGTGAACAATCCCAAGACCTTTATTATAGGCAAAACTAAAAGGTCCATAAATAATCCACCACACTGAGGATACAATAGTCCAGAACACGAATGCAGTTCAGTAACATGATGAATGTCCAAGGAGATGAGAGTCCAATAATCCAGCAGTCAGAGGATAAAATGGGTCCATATGCTTTCCCTCCTCTCTGACGTGCTATCTTCACACGATCATCACCACACAGGGTCTGACTTGTACAGCTACTGTCCTCCCCAGCCCCCCTCCTTATGTCCAGGGGTAGTCAGACAGGTTGGGGTGGTTTTCAGGCCTCCCAGACCTGACAAAGGTGCCTTGGGGATTAAGGCACTACAGCGGATTCATCAAGAGGCATAGTACAGTCAGGCTGCAGACAGTAAGTGAGCTAATTTAATTATAAGACTTTTGGAAGGTAATTGAGACTCTAGACAATATGGGGAATACACGGAATGATACAGGGCAACAAGAGAACAGTATGGAAATCCTTAAAATATAAATAGACACAAAATGAATCCCACATAACATATCACACCATCACAGGCTCAATCATCTCCCAGGCAACTGAAGTACACCTTTCCAGCACTCCTTTCAGTATGTGCCTTCCCTAGATGACTCCTCTCTAGTGCTAATCTGAAGTACTTGCAGTTATGAATTTCACTCAAGTCCCTCCTTCTGTCTGTTACTTAAAACTCCACTTGCATGACAGGCAGCTGAAGCCTACTTCAGGGACTGCTTACAATCATGTCCCAGCTCACACATGTTGCTACTGTGTCATCGAGTCTTAGTTGGGAATAAAGTGTTTACAGCTTCTATTCCTCTGGTTTCTGCTGTAGGATCATTAGCATCCACACAGCCTCGGATTCCGGTGCCCGGTTCCTGGCATTTAAGCTTACGGAAGGGCTCTGCTCTAGCCCAGGTCCCCAGCTCTCCTCCACACGTCACGACCCGTCCCTTCTTCCCTTTCTAGGTAACTGATCCTTCTACTCCATTCCTTCCCAGCAGCTTCAGCTCAAAGGAGGCTGCTGCATACACGTCCTTTCACTCCATCCCTCTCTGGGGAACTGATCCTGACTTCCTTCCGTTCTCCTTTCTAAACTAAACCTACCTCCCAGCACCCTTAATGAACCAAGCTGGGGTCATATAGGGTGCCCTGCTGTTCTAAGGTGTCTGTGCTGAGTGCAGATGATAGAATCTGGTCAGGTGTCTCCATCTGACCTGGACAGTGGGATACCACACCTCAGGAGGAGGTGCAGTACCTCTGTGGTGACTGAACACTCAGGGGCGCCACACAAACATTTCACATTTCACCATACAAATATCACACAGACAGCACACATGCACTAACCCACAAGCACAACACCACACAAATGCCACAACACACCACACAAACACCAGACCACTCTAGACACACACAACACAAACACCACTCCACAAATACCACATGCACACCACACACACACGCATGCAAGGACTACACACATGCAAACACACTCAGATTGATGTACCCTACGCACACGGACAAAAATTACTGAGCAGTAATATTGGTCAGGCGAAAAAATGCGTCATAGTAAGATTGTCATTATTGCTTACTATACAGGGAGGTTTCATCACTGAAGCTGCTGAGGTAAAGTAAAAGCTAAGCTCTGATTGGTTGCTATGGGCAACTAGACAAGTCTGCCTGTGAGGCGGTTTTCATTACTGAGATGTGAGCTCCTTCAGGTCATAGTAGTTACATTCTTGTACATAGGGGCAGTATTATAGTAGTTATATTCTTGTACATAGGGGCAGTATTATAGTAGTTATATTCTTCTACATAGGAGTAGTATTATAGTGGTTATATTCTTGTACATAGGAGCAGTATTATAGTAGTTATATTCTTGTACATAGGGGCAGTATTATAGTAGTTATATTCTTGTACATAGGAGCAGTATTATAGTAGTTATATTCTTGTACATAGGAGCAGTATTATAGTAGTTATATTCTTGTACATAGGGGCAGTATTATAGTAGTTATATTCTTGTACATAGGAGTAGTATTATAGTGGTTATATTCTTGTACATAGGAGCAGTATTATAGTAGTTATATTCTTGTACATAGGGGCAGTATTATAGTAGTTATATTCTTGTACATAGGAGCAGTATTATAGTAGTTATATTCTTGTACATAGGGGCAGTATTATAGTAGTTATATTCTTGTACATAGGGGCAGTATTATAGTAGTTATATTCTTGTACATAGGGGCAGTGTTATAGTAGTTATATTCTTGTACATAGGTGCAGTATTATAGTAGTTATATTCTTGTACATAGGAGTAGTATTATAGTAGTTATATTCTTGTACATAGGAGCAGTATTATAGTAGTTATATTCTTGTACATAGGAGCAGTATTATAGTAGTTATATTCTTGTACATAGGGGCAGTATTATAGTAGTTATATTCTTGTACATAGGAGCAGTATTATAGTAGTTATATTCTTGTACATAGGGGCAGTATTATAGTAGTTATATTCTAGTACATAGGGGGCAGTGTTATAGTAGTTATATTCTTGTACATAGGAGCAGTATTATAGTAGTTATATTCTTGTACATAGGGGGCAGTATTATAGTCGTTATATTCTTGTACATAGGGGGCAGTATTATAGTAGTTATATTCTTGTACATAGGGGCAGTATTATAGTAGTTATATTCTTGTACATAGGGGCAGTATTATAGTAGTTATATTCTTGTACATAGGTGCAGTATTATAGTAGTTATATTCTTGTACATAGGAGTAGTATTATAGTAGTTATATTCTTGTACATAGGAGCAGTATTATAGTAGTTATATTCTTGTACATAGGAGCAGTATTATAGTAGTTATATTCTTGTACATAGGGGCAGTATTATAGTAGTTATATTCTTGTACATAGGAGCAGTATTATAGTAGTTATATTCTTGTACATAGGGGCAGTATTATAGTAGTTATTTTCTAGTACATAGGGGGCAGTGTTATAGTAGTTATATTCTTGTACATAGGGAGCAGTATTATAGTAGTTATATTCTTGTACATAGGGGCAGTATTATAGTAGTTATATTCTTGTACATAGGTGCAGTATTATAGTAGTTATATTCTTGTACATAGGAGTAGTATTATAGTAGTTATATTCTTGTATATAGGAGCAGTATTATAGTAGTTATATTCTTGTACATAGGGGGCAGTATTATAGTAGTTATATTCTTGTACATAGGAGCAGCATTATAGTAGTTATATTCTTGCACATAGGAGCAGTATTATAGTAGTTATATTCTTGTACATAGGGGCAGTATTATAGTAGTTATATTCTAGTACATAGGGGGCAGTGTTATAGTAGTTATATTCTTGTACATAGGAGCAGTATTATAGTAGTTATATTCTTGTACATAGGGGGCAGTGTTATAGTAGTTATATTCTTGTACATAGGAGCAGTATTATAGTAGTTATATTCTTGTACATAGGAGCAGTATTATAGTAGTTATATTCTTGTACATAGGGGCAGTATTATAGTAGATATATTCTTGTACATAGGAAGCAGTATTATAGTGGCTATATTCCTGTTCATATTAGCAGTATTGTAGTAGTTATATTTTTGTACATAGGGACAGTATTATAGTAGGTCTATTCTTGTACATAGGGGCAGTATTATAGCAGTTATATTCTTGTACATAGGGTGCAGTATTATAGGAGTTATATTCTTGTACATAGGAGTAGTATTATAGTAGTTATATTCTTGTACATAGGGACAGTATTATAGCAGTTATATTCTTGTACATAGGAGCAGTATTCTAGTAGTTATACTCTTCTACATAGGAGGCAGTATTATAGTAGTTATATTCTTGTACATAGGGGCAGTATTATAGTAGTTATATTCTTGTACATAGGAAGCAGTATTATAGTCGTTATATTCTTGTTCATATTAGCAGTATTATAGTGGTTATATTCATGTACATAGGGGCAGTATTATAGTAGTTATATTCTTGTACATAGGAAGCAGTATTATAGTAGTTATATTCTTGTACATAGGAGGCAGTATTATAGTAGTTATATTCTTGTACATAGGGGGCAGTATTATAGTAGTTATATTCTTGTACATAGGAGCAGTATTGTAGTAGTTGTATTCTTGTATATAATAGCAGTATTATAGTAGTTATATTCTTGTACATAGGAGCAGTATTATAGTAGTTATATCCTTGTACATAGGAGCAGTAATATAGTAGTTATATTCTGGTACATAGGGGGCAGTATTATAGTAGTTATATTCTTGTACATAGGGGCAGTATTATAGTGGTTATATTCTTGTACATAGGGGCACTATTATAGTAGTTATATTCTTGTACATAGGGGGCAGTATTATAACAGTTATATATGTTGTTCTGTCTCCACATGAGGCGAATGGAGGTGTAGTTGATTGGGGCTGGGAGAGATTCCTACCTTCCGTTTCCTCAATGCAGTGCAGACAGGACCATTGTTGCTAGTTTGCTGTTCATGCGTCCGGAGAGATGATGCACACCAGATATTGTGAAGTCCAGACTTGTTTATTGGAAATCTGGATATACAGCGTATGATTGGTAATGCAGTACTTCTCCAGAAATGCCGATGTAACCCAGGTGGTACAGCAAGATGCAGCAAATTGTTTGTGCAATGAAGTGGTCAAAAACTAATGCCTTCCACAGCCTGGTAAGAGTGTCTCTCCTGGGTGAAGATGAAAAGCGTAATGGCCACCGGCATGAAGAGAAGCAGAGTCACCTGACCTGGAGGTGGGAGATATGTACTAGAAATAATGAGCTGCAGACTGCTATACAGAAAAAGGACAGCAGGTGGCAGTAGACCAAATGCAAAACTGAATACAAAGAAAGGTAACATAACACAATTATATAAGCATACAATGATAACTTTAGATGGAACAGCACACTCCCCGTCTGAAATTCCGTAAGGGATTTCACTATATTAATGTTTTTTGTTTAAGTAAAGTTCAATAACCTAGAAAGGAAACACAAATATGCATGCAATAATGACAACTTCAAAACGAGGCAGATGACAGTTCCTGAGACGATCCAATGGTACCCATCTTCGGATCAGAGAAGCCGCACTAGGCCAAACTGTCTCCAACCCAACGGTAATGCAATGGACGAAGTAGTAGGGCAGTGTTCTGTTCCTGGTTCATCCTACCGGAACGTCCTCAATTGAGGGTGGTTTGAGGAAGACGTGCCAACCGGGACAGTCTTTGTCTCCAAGTGAGCTGAGATAAGATCTCGCAATGTGGGCTAACTTTGCTACAGTCTTAAGAAGTTTCATCCCATTGGAGAAGTATTTGAAGCGCTGGCAACCGAGGCTGGAGGTTGGTTTAGTGTTCGTCGCCAAAGCACTGACCTCGGAGCAGACTTCTGGATCGCCATCCAGATCCTGGATGCTGAAGACTTCCTGGACACATTCTCTTCCCTTCTGTTCCAACAGAAACTTAGGACCTTGGGTCCTCTTGAGTAGGTCGATAGCCACTTCTTCTGTAGGTAGAGATTTTAGTCCATCATCTACATAGAAGTCTTTCTCTACAAAGTCTCTGGCGTCTTTTCCATATTCGGTCTCTCCTTCTTGTGCGGTTCTCCGCAGGCCATAGGTTGCCACTGCTGAGGAAGGGCTGTTCCCGAATACGTGCATTCTCATGCGATACTCCACCATCTCTTTGCTGGGATCATGTCCTTGTACCATAGGAACCTGAGGAAATTCCTGTGGTCCTCTCTGACTATGAAACAGTGGAACATCTGTTCAATGTCGGCGGCGGCGACATTGTTCCACTACGGCTCTTTCCGGAACCTCATCAACACTCCAACTAGGTTGTTTGTAAGGTTATGACCCGTGAGGAGGACATCGTTGAGAGATACACCTTGATGTTTGGCGCTTGAATCAAAGACAACTCTAATTTGCTTAGGTTTCCGTAGGTGATATACTCCGAATGAGGGTAGGTACCAGCACTCCTCGTTTTCCTTTAAGGGAGGCGCTGGCTCCGCATGGTTATTCCAGAATATCTTGCTCATAAAGGTGACAATGTGTTCTTTCATCTCCGGTTTGATGCTAAATGTGCGCTGGAGCGATTTGAATCTGGACGGGGCTTGTTCACGATAGTTTGGGAGTCTTACCCTGGTAGCTCGGAAGGGTAGGGGAAAAACCCAGTGATTGGTCTCGTCCTTAAGGAACTCATTGTCCATTATCCTGACAAATTCCTTGTCTTCCATTGACGGGGCTACTTTGTTGTCATCCTTAGTTGTATGAATTACCGATCTTCCCAAGACATCTGCATAGGGAGAAGGAATGACATCAGGCAGCTGTACTGGATCTGGAGGCTTCTCTTTCACATCATAGTGATGAGGGCATGGTTTGCAGAAAGTAGTTCGTCTGTCTCTGCGTACATAGGTCTTAACGGAATCGACTCTTGTTCGATCCAAGCACACATTTCCTATGATTACCCACCCCAAGTCGAGTCTCTGTCCATAGGGGGCATAGTCAGGACCATTACACTGTTGGCGGACCTTATGTATCCTTAAATTGTCTCTGCCGAGCAGAAGTAGGATTTCAGCATCTGAGTCCATAGGTGGGATAACACTGACTAGGTGCCTTAGGTGTGGTTGGTGGAATGCAGCTTCTGGAGTAGGGAACTCATCCCTTTGGCTGGGTATTTGATCGCATTCGATTAGCGTAGGTAGGGGTATTTCTACGCCTCCGTTGACAGGAGAAGCAATGAAACCTTGTGCCCTCCTGCCGCTAGTCTCTATGCAGCCTGAGCAAGTGTTCAGAGTATAGGGCGTTGCTGGTCCCTTGATTCCAAAGGCTTCAAAGAACTTAGGTCCAGCCAGGGATCGATTGCTCTGATCGTCAATGATGGCATATATTTTTACTGCCTTCTCTGGTTGCCCTTCTGGATAAACTCTGATTAGGCATATCCTGGCACAGCATTTATCACTTTGGCTCTCCCCACATACCTCTGAGCATGAGCAGGAGACAGCCGTGGTAGACTTGGCGTTATTCTGTGGCTCCCCGCCATGGCTTGTAGCCAGACTAGAGGTAACTGCGACTGCTGGATCGCTGGTGGCTGAGGTTGGATGCAAAGCTGATGGGTGTTTGTCACTATGACACTCTTCACACTTAATGGCAGATTTACAGTCCTTGGCCATGTGTTCTAATGAGGCGCAGCACTTGAAACATACTCCAAGTTCGCTGAGGATTTTCTTGCGCTCCTGCATGGTTTTGGACCTGAAGCCTCTACATTTGTTCAATGAGTGTGGTTTTTTGTGAATGGGACACTCACGATTGAAAGATTTATCTCTCGATGGAATAGTGTACTGTTTATCGGCAGTTACTGTAGGTGGTGGCAGGTTAGTCTTTCTGACACATACTGCTCCTCAAGTCCTTGCGTCTATGTGAGACGCTTTCATACCTTGATGACGGTGTTGCTGGAGCTGTAGTGTTAGACTCCAGGAAGTCTAGGCTAGGGTCGTTCCTCGTTTGGGCCTGTTCGTCGACAAACTTGCAGAACTGATCGAACGGAGGAAAGGTGACATCATGTGACCTTTTGTACCTGGAAACGCATACTGCCCACTTCTCTTGCTGACTATGCGGCAGCTTTGAGACGATTGGGTTCACCCCATGGGCGGTGTCCAGGTAGCATAATCCAGACAGACGAGGGTCTCCTTTTGCAAGATCCAGCTCCCTAAGCAGGTCGCTTAAGTCCAGAAGCTTGTGGGCTTCCTTAAGGTTGATCCTTGGAGTGTTCTGCAGTCTCTTGAATAGGGACTTTTGTATGGCTTCAGCACTGCCATAGGTTCTTTCGAGTCTCAGCCAGGCAGCAGCGAGACCTGCTTCAGCTTGCCCCACGTAGACAGTCCGAAGACTCTTGATACGGTTTGTGGAGTCAGGACCCAACCATTTTACCATGAGGTCGAGCTCCAGTTCTGCAGATAGGTTGAGATCAGCAATGGTGGCCTTGAAGGTTGCTTTCCAGGCTCTGTAGTTCTCTGCACAGTTGTCAAACTTTGAGAGGCTGGTGCTGATTAACTCTTTGCTCACCATAAACCTGGCTAACTTGGACATGTCCGATCCTTCACTCCTTGTTACCGTGTTAGCTTGTGTTGCCTCTCGGGCGTATAAGCTGTGTGGCGTGGAAGGGTGAATTGTTCCCGGGTAGAATGATGTTGCTGCAGGGTTGAGCTGTGGTTTAACCTCTGGAGAATTTGATGACTGCGGCTTGAACTGTGGAGATGGACTGGAGTGCGTCTTGTAGTCGACTTGTGATGATTGCTGCTCCTGAGGGGACACATTATGGCGTTGGTCTTGGGTCTGTGCAGATGCTATGGGTAACACTGGCACCGTAAGTTGGGCTGACTTGGATGTTTCCATACTGTTGGGTTGAACGTCGCTGGAGGTGTGTGCTGCAGAGATCTGTTTCTGAATGTAATCACTGGTAGGGACAGCTGGATCCTCTTCTTCCAGTGGTGGTAGGCAAATCGGGTCGAGGTTTTGATTCATTGCTTGCTCGAGTATTTTTACTTCGGCTAGCGCGATTTCTTCCTCCATTTGTGTTTGAAGAATATTTGCTTGAGCCTCAGCTTTCTTGACTTCTGCCTCCACTTCAGTTTTCTTGGCTTCTGCCTCCACTTCAGCTTTCTTGGCTTCTGCCTCTACTTTCTTGGCTTCTGCCTCCACTTTCTTTCCTGTGTAGGAACATCTTAGTTTGGATCGCTCTGCGTTTAAATGGGCCTCTAGGATTCTGTCGCTGAGGGCTGAAGTTCTTGAGTAGGATGATTTGTATGACCGAGCAGAGTGTCTGGATGAGCCTGACCTGTGAGATCCAGCTTCTTGCAGATAAGCGATACGGAGCTCCGCTTTATCTTTGGCGTCTTGCACAGCGGCGTTCCTTTCTTTTTCTGTGGAATCCACTTTGCTTTATTCTGATGAGGCTTCATCAATATTAGAGTCTTTTAGGAAGGCAACGTACCTTGCGGACAGTCTCTTGTATCTTCTGTGGGCCGTGTCTAGCCGTTTTATAGTGTCCTGTAGACTCACTGCATCATTTTTGTGGCATTGGATGCTTGATATGAGGGAGGTGACTCGTTCCCATAGGTCGTCCAGGTTGTCATTGAACTCATCCTTCGTACTGTGATAGTTTTTGACAGCCTTTACGGTTGGTTTGACAGAGCATCTTGATCGTGAGTCTTGGTCTGTTTCTGAAGTTGGCTCTGCTTCCCCCTCTTCATAATGGACAGTATTGGGTAGTATTTGCTCTGTTTCCGCAGTGGAAGACTGTGTAGGGTCTTTTTCGGCCATTTTGATTTAAGGTGCACTGTGTCTTTAAGAAACTGAACTTTTGAATTGGGGCCTGGAAATCGCGGTGCAGCTTAGTTAAGACGTCCTGATAAGATTCCCAATGTGTTTTTAGAGAATTGTGGGGTTTTGCAGTCCAACAACCTGCAGCAATGTTGTATAATATACAGACAGTCTCTATGCACAGTGCGGTCTGAGATGATGCTGCAGAGTTTCTTAGCAGAGCAGGGCTGCAGTATGTGAGCGGGCAGACGGGTTAGGATATAAGGGTGATTTTTGCCGGGCTTCAAGGCAGTTTTTTGACTGTTCTGTCTCCACATGAAGTGAATGGAGGTGTAGTTGATTGGGGCCAGGAGAGATTCCTACCTTCCATTTGCTCAATGCAGAGCAGACAGGACCATTGTTGCTGATTTGCTGTTCATGCGTCCGGAGAGATGATGCACACCAGGTATTATGAAGTCCTGACTTGTTTATTGGAAATCTGGACATACAGCGTATGACTGGTAATGCAGTACTTCTCCAGATGTGCAGATGTAACACAGGTGGTACAGCAATGTGTGTGCAATGAAGTGGTCAAAAAACTGACGCCTTCCACAGCCTGGTAAGCGTGTCTCTCCCGGGTGAAGATGAAAAGAGTAATGGCCACCGGCAGGAAGAGAAGCAGAGTCACCTGACCTGGAAGTGGGAGGCATGTACTAGAATTAATGAGCTGCAGACTGCTATACAGAAAAAGGACAGCAGGTGGCAGTAGACCAAATGCAAAACTGAATACAAAGAAAGGTAACATAACACAATCATATAAGCATACAATGATAACTTTAGATGGGACAGCATATATGTTCCTCAGTATAATCCACAATTTACATTAGATAATCCCTTATAGGCAGTAGGAAGGCGTTATATATATTGGCAGCTGTTCACACTGTACACAAATGGTTTTCCTGAATCTTTTCAGTGGCTGGAATCTCCTCTCACATGGTGCAGACATATCTTAGAGCCATACTTGGAGACAGATCTACTTTCTCTCTCTCTTCTTACTTTTCTGTCCTCATGTGAACACAGCACACTTTCAGGGCCATTATCTCTGTATGAAAGACTGAGTGCTTCATGGCTATAGGTTGGGGGTGGAGAGGCCTTGAGGAATAATAACACTTCTGTAAAGCACATTACATAGCATTAGATTGCAGGGGAAGTCGGGACATTGTGTTATATACAAATTAATACATTTGCACAATGTGCCGGTTACATCCGTGGTACTGTGTGCTTCAGATACACAGAACATCACAATCTGCTGGTACCATAGTCTTGCCTTAAATGGATCGCCCTACAAATAATAGCTATCTATCACTAATCCACAGTTTATTTCTTAAATATGTAATTGCTGGACATCCGGCAGGTGAGACCCCCGCGGATCCTGCGAAGAAGGGACTCAAAATCATGTGTGCATGAAGCTGTAGTGAGCATGTGCGACCACCACTACTATAGCCAGTGACAGCAGCAGTGGTCGCACATGCTCACCATCACTCCATTTACACAGTGGGACCCCTTCTCTCATGATTGGTGGTTGTGTTTGCAGTGATCATACATTCATCAACTCTGTTGTGGATAGGTGAGGGATGTTGTTTATTGGACAACACCTTTAGTTGATTATCATTACCTCTGTATTTTATATTTCCATATAGTGATGAAATACAAACATACAATGTACTGTGACATCACTGTGTGTGTTATCCCTGTACTGTGACATCACCGTGTGTATTATTCCTGTACTGTGACATCACTGTGTGTATTATTCCTGTACTGTGACATCACCGTGTGTATTATCCCTGTACTGTGATATCACTCTGCGTATTATCCCTGTACTGTGACATCACTGTGTGCATTATCTCTGTACTGTAACATCACTGTGTGCATTATCCCTGTACTGTGACATCACTGTGTGTATTATCCCTGTACTGTGACATCACTGTGTGCATTATCCCTGTACTGTGACATCACTGTGTGTATTATCCCTGGACTGTGACATCACCGTGTGTATTATCCCTATACTGTGACATCACCGTGTGTATTTTATTCCTGTACTGTGACATCACTGTGTGTATTATCCCTGTACGGTGACATCACTGAGTGTATTATACCTCTACTGTGACATCACTGTGCATATTATCTCTGTACTGTGACATCACTGTGTATATTATCCCTGTACTGTGACATCACTGTGTGTATTTTATCCCTGTACTGTGACATCACTGTGTGTATTATCCCTGTACTGTGACATCACTGTGCGTATTATCTCTGTACTGTGACATCATTGTATGTATTATCTCTGTACTGTGACATCACTGTGTGTATTATGTCTGTACTGTGATATCACTGTGTGTATTATCTCTGTAATGTGACATCACTGCGTGTATTATTCCTGTACTGTGACATCACTGTGCATATTATCTCTGTACTGTGACATCATTGTATGTATTATCTCTGTACTGTGACATCACTGTGTGTATTATACCTGTACTGTGACATCACTGTGTGTATTATCTCTGTACTGTGATATCAATGTGTGTATTATCTCTGTACTGTGACATCACTGTGTGTATTATCCCTGCACTGTGATATCACTGTGTGTATTACCCTGTATTGTGACATCACTGTGTGTATTATCCCTGTACTGTGACATCACTGCGTGTATTATCCCTGTACTCTAACATCACTGTGTGTATTATCCCTGCACTGTGACATCACTGTGTGAATTATCCCTGTACTGTGACATCACTGTGTACATTATCCCTGTTCTGTGACATCACTGTGTGTATTATCCCTGCACTGTGACAACACTGTGTGCTTTATCCCTGTACTGTGACATCACTGTGTATTATCTCTGTACTGTGACATCACTGTGTAAATTATCCCTGTACTGTGACACCACTGTGTGTATTATCCTTGTATTGTGACATCACTGTGTGCATTATCCCTATACTGTGACATCACTGTGTGCATTATCTTTGCACTGTGATATCACTGTTTTTATATTATCCCTGTACTGTGACATCACTGTGTTATTATCTCTGTACTGTGACATCACTGTGTGTATTATCCCTGCACTGTGACATCACTTTGTGTATTATCTCTGTACTGTGACATCACTGTGTGTATTATATCTGCACTGTGACATCACTGTGTGCATTATCTCTGCATTGCGACATCACTTTGTGCATTATCCCTGTACTGTGATATCACTGTGTGTATTATCTCTGTACTGTGACATCACTGTGTGTATTATCTCTGTACTGTGACATCACTGTGTAAATTATCCCTGTACTGTGACACCACTGTGTGTATTATCCCTGTACCGTGACATCACTGTGTGTATTATCTCTGTACTGTGACATCACTGTGTGTATTATCTCTGCACTGTGACATCAGTGTGTGCATTATCTCTGCATTGCAACATCACTGTGTGCATTATCCCTGTACTGTGACATCAATTTGTGTATTATCTTTGTACTGTGACATCACTGTGTGTATATTATCCCTGTACTGTAACATCACTGTGTGTATTATCCTTGTATTGTGACATCACTGTGTGCATTATCCCTGTACTGTGACATCACTGTGTGTATTATCTTTGTACTGTGACACCACTGTATATCATCTTTGTACTGTGACATCACTGTGTGTATTGTCCCTGTACTGTGACATCACTGTGTGTATTATCCCTGTACTGTGACATCACTGTGTGTATATTATCCCTGTACAGTAACATCACTGTGTGTATTATCTCTGTACTGTGACAACACTGTGTATTATCTCTGTACTGTGACATCACTGTGTGTATTTTATCCCTGTACTGTGACATCACTGTGTGTATTATTCCTGTACTGTGACATCACTGTGTATTAACTCTGTACTGTGACATCACTGTGTGTATTATTCCTGTACTGTGACATCACTGTGTATTAACTCTGTACTGTGACGTCACTGTGTGTATTATCCTTGTATTGTGACATCACTGTGTGCATTATCCCTATACTGTGACATCACTGTGTGCATTATCTTTGCACTGTGATATCACTGTTTTTATATTATCCCTGTACTGTGACATCACTGTGGATATTATCTCTGTACTGTGACATCACTGTGTGTATTATCCCTGCACTGTGACATCACTTTGTGTATTATCTCTGTACTGTGACATCACTGTGTGTAGTATATCTGCACTGTGACATCACTGTGTGCATTATCTCTTCATTGCGACATCACTTTATGCATTATCCCTGTACTGTGATATCACTGTGTGTATTATCTCTGCTCTGTGACATCACTGTGTGTATTATCTCTGTACTGTGATATCCCTGTGTGTATTATCTCTGTACTGTGACATCACTGTGTGCATTATCCCTGTACTGTGACATCATAGTGTGTATTATCCCTGTATTGTGACATCACTGTGTGCATTATCCCTGTACTGTGACATCACTATGTATTATCTTTGTACTGTGACATCACTGTGTGTACATTATCCCTGTACTGTGACATCACTGTGTGTATATTATCCCTGTGCTGTGACATCCCTGTGTATTATCTCTGTACTGTGACATCACTGTGTGTATTTTCTCTTCACTGTGACATCACTGTGTGAATTATCACTGCATTGTGACATCACTGTGTGCATTATCTCTGTACGGTGACATCACTGTGCATATTATCTCTGTACTGTGACATCACTGTGTGTATTATCTCTGCACTGTGACATCACTGTGTGCATTATTTCTGCATTGCAACATCACTGTGTGCATTATCCCTGTACTGTGACATCACTTTGTGTATTATCTTTGTACTGTGACATCACTGTGTGTATATTATCCCTGTACTGTAACATCACTGTGTGTATTATCCTTGTATTGTGACATCACTGTGTGCATTATCCCTGTACTGTGACATCACTTTGTGTATTATCTTTGTACTGTGACATCACTGTGTGTATATTATCCCTGTACTGTAACATCACTGTGTGTATTATCCTTGTATTGTGACATCACTGTGTGCATTATCCCTGTGCTGTGACATCACTGTGTGTATTATCTTTGTACTGTGACATCACTGTATATCATCTCTGTACTGTGACATCACTGTGTGTATTATCTCTGTACTGTGACATCACTGTGTGTATTATCCCTGTACTGTGACATCACTGTGTGTATATTATCCCTGTACTGTAATATCATTGTGTGTATTATCTCTGTACTGTGACAACACTGTGTATCATCTCTGTACTGTGACATCACTGTGTGCATTATCCCTGTACTGTGACATCACTGTGTGTATTATCTTTGTACTGTGACATCACTGTGTGTATTTTATCCCTGTACTGTGACATCACTGTGTGCATTATCCCTGTACTGTGACATCACTGTGTGTATTATCCCTGTACTGTGACATCACTGTGTGTATATTATCCCTGTACTGTAACATCACTGTGTGTATTATCTCTGTACTGTGACAACACTGTGCATCATCTCTGTACTGTGACATCACTGTGTGCATTATCCCTGTACTGTGACATCACTGTGTGTATTATCTTTGTACTGTGACATCACTGTGTGTATTTTATCCCTGTACTGTGACATCACTGTGTATTTTCTCTGCACCGTGACATCACTGTGTGTATTATCTCTGTACTGTGACATCATTGTGTGCATTATCTCTGCACTGTGACATCACTGTGTGCATTATCTCTGCATTGTGACATCACTGTGTGCATTATCCCTGTACTGTGACATCACTGTGTGCATTATCTCTGCATTGTGACATCACTGTGTGCATTATCTCTGCATTGTGACATCACTGTGTGCATTATCCCTGTACTGTGACATCACTGTGTGCATTATCTCTGCATTGTGACATCACTGTGTGCATTATCCCTATACTGTGACATCACTGTGTGTATTATCCTTGTATTGTGACATCACTGTGTGCATTATCCCTGTACTGTGACATCACTGTGTGTATATTATCTCTGTATTGTGACAACACTGTGCATTATCTCTGCATTGTGACATCACTGTGTGCATTATCCCTGTACTGTGACATCATTGTGTGTATTATTCCTGTACTGTGACATCACTGTGTGTTAACTCTGTTCTGTGACATCACTGTGTGTATTATCCTTGTATTGTGACATCACTGTGTGCATTATCCCTGTGCTGTGACATCACTATGTGCATTATCTTTGCACTGTGACATCACTGTGTGTATTATATCTGCACTGTGACATCACTGTGTGCATTATCTCTGCATAGCGACATCACTGTGTGCATTATCCCTGTACTGTGACATCACTGTGTGTATATTATCTCTGTACTGTGACATCACTGTGTGTATTATCCCTGTACTGTGACATCACTTTGTGTATTATCTCTGTACTGTGACATCACTGTGTGTATTATATCTGCACTGTGACATCACTGTGTGCATTATCTCTGCATTGCGACATCACTGTGTGCATTATCCCTGTACTGTGACATCACTGTGTGTATATTATCTCTGTATTGTGACATCACTGTGTATTATCTCTGTACTGTGATATCACTGTGTGTATTATCTCTGTACTGTGACATCACTTTGTGTATATTATCTCTGTACTGTGACATCACTGTGTATATTATCTCTGTACTGTGATATCACTGTGTGTATTATCTCTGTACTGTGACATCGCTGTGTGTATTATCCTTGTATTGTGACATCGCTGTGTGCATTATCCCTGTTCTGTGACATCACTGTGTGTATATTATCTCTGTACTGTGACATCACTTTGTGTGTATTATCTCTGTACTGTGATATCACTGTGTGTATTATCTCTGTACTGTGACATTACTGTGTGTATTATCTCTGTACTGTGACATCACTGTGTGTATTATCCCTGTACTGTGACATCACTGTGTGTATTATCCCTGTACTGTGACATCCCTGTGTGTATTATCCCTGTACTGTGACATTATTAGGGAGGTGGAGATAGCCTTTTCCATGTGAGACCTTACCTGTACCCGCAGTCAGGGCAGTGTAGGGACTTATTACACATTTGCTATGTGGCGGTTTCTTGTTATCACTCGGCTCCTCGCTCTCATTGTGTGACTATAACCTCGCGGTGCAGCCATCGCAGAATCGCAGCCTCTCTAGTGCAGCGTGTATGGCTCGCTCCTCCATAATACACACATTGGTGTTAATTATTAGTTTACATACAGGATGCATTATACCCGCAGCGATGACGGAGCGCACGGCTTGTGGCTTCTGACAACGGTGCTAATCCTGTGAAGTTTCCTGACCTCGCTGAATCGATCTGACGGGTTAATCACAGGAAATATTCATTTCATCTCCCAGCAGGAAATATTTCAGCTTTTTGCGTAATTGTCACATTTTAATGCCGCCGCACGTTAATGGGGCTGTAACCTCATTAGGCTTACATTACAGACCCTGACGACGGATCGTCTTCCTGTCGGATCGATCTGCAGGCTCTGCCCTCATCATTGTCGCTCTGCCAACCTTGGCATGTGGCTTTAAAAGTTAAAGGGATTTGTAAGATTGGAAGAACACGGCCGCTCTATTCCAAGAACAGCACCACACCTGTCTACAGGTTGTGTTTGGTATTGCATCTCATTCCTATTCAATTCATTGGATCTAAGCTGCAATACCAGATACAACCTGTGCACAGGTGTGGCGCTGTTACTCAAAGACAGAAACCATGCTGTACAACACCATCAGCAAAGACCCCACGTATCATTGAGTCATGGTTTGGCTTTTTTTTTTTTAGGGAGAGCCCTTACAAGATCTCAGCTGATTGGATATTGTTGGTATATCCATCAGTTTGCCACAAATGTCTTTTAGTAGACAACCCCTTAAAGGTCACATCTCTGGGGTCTCAGGGTTAAAAATGTCTAAGCAGGATTAGAAAAACATGGCTGTTTTCTTTCTGAAATAGCGCCACTCCTGTCCAAAGGGTGTGTCCGGTATTGCAATGAAATGAATGAGCCGCAATACCAGACATGACCTGGGGACTGGTGTGGCACCATAGTTTTTCAATCCTGGACAATTCATTTAGGTCGATACTGCATTGTCCCATCTTCATACCCCCCACCTTGTGCCAAATCAATCAAGGAAAAGAGGGTGGCGCTATAAAGGGGATACTACGTGCCTTGGCCAACCCCAGTTGCACTTCCATGCAAATTTGCATATCCTTTCTAAGAAGAGTTTACAATTATACATACCGCTATACACTTATACTTTTTGCCGCTTTTATATGGGAGCTACAGCATTTGCTGTTTTGTGGGTTCCATGACCAGTACTTTTATAGGGGCGATGTGGTTGGTATTATTAGAAACGCTCCATACTGCAGTAATATAATATCTAGACTAGTGTATGGTGGTTCTATTATATGTGCACTCTATGGCAGCATGGGCTGGTGCTGGCATTATTATGTAGATTTTAATTTTGTAGATGTGTGTACTCTAGTATGCACTTTTAATGTAAAATGTCTATAAACTATGATGTTTTTCTGTAGCCTTCTAGAATCCTTCATTCTATGAGAAAGTAGCCTGTCAGCTCTTGCAGCCCCCTCCTTTTGCCCCCCTAGCAGCTGTGTGTGTGTACAGCTTTCTGCCTGCATCTGAAACCTGATACCGGGCATTTCCTCTCGAAGCCTTCTCCTTCTCCCCCCCTGCACAGCTAAAGGGAAAGCATTTCTTTTGCTCTCAGACAGGCCGAATGAAAAGTATGAGAGATATTAAACTAAGCTAGCATGGGTCCCGGTCGCGGCAGAAAAATGAAATGTACATTTCTGTGACCTGAGTGGACCCGGCTTCGCTACGGTGGCTCCCGCGAGGTTCTCGGACCTTCAGAAATTGAGATATGGATTGCTCCCAAATGGAATGCCTTAATTATGGCATGCTTGGTGTTATTGGATTCTATTCGATAAATAACAAACAATGATGCCCTATGTGTGTTGGTACGGGCTTTTCTCGTTTAGATATAGTTATTCTAAGTTTTGTAGCCAAATCATAACTTGGAGAAAGGAGGGTTGGACCTCACCAGACTGCCCATTTCGTGAGGTCACAGACCCTAGGCTATAAGGTATTCCCTACCAAATTCCAGTCAGTTGGAGCTGGAGTTCTGATGCTGAACAAACCTACCCCATGTCTTGGGATGTTTGGTTGCGGCCCATCCCCCGAGCCACATGGTCTGCCTGATACCACCTAAGCACATGTAAGTGTTACTTTCTGATTTTTAATCCTTTTGTTTTATACTGCATTGTACATATTTAATGTCTCAACTTTATATCAACTTTTATCTATGTAATTACTGCCCATTTGGGAAATAAATGATACAATTATTCAGTCTGCCTCCATGCTCTAGGAAATGACCTATGCGCCTTTTTAGATAATCGCTACTAATTTGGGGGTTTGCCACAGACCCTCTTAATTAACTCTTTGATTAAGTAAAGCGTGGCTGGTGGCAGTGTGGTGTGTACGGTGGGTTAGGCTGGTTGGCAGTCCAGAAGGGTCTTAGATTGCTGGATGAGTGGGTGAGGCCACAGCATTGATAATTCCCTTACTGCAGCAGTCTGATTGGCCGTGCACAACAAGCAGCCCGTCCGGCGACTAATTATCCTAGGTGCAGTTCCCTGACTGACCTGAGGGTAAGGGGGGCGCCGGAGAGCTGCGAGTTTCAAACTGGAACTGAGAAAGTGGGATATACATAAATCCCCGCAGTTCTTGGAAGGTTGTTAGCAGTGGTGGGGCATCCAAAATACCCCCCTGTGGTATATTGTTAGAGCAAGATTAGCTTGCTGTGTGTTGGTCACACGGTGTCAGCGGCGGGATAACTAAGATAAGCCCCCACTGTGCCTGTGATAGCCTTGTGCCGGCAGTGTGTCGCGTCCCTCCGTCCGCTGACAAACCCGTGTCAGTGGTTGGATCGTGGCATATTGGTAGCACCGGCCGTGCTGTTCATCACAGGGCAGTATTATAGTAGTATTCTTGTACATAGGAGCAGTATTATAGTAGTTATATTCTTGTACATAGGGGGCAGTATTATAGTAGTTATATTCTTGTACATAGGAGCAGTATTATAGTAGTTATATTCTTGTACATAGGGGACAGTATTATAGTAGTTATATTCTTGTACATAGGTGCAGTATTATAGTAGTTATATTCTTGTACATAGGAGCAGTATTATAGTAGTTATATTCTTGTACATAGGGGGCAGTATTATAGTAGTTATATTCTTGTACATAGGAGCAGTATTATAGTAGCTATATTCTTGTACATAGGGGACAGTATTATAGTAGTTATATTCTTGTACATAGGTGCAGTATTATAGTAGTTATATTCTTGTACATAGGAGCAGTATTATAGTAGTTATATTCTTGTACATAGGGGCAGTATTATAGTAGTTATATTCTTGAACATAGGGGCAGTATTATAGTAGTTATATTCTGGTACATAGGAGCAGTATTATATTAGTTATAGTCTTGTATATAGGGGTAGTATTATAGTAGTTATATTCTTGTACATGGGGGCAGTATTATAGTAGTTATATTCTTGTATAAAGGAGCAGTATTATATTAGTTATATTCTTGTACATAGAGGCAGTATTTTAGTAGTTATATTCTTGTACATAGGAGCAGTATTATAGCAGTTATAGTCTTGTACATAGGGGCAGTATTATATGAATTATATTCTTGTACATAGGAGCAGTATTATAGTACGGTAATTATATTCTTGTACCTAGCAGCAGTGTTATAGTAGTTATAGTCTTGTACATAGGGGGCAGTATTATAGTAGTTATAGTCTTGTACATAGGGGCAGTATTATAGTAGTTATATTCTTGTACATAGGGGGCAGTATTATAGAAGTTATAGTCTTGTACATAGGAGGCAGAATTATAGTAGTTATATTCTTGTACATAGGGGCAGTATTATAGTAGTTATATTCTTGTACATAGGAGCAGTATTATAGTAGTTATATTCTTGTACATAGGGGGCAGTATTATAGTAGTTATATTCTTGTGCAGTATTATAGTAGTTGTATTCTTGTATAAAGGAGCAGTATTATAGTAGTTATATTCTTGTACATAGGAGCAGTATTATAGAAGTTATATTCTTGTACATAGGAGGCAGTATTATAGTAGTTATATTCTTGTACATAGGAGCAATATTATAGTAGTTATATTCTTGTACATAAGGGGCAGTATTATAGTAGTTATATTCTTGTACATAGGAGCAGTATTATAGTAATTATATTCTTGTACATAGGGGCAGTATTTTAGTAGTTATATTCTTGTACATAGGAGCAGTATTATAGTAGTTATATTCTTGTACATAGGGGCAGAATTATAGCAGTTATAGTCTTGTACATAGGGGCAGTATTATATGAATTATATTCTTGTACATAGGAGCAGTATTATAGTAATTATATTCTTGTACCTAGTAGCAGTGTTATAGTAGTTATAGTCTTGTACATAGGGGGCAGTATTATAGTAGTTATAGTCTTGTACATAGGGGCAGTATTATAGTAGTTATATTCTTGTACATAGGGGGCAGTATTATAGACGTTATAGTCTTGTACATAGGAGTCAGTATTATAGTAGTTATATTCTTGTACATAGGGGGCAGTATTATAGTAGTTATATTCTTGTGCAGTATTATAGTAGTTATATTCTTGTACATAGGAGCAGTATTATAGTAGTTATATTCTTGTTCATAGGGGCAGTATTATAGTAGTTATATTCTTGTACATAAGGGGCAGTATTATAGTAGTTATATTCTTGTATAAAGGAACAGTATTATAGTAGTTATATTCTTGTACATAGGAGCAATATTATAGTAGTTATATTCTTGTACATAAGGGGCAGTATTATAGTAGTTATATTCTTGTATAAAGGAGCAGTATTATAGTAGTTATATTCTTGTACATAGGAGCAATATTATAGTAGTTATATTCTTGTACATAAGGGGCAGTATTATAGTAGTTATATTCTTGTACATAGGAGCAGTATTATAGTAATTATATTCTTGTACATAGGGACAGAATTCAAATTCAAAGAAGCTTTATTGGCAGGAATAAATACACATTAGTTTTGCCAAAGCAAGTGTACAGAAGGGAATGTGGATAGGGACTGTAGGGATGTTGGGTAGGGGCTGTAGGAAAGGTGGATGGAGGTAGATCCAGGATGGGGCTATAGAAGTCCATGGAAAAGGGAAGGTGAATGGGAGGGATGGGGCAGATCCAGGGTGGAGGCCATAGAAGTCCATGGCATATCACAGTTCTCTTTCTCGCAGTCTATGGCATTCGCTCACATATTGCGCTGCTATCTCCTCTGCTCTCTCTTCTTCCTCCAGCAGGATATATGTTTTCTCTTCCTCCTTCATGGTGATGAAATCCAGGAAGAGTTGTGAGAGTCTCCTGAAGTGAGTGTCCCTCACTGCTGAGTATTTGGAGCAATGTAGCAGGAAGAGGGTCTCGTCCTCCAGGCCCTCCTGGTCACAGTGTTGGCATAGTCTTTCCTGCCTGGGCTTGTAGCTCTGCCTGTGTCGGCCGGATTTGATGGCCAGACTGTGGGCACTGAGTCTATACCGGCTCAGGATCTTGCGGTCTCTGGGGTCCGGGAGTTTCTCCAGGTATGGAGCCAGTCTGTAGTCTCTCTGTAGACTCTGGTACATGGTCAGTTTCTGTGAGCTGATGATGTCGTTCTTCCAGTCACTTACGTACCTCGCCTGGCCTTCGTCTACCATCTTCCTGATTCTGGCTCTTGTCAGGTTGCTGTGATTGGTGTTCTGGTCAGGTTGGGTTTGGGTGGGCTGTTCTGAGGGTCCTGGTTTTTCTGTTTCACCATTATGTGTCAGGGCTTTATGGTGATGGGAGCTTGGATTGCTCCTACGTAGGTGAGCCCGGAATGACAGTGCCCTCTTTAGAACCGTTAGGTGTAGAGGGAACCAGCCCAGCTTGGAACGGCAAGCACTTTTGGAGGTGCTCCGATGGACTTGGAGAAGGTGCTTGCAGAATTCCAGGTGGAATATTTCTGTTCGGCTTGAATCCCACCTTGACCAGTCTGGGTAGGTGTGAGGACCAAAGACTTCGCTGCCATACAGGAGGATTGGGGCGGTGATAGTCGAAGATTTTTAACCAGACCCTCACTGGTGCCTTCAGATGGTAGAGTTTCCTACGGATGGCATAGAAGGTTTTGCATGCCTTGTCTTTCAGGGTCTCTATGGCTTGTTTGAAGCTCCCTGACCGGTGAATCTCTAGGCCCAGGTAGGTATATTTGTCCGTTCCTGTAAGGGCGCAGTTGTTGAGGACAAATGAAGGGTGCTGGTCTGATTTTCTCTTTCTCTTCTGGAACACCATGATGTTGGTTTTCTTTAGGTTGACCGGTAGTGCCCAGGTGGAGCTGAATTTCTCTAAGATTTTCAGGTTGTCTTGGAGGCCTTTCTCGGTTGGTGACAGAAGCAGTAGGTCATCTGCATGCAGCAGGAATTTCACCTGCGCATCATGGAGGGTGAGACCTGGTGCTGTGGAAGATTCCAGAGCGGTAGCCAGCTCGTTGATGTAAATGTTGAAGAGCGTTGGGCTTAGGCTGCAGCCTTGTCTGACTCCCCGGCTCTGCTGGAAATAGGCCGTTCTTTTACCGTTCACACTCACACTGCAGAGGTTCTTGGTGTAGGAACTTATGGTAACATCGTAGGTCTTTCCTTCTATTCCGCTCTCCAGCAGTTTCAGGAATAAGCCTGGGTGCCACACCGAATCAAAGGCCTTTTTAAAGTCCACAAAGCAGGTGAATATCTTCCCGTTCTTTGTATTGTGGACGTGTCTCTGAATGAGGCTGTGCAGGGTGTAGATGTGGTCGGTAGTGCGGTGGTTTGGCATGAACCCTGCTTGGCTCTTGCTGAGGACGTTGTGCTCGGTGAGGAAACTGAGGATCCTCTTGTTCAGGATGCTGTTGAACAGTTTTCCCAGGTTGCTGCTGACACATATGCCTCTGTAGTTGGCTGGGTCATACCTGTCCCCATTCTTGTGGATGGGTGTGATGAGGCCTTGATTCCAGGTAGGAGGCAAGTAGCCGGCACTTAGCACATTATTAAAGAGTTTAACCATTGCGGCCTGTATTTCTGGTGGGCTGTACTTCAGCATTTCTGGTGGGATTCCATCCAGGCCACCGGCTTTTCTACATCTTATGGAAGAGATTCTCTCTGCTACTTCCTGTAATGTAATAGGTGCATCCAGGGGGTTTTGGAAATTTTTTACTTTTTCCTCCATTGCTTTTAGTTTTGCCACTATGCTTTCCTGGTCCTTTCTTAGTTCTTCCTTTGGAATGTCTTTATAGAGGTCTCTGAAGTACTGGAGCCAGATGTTGCCATTTTGGATATGGATGTTGTTTTTCTTGTCTTTTGTGCCCATGTGGTTCCATAGTTCCCAGAAGGAGTTGTCTTGGAGGGCGTCTTGGAGTTGGTTAAGTTTGGTGGAGATGTAACCCTGCTTCTTCCTCCTGAGGATGGTTTTGTATTGCCTTTGTATGGTTTCATAGGCTTCCCTTAGACCCGGGTGGTTGGGGTCTCTGTGTTTCTTGTTTGAGGCTGTTCTCAGGGTCTTCCGTACGGCTTTACATTCTCTGTCAAACCATCCGTTGATCTGTTTTTCTTTTGATCTCTTGTAGTTGACTTTTTTAAGGTCGGACAGTCTGGCCATTGCATAGAATATATTGTTGAGGTCTTTTGCAGCTTGACTCACTCCCTTTGGGTTCGGCTGGTACTGGTATTTGTAGAAGTGGTGGAGCATCTGCTGTATTTCAGGTCTGCTGGGAACCTCTTTATACTTTAATGCCGACGTTTTGTGCCATTTATAGGATGGAGGGCGGGTGAAGAGGCCGCTCTGCTGTGGCTTTTGAGTGGATGGTTTCTCTGTAGATTTCAGGTACAGAAGAAGTTGGTTGTGGTCTGACAGGTGCGTTTGTGGGGAAATTATGAAGGCGCTGATATTTGCCAGGTTCATATCTGTGATGGCAAAATCTACTACACTTCTCCCTACATGGGAGTTTAGTGTGCACCTCCCTAAGGAGTCGCCTTTGGTTCGTCCGTTAAGAATATGAAGTCCTAAGCTTCTGCATACATTCAGGAGCTTTTTACCACTTTTGTTGACTGTACTGTCATAGCTGTTTCTCTCTGTGACTACTGAGTCTTGGCCGTTATTCTCTGCTCCAAATATGTAGATGTTCCCATCCGTGGTCAGGAAGTCATTTTCTCTCCCAGTTCTTGCATTATTATTATTACAGTATTATAGTAGTTATATTCTTGTATATAGGGGGCAGTATTATAGTAGTTATATTCTTGTATATAGGGGCAGTATTATAGTAGTTATATTCTTGTACATAGGAGCAGTATTATAGTAGTTATATTCTTGTATATAGGGGCAGTATTACAGTAGTTATATTCTTGTATATAGGGGGCAGTATTATAGTAGTTATATTCTTGTATATAGGGGGCAGTATTATAGTAGTTATATTCTTGTACATAGGGGGCAGTATTATAGTAGTTATATTCTTGTATATAGGGGCAGTATTATAGTAGTTATATTCTTGTATATAGGGAACAGTATTATAGTAGTTATATTCTTGTATATAGGGGGCAGTATTATAGTAGTTATATTCTTGTACATAGGAGCAGTATTACAGTAGTTATATTCTTGTATATAGGGGGCAGTATTATAGTAGTTATATTCTTGTACATAGGGGGCAGTATTATAGTAGTTATATTCTTGTACATAGGGGCAGTATTATAGTAGTTATATTCTTGTATATAGGGGGCAGTATTATAGTAGTTATAATATTGTACATAGGGGCAGTATTATAGTAGTTATATTCTTGTACATAGGGGCAGTATTATAGTAGTTATATTCTTGTATATAGGGGGCTGTATTATAGTAGTTATATTCTTGTACATAGGGGCAGTATTATAGTAGTTATATTCTTGTACATAGGGGCAGTATTATAGCAGTTATGTTCCTGTACATAGGGGCAGTATTATAGTAGTTATATTCTTGTACATAGGGGAAAGTATTATAGTAGTTATATTCTTGTATATAGGAGCAGTATTATAGTAGTTATATTCTTGTACATAGGGGCAGTATTATAGTAGTTATATTCTTGTACACAGGGGCAGTATTATAGTAGTTATGTTCTTGTACATAGGGGCGGTATTATAGTAGTTATATTCTTGTACATAGGGAAGTATTATAGTAGTTATATTCTTGTATATAGGGGGAAGTATTACAGTAGTTATATTCTTGTACATAGGGGGCAGTATTATAGTAGTTATATTCTTGTACATAGGGGCAGTATTATAGTAGTTATATTCTTGTATATAGGGGGCAGTATTATAGTAGTTATAATATTGTACATAGGGGCAGTATTATAGTAGTTATATTCTTGTACATAGGGGCAGTATTATAGTAGTTATATTCTTGTATATAGGGGGCAGTATTATAGTAGTTATATTCTTGTACATAGGGGCAGCATTATAGTAGTTATATTCTTGTATATAGGGGGCTGTATTATAGTAGTTATATTCTTGTACATAGGGGCAGTATTATAGTAGTTATATTCTTGTACATAGGGGCAGTATAGTAGTTATATTCTTGTATATAGAGAGCAGTATTATAGTAGTTATATTCTTGTACATAGGGGCAGTATTATAGTAGTTATATTCTTGTACATAGGGGCAGTATTATAGCAGTTATATTCTTGTACATAGGGGACAGTATTATAGTAGTTATATTCTTACATATAGAGAGCAATATTATAGTAGGTATATTCTTGTACATAGGAGCAGTATTATAGTAGTTATATTCTTGTACATAGGGGCAGTATTATAGCAGTTATATTCTTGTACATAGGGAGCAGTATTATAGTAGTTATATTCTTGTACATAGGGAGCAGTATTATAGCAGTTATATTCTTGTACATAGGGGGCAGTATTATAGTAGTTATATTCTTGTATATAGGGAGCACTAATATAGTAGTTATATTCTTGTACATAGGGGCAGTATTATAGTAGTTATATTCTTGTACATAGGGGGCAGTATTATAGTAGTTATATTCTTGTACATAGGGGGCAGTATTATAGTAGTTATATTCTTGTACATAGGGGGCAGTATTATAGTAGTTATATTCTTGAACATAGGAGCAGTATTATAGTAGTTATATTCTTGAACATAGGGGCAGTATTATAGTAGTTATATTATTGTACATAGGGGCAGTATTATAGTAGTTATATTCTTGTACATAGGGGCAGTATTATAGTAGTTATATTCTTGTATATAGGGGCAGTATTATAGTAGTTATAATATTGTACATAGGGGCAGTATTATAGTAGTTATATTCTTGTACATAGGGGCAGTATTATAGTAGTTATATTCTTGTATATAGGGGGCAGTATTATAGTAGTTATATTCTTGTACATAGGGGGCAGTATTATAGTAGTTATATTTTTGTACATAGGGGCAGCATTATAGTAGTTATATTCTTGTATATAGGGGGCTGTATTATAGTAGTTATATTCTTGTACATAGGGGCAGTATTATAGTAGTTATATTCTTGTACATAGGGGCAGTATTATAGCAGTTATGTTCCTGTACATAGGGGCAGTATTATAGTAGTTATATTCTTGTACATAGGGGAAAGTATTATAGTAGTTATATTCTTGTATATAGGAGCAGTATTATAGTAGTTATATTCTTGTACATAGGGGCAGTATTATAGTAGTTATATTCTTGTACACAGGGGCAGTATTATAGTAGTTATGTTCTTGTACATAGGGGCGGTATTATAGTAGTTATATTCTTGTACATAGGGAAGTATTATAGTAGTTATATTCTTGTATATAGGGGGCAGTATTATAGTAGTTATATTCTTGTACATAGGGGGCAGTATTATAGTAGTTATATTCTTGTACATAGGGGCAGTATTTTAGTAGTTATATTCTTGTATATAGGGGGCAGTATTATAGTAGTTATAATATTGTACATAGGGGCAGTATTATAGTAGTTATATTCTTGTACATAGGGGCAGTATTATAGTAGTTATATTCTTGTATATAGGGGGCAGTATTATAGTAGTTATATTCTTGTACATAGGGGCAGCATTATAGTAGTTATATTCTTGTATATAGGGGGCTGTATTATAGTAGTTATATTCTTGTACATAGGGGCAGTATTATAGTAGTTATATTCTTGTACATAGGGGCAGTATTATAGCAGTTATATACTTGTACATAGGGGGCAGTATTATAGTAGTTATATTCTTGTATATAGAGAGCAGTATTATAGTGGGTATATTCTTGTACATGGGGCAGTATTATAGTAGTTATATTCTTGTACATAGGGGCAGTATAGTAGCTATATTCTTGTATATAGAGAGCAGTATTATAGTAGTTATATTCTTGTACATAGGGGCAGTATTATAGTAGTTATATTCTTGTACATAGGGGCAGTATTATAGCAGTTATATTCTTGTACATAGGGGGCAGTATTATAGTAGTTATATTCTTACATATAGAGAGCAATATTATAGTAGGTATATTCTTGTACATAGGAGCAGTATTATAGTAGTTATATTCTTGTACATAGGGGCAGTATTATAGCAGTTATATTCTTGTACATAGGGAGCAGTATTATAGTAGTTATATTCCTGTACATAGGGAGCAGTATTATAGCAATTATATTCTTGTACATAGGGAGCACTAATATAGTAGTTATATTCTTGTACATAGGGGCAGTATTATAGTAGTTATATTCTTGTATATAGGGAGCACTAATATAGCAGTTATATTCTTGTACATAGGGGCAGTATTATAGTAGTTATATTCTTGTACATAGGGGGCAGTATTATAGTAGTTATATTCTTGTACATAGGGGGCAGTATTATAGTAGTTATATTCTTGTACATAGGGGGCAGTATTATAGTAGTTATATTCTTGAACATAGGAGCAGTATTATAGTAGTTATATTCTTGAACATAGGGGCAGTATTATAGTAGTTATATTATTGTACATGGGGGCAGTATTATAGTAGTTATATTCTTGTATATAGGGGGCAGTATTATAGTAGTTATATTCTTGTATATAGGGGGCAGTATTATAGTAGTTATATTCTTGTACATAGGGGGCAGTATTATAGTAGTTATATTCTTGTACATAGGAGCAGTATTAGGCTGTGTACACACGCTGCGGATTTTGCTGCGGTTCCGCAGCGGTTTTGGCCGCTGTTTCTGCTGCGGTGTACAGTACCATGATTCCCTATGGGAATCAAAAACCGCAACGCAGACGGTGCGGAATTTTCCGCGCGGATTATTTGCGGTTTTCAATCCGCAGAAAGAATTGACATGTCAATTCTTTCTGCGGATTCTCCTGCGGTTTGCCATCTCCTCCATTTGAGGAGATGATAAACCGCAGGGCAAAACCGCTGAGCAATCCGCAGGTAAAACCGCAGGTCTTTTGACCTGCGGTTTCACCTGCGGATTTTACAAAATCCGCGCGGATGAATTCGCACCTAATCCGCAGCGTGTGCACACAGCCTTACAGTAGTTATATTCTGGTACATAGGGGCAGTATTATAGCAGTTATATTCTTGTACATAGGGAGCAGTATTATAGTAGTTATATTCTTGTACATAGGAGCAGTATTATAGTAGGTATATTCTTGTACATAGGGGGCAGTATTATAGTAGTTATATTCTTGTACATAGGGGCAGTATTATAGTAGTTATATTCTTGTACATAGGGGCAGTATTATAGTAGCTATGTTCTTGTACATAGGGGCAGTATTATAGCAGTTATATATTCTTGTACATAGGGGGCAGTATTATAGTAGTTATATTCTTGTATACAGGTAGCAGTATTATAGTAGTTATATTCTTGTACATAGGGGCAGTATTTTAGTAGTTATATTCTTGTATATAGGGGGCTGTATTATAGCCGTTATATTCTTGTACATAGGGGCAGTATTATAGTAGTTATATTCTTGTACATAGGGGCAGTATTATAGCAGTTATGTTCCTGTACATAGGGGCAGTATTATAGTAGTTATATTCTTGTACATAGGGGAAAGTATTATAGTAGTTATATTCTTGTATATAGGAGCAGTATTATAGTAGTTATATTCTTGTACATAGGGGCAGTATTATAGTAGTTATATTCTTGTACACAGGGGCAGTATTATAGTAGTTATGTTCTTGTACATAGGGGCGGTATTATAGTAGTTATATTCTTGTACATAGGGGCAGTATTATAGTAGTTATATTCTTGTATATAGGGGGCAGGATTATAGTAGTTATATTCTTGTACATAGGGGCAGTATTATAGTAGTTATATTCTTGTATATAGGGGGCAGTATTATAGTAGTTATAATATTGTACATAGGGGCAGTATTATAGTAGTTATATTCTTGTACATAGGGGCAGTATTATAGTAGTTATATTCTTGTATATAGGGGGCAGTATTATAGTAGTTATATTCTTGTACATAGGGGGCAGTATTATAGTAGTTATATTCTTGTACATAGGGGCAGCATTATAGTAGTTATATTCTTGTATATAGGGGGCTGTATTATAGTAGTTATATTCTTGTACATAGGGGCAGTATTATAGTAGTTATATTCTTGTACATAGGGGCAGTATTATAGCAGTTATATTCTTGTACATAGGGGGCAGTATTATAGTAGTTATATTCTTGTATATAGAGAGCAGTATTATAGTAGGTATATTCTTGTACATGGGGCAGTATTATTGTAGTTATATTCTTGTACATAGGGGCAGTATAGTAGTTATATTTTTGTATATAGGGAGCAGTATTATAGTAGTTATATTCTTGTACATAGGGGCAGTATTATAGTAGTTATATTCTTGTACATAGGGGCAGTATTATAGCAGTTATATTCTTGTACATAGGGAGCAGTATTATAGTAGTTATATTCTTGTACATAGGGAGCAGTATTATAGTAGTTATATTCTTACATATAGAGAGCAATATTATAGTAGGTATATTCTTGTACATAGGAGCAGTATTATAGTAGTTATATTCTTGTACATAGGGGCAGTATTATAGCAGTTATATTCTTGTACATAGGGAGCAGTATTATAGTAGTTATATTCTTGTACATAGGGAGCAGTATTATAGCAGTTATATTCTTGTACATAGGGGGCAGTATTATAGTAGTTATATTCTTGTATATAGGGAACACTATTATAGTAGTTATATTCTTGTACATAGGGGCAGTATTATAGTAGTTATATTCTTGTACATAGGGGGCAGTATTATAGTAGTTATATTCTTGTACATAGGGGGCAGTATTATAGTAGTTATATTCTTGAACATAGGAGCAGTATTATAGTAGTTATATTCTTGAATATAGGGGCAGTATTATAGTAGTTATATTATTGTACATAGGGGGCAGTATTATAGTAGTTATATTCTTGTATATAGGGGGCAGTATTATAGTAGTTAAATTCTTGTATATAGGGGGCAGTATTATAGTAGTTATATTCTTGTACATAGCGGGCAGTATTATAGTAGTTATATTCTTGTACATAGGGGCAGTATTATAGTAGTTATATTCTTGTACATAGGGGCAGTATTATAGCAGTTATATTCTTGTACATAGGGAGCAGTATTATAGTAGTTATATTCTTGTACATAGGGAGCAGTATTATAGTAGTTATATTCTTACATATAGAGAGCAATATTATAGTAGGTATATTCTTGTACATAGGAGCAGTATTATAGTAGTTATATTCTTGTACATAGGGGCAGTATTATAGCAGTTATATTCTTGTACATAGGGAGCAGTATTATAGTAGTTATATTCTTGTACATAGGGAGCAGTATTATAGCAGTTATATTCTTGTACATAGGGGGCAGTATTATAGTAGTTATATTCTTGTATATAGGGAACACTATTATAGTAGTTATATTCTTGTACATAGGGGCAGTATTATAGCAGTTATATTCTTGTACATAGGGGGCAGTATTATAGTAGTTATATTCTTACATATAGAGAGCAATATTATAGTAGGTATATTCTTGTACATAGGAGCAGTATTATAGTAGTTATATTCTTGTACATAGGGGCAGTATTATAGCAGTTATATTCTTGTACATAGGGAGCAGTATTATAGTAGTTATATTCCTGTACATAGGGAGCAGTATTATAGCAATTATATTCTTGTACATAGGGGCAGTATTATAGTAGTTATATTCTTGTATATAGGGAGCACTAATATAGTAGTTATATTCTTGTACATAGGGGCAGTATTATAGTAGTTATATTCTTGTACATAGGGGGCAGTATTATAGTAGTTATATTCTTGTACATAGGGGGCAGTATTATAGTAGTTATATTCTTGTACATAGGGGGCAGTATTATAGTAGTTATATTCTTGAACATAGGAGCAGTATTATAGTAGTTATATTCTTGAACATAGGGGCAGTATTATAGTAGTTATATTATTGTACATGGGGGCAGTATTATAGTAGTTATATTCTTGTATATAGGGGGCAGTATTATGGTAGTTATATTCTTGTATATAGGGGGCAGTATTATAGTAGTTATATTCTTGTACATAGGGGGCAGTATTATAGTAGTTATATTCTTGTACATAGGAGCAGTATTAGGCTGTGTACACACGCTGCGGATTTTGCTGCGGTTCCGCAGCGGTTTTGGCCGCTGTTTCTGCTGCGGTGTACAGTACCATGATTCCCTATGGGAATCAAAAACCGCAATGCAGACGGTGCGGAATTTTCCGCGCGGATTATTTGCGGTTTTCAATCCGCAGAAAGAATTGACATGTCAATTCTTTCTGCGGATTCTCCTGCGGTTTGCCATCTCCTCCATTTGAGGAGATGATAAACCGCAGGGCAAAACCGCTGAGCAATCCGCAGGTAAAACCGCAGGTCTTTTGACCTGCGGTTTCACCTGCGGATTTTACAAAATCCGCGCGGATGAATTCGCACCTAATCCGCAGCGTGTGCACACAGCCTTACAGTAGTTATATTCTGGTACATAGGGGCAGTATTATAGCAGTTATATTCTTGTACATAGGGAGCAGTATTATAGTAGTTATATTCTTGTACATAGGAGCAGTATTATAGTAGGTATATTCTTGTACATAGGGGGCAGTATTATAGTAGTTATATTCTTGTACATAGGGGCAGTATTATAGTAGTTATATTCTTGTACATAGGGGCAGTATTATAGTAGCTATGTTCTTGTACATAGGGGCAGTATTATAGCAGTTATATATTCTTGTACATAGGGGGCAGTATTATAGTAGTTATATTCTTGTATACAGGTAGCAGTATTATAGTAGTTATATTCTTGTACATAGGGGCAGTATTATAATAGTTATATTCTTGTATATAGGGGGCTGTATTATAGCCGTTATATTCTTGTACATAGGGGCAGTATTATAGTAGTTATATTCTTGTACATAGGGGCAGTATTATAGCAGTTATGTTCCTGTACATAGGGGCAGTATTATAGTAGTTATATTCTTGTACATAGGGGAAAGTATTATAGTAGTTATATTCTTGTATATAGGAGCAGTATTATAGTAGTTATATTCTTGTACATAGGGGCAGTATTATAGTAGTTATATTCTTGTACACAGGGGCAGTATTATAGCAGTTATGTTCTTGTACATAGGGGCGGTATTATAGTAGTTATATTCTTGTATATAGGGGGCAGTATTATAGTAGTTATATTCTTGTATATAGGGGGCAGTATTATAGTAGTTATATTCTTGTACATAGGGGCAGTATTATAGTAGTTATATTCTTGTATATAGGGGGCAGTATTATAGTAGTTATAATATTGTACATAGGGGCAGTATTATAGTAGTTATATTCTTGTACATAGGGGCAGTATTATAGTAGTTATATTCTTGTATATAGGGGGCAGTATTATAGTAGTTATATTCTTGTACATAGGGGGCAGTATTATAGTAGTTATATTCTTGTACATAGGGGCAGCATTATAGTAGTTATATTCTTGTATATAGGGGGCTGTATTATAGTAGTTATATTCTTGTACATAGGGGCAGTATTATAGTAGTTATATTCTTGTACATAGGGGCAGTATTATAGCAGTTATATTCTTGTACATAGGGGCAGTATTATAGTAGTTATATTTTTGTACATAGGGGAAAGTATTATAGTAGTTATATTCTTGTATATAGGGAGCAGTATTATAGTAGTTATATTCTGGTACATAGGGGCAGTATTATAGTAGTTATGTTCCTGTACATAGGGGCAGTATTATAGTAGTTATATTCTTGTACATAGGGGAAAGTATTATAGTAGTTATATTCTTGTACATAGGGGCAGTATTATAGTAGTTATATTCTTGTACACAGAGGCAGTATTATAGTAGTTATATTCTTGTACATAGGGGCAGTATTATAGTAGTTATATTCTTGTACATAGGGGCAGTATTATAGTAGTTATATTCTTGTACACAGAGGCAGTATTATAGTAGTTATGTTCTTGTACATAGGGGCGGTATTATAGTAGTTATATTCTTGTACATAGGGGCAGTATTATAGTAGTTATATTCTTGTACACAGGGGCAGTATTAGAGTAGTTATGTTCTTGTACATAGGGGAAAGTATTATAGTAGTTATATTCTTGTACATAGGGGCAGTATTATAGTAGTTATATTCTTGTACACAGAGGCAGTATTATAGTAGTTATATTCTTGTACATATGGGGCAGTATTATAGTAGTTATATTCTTGTACATAGGGGCAGTATTATAGTAGTTATATTCTTGTACACAGAGGCAGTATTATAGTAGTTATGTTCTTGTACATAGGGGCGGTATTATAGTAGTTATATTCTTGTACATAGGGGCAGTATTATAGTAGTTATATTCTTGTACACAGGGGCAGTATTATAGTAGTTATATTCTTGTACATAGGGGCAGTATTATAGTAGTTATATTCTTGTACACAGGGGCAGTATTAGAGTAGTTATGTTCTTGTACATAAGAGCAGATTATAGTATCCATTTTCCTGTACATAGGGGGGCAGTATTATAGTGTCTGTGTTAATAAGAAAGGGATATCATCTGTGCTAATTTTTTATTTTACTCATTTATATAGCGCCATTAATTGCACAGCGCTTTACAAACATTATTGACACTGTCCCCATTGGGCCTCACAATCTACTGTAGAGTCCCTATCGGTATGTTTTTGGAATACCTTGATTAGTGATCGGAAGGTCATTTAGTTATATAGGATATATTGTATTCTTGTAATCAGTATGTGTATATAACAGGTTCATGTGATTACACATGTTGGTGGAATCAATCTTCTGGCTTACAGCTGTTGCAGATTACAGGGCGATATGCGATGATTCTTTCATGGCTGTGGGGACGGAGCAGGTGAGATGCGTAGTGGAGCTGCTGGGATGTATTCAGGTCCATTGTGTCTGACGTGTGTAGTCACCGCGCTCCTTGCATGATAAGCAGTGGAATGAATAGGTCCAGATAATCAGGGTTGGCTTCATTTCAGTGTAGATGGAGGGACGTTCACAGGAGAATACCCCAACAATGGCAACGTTATCAAAAAGTAATAAATTAGAAACCATTTCACATGTGACCCTCAGAATTCATCGGGCCCCCGGAGGCGAGGAGCCCGCGTCTATTTATCATCCATGTGGCTGTGACGTGAGATGTCTCCGTCAGGGGCCAAGTGCTGATTTCTAAGCCGTTCTCTGCACTGAATACATGAACTTGACTCTCTTTCGACGTTGCGAGACGTGGGCAGTGTGTCCTGCGACGGGGGATTTAACGGGATCACGCGGACCGGTCTCCTGATTCCTTTTTTCTCGTCTGTTGCTTTTCCCAGAATGCTTTCCTTCCTCCGTGTACGCGGCCGATGCTTTGTTTTTCCAAGATCTTTTTTAGTATTGTCTGGTAGCAGCAATTAATTTGTCCGCTGATTGGAAATAAAGCTGAGAATGCAGACGATAATCTCCGCAGATTAGTATTCGGTACGTGCCGAGGCAGCGCGCCCTTCACGTCAAGCCTCCGTGTAGCCCCCTTCGCCTGTCAGTCATCCGCCATTTCGCCCTTCATAGTATTGCAGAAAACCTGGACCTCGATTCACAGTGACGTGACGAAGAATAAAGAGCAAAGAAAACCTTCAACATGGGCAAATTCTTTGAAAAAAAAAAAAGTCCACTCCTGAACAAATGGTTAAATGTATTCCGCTCTGAAGGACGAAGATTTTGGAATCCATTGGGTAAATGGCGACTAAGTGAAATTCCTCCTTCCATCTAGCTGCCCTTAGGGATATGTTTTCACAGAGGGTTTTTTTTTTATGTGGTTTTTGGTACAGATTATATGTAGAAATCCGGCTTGAATCTGTGTGCGACATTTAATGCATTTGTTGAAATTTTTACAAAATGCATCATGTCGATTCTTTGGTGTGTTTTCTGCCTGAGAATTGCAACAATTGGCGCACTTTTGCATTTGTTTTTATGTTCTTTTATGAGGATTTATTATTATTATTAATAATAATAATAATAATGTTTATTATTAATTTGTTTTATTATTGTTTTATTATATTATATTATATATATTATTATTATATTATTATATATATTATTGTTTTATTATATTATATTATATATATTATTATATTATATTATTTATTATATTATTATTATTATATTATATTTTATTATATTGTTTTATTATAATGTTTTATTATTAATAATAATAATAATAATAATAATAATAATAATAATAATAATAATAAAAAAATAATAAAGTGAAGGAATAATTATTTTTTTTTAGCACTGCAAAAACCTTATCAAAAAACGCATCATAAACCGTGATTATAGTATGTGCACACGGCATCATCTATACATCGGCGCAGTCGGGGAAAGTTTTCCCAGGAGAAGCTGCTGCAGGAAGACGCCGCTGGATTTAGCGTTTTTCCTTTTTTGTTTTACTACTTTTAGCCCTTTTTTTAGGGTTTGCAACTTTGAAGTGTTTAAAAGAAGGGACATGTTCAATCTTCCAAATGAAGCCACCCGCTCTTTATTCTCGAAAGTAGCGTTCAGAGGCGCCGATCACATTCTGCGGAAACTTTTTTGCTTTTGCGGTTTTTTTATCCGCATCATCTTACGCATGACACCAAAAAACCGCTGCGTTTGCATGCGTTTTTTTGCATGCGTTTGCTTTGTTTATGCGCATGTGTTCGATATGACATCAGACAAAAATGGGTGTGTCTCATGGGATTTCTAAGAACGCATGCGTATCGAGTTAGAGTGATCAATGAGTGGAACAGGCTGCCACGAGAAGTGGTGAGTTCTCCTTCAATGGAAGTCTTCAAACAGAGGCTGGACAGACATCTGACTGGGATGATTTAGCGAATCCTGCTTTGAGCAGGGGGTTGGACCAGATGGCCCAGGAGGTCCCTTCCAACTCTACGATTCTATGATTCTATGAATGAATTTCCTTGTGTACGCATGAGCTCCCATAGACAGTAATGCATTTTTTGACACACTTATCCGCATGCGCATGAGTGCACATATTTGTCAGATTTTTGCCGCTTCCAAAAATGCAGCATGTTGCGTTCGCCGGACCCCGCCGCACACTAAAAAATGATACATGCGTACACAGACGCATGTGAACTGATGCAAACGCATGCCCCTGTGTATACCATGTTAAAGATAGGTACACATGACGCATGCGGATGAAACGCTGCGCACACAAACGCAAATGTTAAACCAGCCTAAGGGCGTGTTCACACTGGCCGGGTACGTGCACAGTTTGTACAGGAGGTTTTGGAGCGGAAACTGAGCAGAAACTCTCCAATTCTCTTCAATAATTTGGAGGTTTGGCAAAAAGACTCTGAGGACACCTACCTGGTCTTTTTGCTGAGTTTTTAGAGCAGCAAAATCTCCAAAATCCTCTTCAAAAACTTGGAGTTTCCGCAAAATCTCAGCAAAAAACTCAATGTGAACACACCGTTAAACAATGGGAAAAAAAAGTGTTTATAGAAAACTGCAAAAAAAAATCTCATGCACGGTTTTTACATGTGGATTTTCCATCTTAACAAAAGTGTGAACTGCTCCGATGCCGCGATTAGACCATGTGCACAAAGAGGGGTTTTTTTTCGGAGTTTACGGAGTCAAAAGTTTTTGAAGCGTTTTGAGACTTGTAAGGAGGATTTGGAGATTTCTGGCTAAAAACTCCCCCAAAAAACTGTGCGTGCACAGACTTAGGCATCCAAGGAGCTTCTGACCCGATGTCAACCGACTCTATGAGGCCATGAAGTTCTGATCGGGAAATCTGATGCTCGTCCTTGGTACGGATGTGTGAATGTGTCTCTACACACCACGGCGCCTTCTCATTTTAGATGAATGGAAAGCTCGTTGATCGCCGGTCTGAAGCATCTCTTGATGTTGAGTTTGGAGGGAAAAAAATGTGAAAATGTTCCATAAATCAGTGAGCAGTTGGTTTGAGTTTTATAAGACGTCACGGTTGGGAATAATTCCGTTAATGATGTGTAAAGCAATCATTTCCATGTAGACGTGTTTTAGTTACATTGATGAACATTAATTCAACTTTTTTGCACAGCGGAGAATGATGATCTTTCAGAAATGTCAGCGGAGATTCTCCAGTGATCTGTACTTACATGGAAACAGCTCTACAAAAATGTAAATCCATCTAGTTGACAGGATGGATGGAGCCCGACTGCAACTCCGGACCCCTTAACGCTACCTACTGTATATATATATATATATATATATCCGCCAAGAGCCCTCGTTCATTAGTGGATGGGTATATCCATCATTCATCGGGTCAGAAGGTTACTGCCTCTGTGCCCCTATAATTAGCGGCAGTGATGGCTGAGAATACCTTCTATATAGGTTAACACCTTAGATGCAGCAGTCAGTAGTGACCGCAGCATCTAGGTGGTTAGCCAGATGCAGAAAGCTCCCTCTGTCAGTCCATCGCCTCCAGAACATGACAGAATGATCTCATTTGCACAAGGAAAGACTAGAAGCAATGGGATGAAACTGAACGGGAGGAGACGCAGATCAGATATTAGAAAAAACTTTTTGACAGTGAGGGTGATCAATGAGTGGAACAGGCTGCCACGAGAAGTGGTGAGTTCTCCTCCAATAGAAGTCTTCACCAGAGGCTGGACAGACATCTGACTGGGATGATTTAGTGAATCCTGCTCTGAGCAGGGGGTTGGACCAGATGACCCAGGAGGTCCCTTCCAACTCTACGATTCTATGATTCTATGATCTGACTCCCCAAAAAATAGACTAAAAAGGATAAACAATAACGAGTCCAATCCTTGGAGTGACCCAATCCCGCCTCTGATGATAACTTCTGGCGTTAGCACTATCCTGCACGGTGATAAATGTCAGCTCGGCATTATAAATGTCAGCTGAGTTGAGCTGATTGATTATATTAAGTTTTGTTAAGTGATCCATTAACCGATGGATCCAGAACGCTCTGTATTCTCCGGAGGAGTCTGTTGTATCACTCCAGTATTCAACACAATTAAGACGTCTTGAAAATCAGAATTTAATCTTCGTCCTCAGTTCTCACTAGATGAATGCCTCCATTGTCAGTTACATACTCCACTATATTCAATATACGGATATACGGTGGATAATAATATACTGTATCGCGTTCGATTCTGCAGGAAATTATACGTTTTATTTTCAAGAAATCAAGATTTGTTTAGTGTCTGGACCCTGTCAGGCATTCCTGATGGCTACAAGATGCACCTTCCTGCAGAATTGACTGAGTCTAAGGATCCTCGGGGGTGGAGTCCACTTCATACCTCCAATTGGTGTGGAGGGGGGTTTATTGAGTGGGTCCAATGTGCTTGCTCTGCTATGCTGTGGTAGAATTATAAATTTTCTGGATATCTGATCTGCAAAGCTAGAGCTACTCCATATAATCATGATGTGACCTGCAGCATCGTGTGCGCTCATTACACAGATTTATTACTAACATCAAAGTTAATAATATACTGTAAACAGTGGTAATGCCCCATTAATGCCCCCAACAGTGGTAATGCCTCCGTAGTGTCCCCACACAGTGGTGCTGCCTCCTTAGTGTCCCCATACAGAAATGATGCCCCCTTAGTGTCCCCACACACTGGTTCTGCCTACTTAATGCCCCCTCACAGTGGTGCTGCCTCCTTGGTGTCCCCTCACAGTGGTGCTGCCTCCTTAGTGTCCCCACACAATGGCGGTGCCTACTTGGTGTCCCCTCCCAGTGGTGCTGCCTCCTTGGTGTCCCCTCACAGTGGTGCTGCCTCCTTAGTGTCCCCACACAATGGTACTGCCCCGTTAATGTCCCCACACAGTGGTGGTGCCTACTTGGTGTCCCCAGACAATGGTAATGTCTCCTTAGTGTCCCCACACAGAGATAATGCCTCCTTAGTGTCCCTGTAAGAGTACGAGCAGGAACGCGGGATGCAGTGATGGGACGCAGGCAGAGCAGAGGTTAACAGGTTTATTTACAGGGGAATACTCCAATACAGTTAATGGTAGTTCAGTAGCAAGCGTGTTTGGAAGTCCTAAATCTGCAGCGCCGGCTGCGTACTCAAGCGCCAACAGCGGCTGGTGCGATGTCCTTTCCAGTGGGGCCAAGTAAATGACAATACCCCGTCTTCTGGTGACAGTGATTGGTCTCTGGTACCTTCCACTGTCCCTAGTCCATATACTGTAGTGGCTGAACAATGGTAAGGGCCGCAGTCCTGTCCGAGCCCAGAATGGCTCTGCAAGTATACGAAGGCCAAGTCGAGTCACAAGTGTCTCGAGCCGAGATTTACTAGCACAGTCAGGGTGTAGGTTACGGTCACGCTAATGGTCTCTTTCAGGCGGCACACGCACAGTATTCACGATCCTGAAGTGTCTGGCTCCTGGCTTTATGTCGGCCATCGGGAACACACTGCCCATCTCTCTCTCTTTGGTCCCCGCGGTTGGCAGCGGGTGACAGCAGTCGCTGGTCTGTGTGGGGCTGGTGCTCCCCGGATGGAGCACTTCTCTCTCTCGCTGCTGCAACACCCGGCTCAGCTCTGCTCTGTGTGCACGGCTCTGCTCTGCTGACACAGCTCTGCATGGCTCTGCTCTGTGTGCACGGCTCAGCTCTGCTCTGTGTGCACGGCTCTGCTCTGCTGACACAGCTGTGCATGGCTCTGCTCTGCTGGCATGGCTCTGCTCTGCTCTGTGTGCACAGCTCTGCTCTGCTGGCACGGCTCTGCTCTGCACAGCTCTCTCTGCAGGCGACGGGGCTCCTTCTATATGGCCCGTCGCCACACCGGTACTCTCTGGTGGGGGAAGCACAGCGCGCTGCTCACCACTCTGCACGCTGCTCTCTGTGCTGCTTCTTGCCGGCGCCAGACTGCCCCACTTTGCACGCTTTTTCCTTTTATGCCTCTGCTACTGCACGCCCCTTTCTGGATTTCCCCTCCTCTCTGGGTCTGCAGGAAGGTCCCTCCCACTCAGACTTCCCTCAGGCTGCAGGGAAAGGTCCGCCCCACTCAGGCTTCCACCTGGGAACAAAGGATGCAGCCTTTCTTTATCCAGACCTGCACCCGTGGTCCGATCTATCTCCTTACATTCCACCTCTTTTTTAACTCGCCCTTCTACGGGCAAAGATTTGTCGTACTCCAGGATGCTTACCTGAGGGCCTACAGGTGCCCACAATTTTCGTAACTCCTCCTGCCTTTCTGGCTCCATCTTCTCCCAGTAAGGCTTGTAGAGGTCACTCCAACATTCGAGTGACGTGGTAAGGATTTTTGTCACTTTTCTCACATCTTCTGTCTCATCCAATATCTCTGCAACATCAGTCACTTTCACACCTTTCTTCTTTTTCCTTTTCTTAGCTTTGTTGCCAGCAGACGGTTCGTCCGTTTCCTTGTCTTCTTTGGAAACCTTAGGGACTTCTTGCTCGGACTGCTCAGTCTGTGGACTACGTACAGGCGATTCTTCTCCAAAGCACCCCCTCTCTTTGACAGGCGCACTCCCGTCAGGACTGAAATCGGATGGATTAAGACCATGCAAACCGAACCTTTCGTGTCCTCGCTGAGTACTGCAGGCATCACTACCCATTGCTTTTCAGCCACACTCTCTGCCTCACTCGGCTGCTTCGCCTCTTCCAACCGGTCAAGATCTTCAGGGCTGTCGGCCAGCGAACTTTACACTTCAGAGAGCAAAGCCAGTGGTTCGTCCTCTTCACAAACGGGAATCGTGGAAGTGGGTGTACTGTGATCACTTGACACTTGTTCCCTTTCTACGGGTTTCCATAACAGGCAGGGACACGACAGGCTTTGGTGGATCATTCGATTAGACACCTCTTCTTCCCTTCCGGGTTGGTCTTGCAGGTCTTCCATCGGGTCAGGGTCCCCTGAGCTGACGGCCGGCAAACTGTCCACTTTAGAGGATACGTTAAATGATGCTTCCCTCAGGCTGCAGGGGAAGGTCCGCCCCACTCAGGCTTTCCCCCGGGAACAAAGGATACAGTCTTTCTAGTTCCTTACCTGGTATGCAGGTACCCTGGGTCCGGGCTATCTCCTTACATCCCCACACAATGGTACTGCCCCATTAATGTCCCTACACAGTGGTGCTGCCTCCTTAATGTCCCCACACAGTGGTGCTGCCTCCTTAGTGTCCCCACACAGTGGTGGTGCCCCATTAATGTCCCTACACAGTGGTGGTGCCCCATTAATGTCCCCACACAGTGGTGCTGCCTCCTTAGTGTCCCCATTCAGTGCTAATTCCCCATTAATGTCCCCACACAGTGGTACTGCCCCATTAATGTCCCCACACAGTAGTGCTGCCTCCTTAGTACCCCCATACAGAAATTATTCCCCCTTAGTGTCCCCACACACTGGTTCTGCCTACTTAATGCCCCCACACAGTGGTACTGCCTCCTTTGGGTCCTCACATGATAACGATTCCCCCTTAGTATTACCACACAGTGGTGCTTCCCCCTTAGTGTTCTCATACAGTGGAGATATCCCCTGAGTATCCCAACACAGTAATGATACCCCCTTAATGACATCACACAGTGATGATGACCTCTTATAGTGTTGGTCAGATGAATGAGCCCTTGTAGCATTCTAAATCCTATAAACACATATGTGCTGACCCCCCATTATCTAGTAATGTCCCCCATCCTGGGCCACTTCCATGTGTATATGTTCCCCATCATTTTGTGTATGCCCCTCATCTTGGTATATACTGTATGACCCCCATACTGGTTTCCTTCCTGATATCCTGATATACAGCATATGTCACCATCCTGGTATATATGTCCACAATCCTGGGCCCCATCCTGGTATATATGCCCCTCTTCCATTTATATATGCCACCTCTCCTCGTATATATCTCCCCCATTCTGGGTTCCTTCATGGCATATACTGTATCTACCCTGCTCTGCCTCGGTTCTCTAAAGCATAAAAAATAACCATTCTTCTCACCACCCATGACATGCGTCGTCATCTTCTGTAGCCAGCGCAAAAGCCAGAAGCGAACATTGGCATCACGCTGTGGGTCTCCTGCTTATGTTAGCTGTCCGCCTCTGATTAACTGGCAGAAAGTATGTATTGCAGTGCAGGGACCCAGGCGGGTTATTTGTCCCGGAAGCAGCAAGTAGAGGGGCGCCATCGGTGCGGTGGTCCAAGGTGTCTCCCAGGTACTTTGCCATCCCCCAGAGTGGTATTCATCCATTCCCCGGGCTGGCTGTCAAAATGTCAGCTGGCTCAGGGAAGGTATAAATCCCTGCCTTCCTGCATTCAATTGCCCTTACCTCTTTGGACCACGAGTACTAGAGAGGTCAAAAGAGGTACTATTACTAGTCGTAGAATTACAGTTTTGACTGCTAGCACTTCCAGGTCCAGTCAGATGATTATGCTGTTGATGTCACTTCTGCACCAGAGAGGATGTATTTGGCATCAAGTTGAGTATGACAAGAGACAGGATGGGTATGGGGGGATGTGAGAGGAAACAGTATGGGTAAAGGGTGCTGGGAAAGTGTGATTAGAAAGTATGGGCTTGGAATATGTGAGGAGACAGTATGGAAAGAGGTTTCTAGGAATGTGTGAAGAGACCATATAGGTAATAGTAAAATGTGTTAGGCTACTTTCACACTTGCTTTGTTTTGCAGCGCGTTTTTCCCGCAAAAAAAGCATACAAACGCATACAAATGCTGCGTTTTTTTCAAGCATTTTTATGAGCATGCATTAAAAAACGCAGCGTTTTTATGCGTTTGTATGCGTTTTTAATTCGTTTTTACCGCGTTTGCGTTTTTTTCCAACATTAGTTGGCCCCTCACACTGACCCAAACCATGACTTTACAAACCCTAACCCTAACCCTGACCCTAACCCTTAACCAAACCATACCCTCACCCTGACCCTAACCCTAACCCTTAACCAAACCATACTAACCCTAACCCTTAACCAAACCCTACTAACCCTAAGGCCTCTTTCACACATCAGATTTTCGCCGTCAGGCGCGATCCGGCGCTTTTGACAAAAACCGTATCCGGCGAAATGCAATGCCGGATCCGGTTTCCCCCCCATTGACTTGCATTAGAGCCGGATCGAGCTGGATGGCCATGCGTTTCATCCGATTTTCGCCGGATCCGGCAATGTGACGCGATCCGGCGTCTGGAAAAAACGGCTACTGTAACGTTTTTTGTCTCCGGCGAAAAAGCCGGACACGCCGGATCCGGCGTGTCCGGCTTTTTCATACAATGAAAGCCTATGAGCGCCGCAATGCGCCTGATCCGGCGACAGCCGGATCCGGCGGCCGGATCCGGTTTCTTTGGTCTGAGCATGCTCAGTAGCTCTGCCCACAAGACATATATAAAAGCAAGACAGTGGGACCCTCAGCCACACCCAACATGCCACCCAAGCCAAGAACCAGGAGCAGGAGAAGGCAGGAGACCACTGCAGCAGCAGCACCATCAGCACCACCCCAAATGGAGCAGCATGCTGAACAACGGGAGGGGAGTCCAGCAGCAGATGAGAGACGGTAATTATCAAATCCCCCATTCCTCCAAACTAGGGCTATGGAATATCAAGATATTCATTGGCCCTTTGTTTCTCTTTATTCAACAGCCGCCCAATAGATGCAGCAGCAGCAGCAGCAATGGCAGCAGCAGAAACACCACCCACAGCCATGGAGTCTGGCCATGAGGAAGACAGCACATCTTCTTCTGGGAGCCCTCCCTCGCATCGTCAGCGTTTGACGGTAAGTTTTTATTTCCAAAATCCATCATCTCTGTAATATATGTCTATTCATTGCCTTTTATTTCAAAACAGGAATCACAAGATGAAGAGGAGCTCCCAGAAGAAGAAGGAAGGGGTGGACAGACACCTGGAGTGGGCTTACAATTGGTAAGTTTTTTGCATCAAACGCAGAAACACAACATCACACTACACACAACACATAGAAAACAATGTTCTGCAGACCACACACAGCAAACAAATGCCTACATCCAAAGACATAACTTTTTTTGTTTTCTTCTCTAGTCTTCCCAATCTGGTGCTCGGCCAAGAGGTCCTCGCAGTGCCTCCCAGGGTCGTCGGCGACAGCAACGCGGCGGTCACCAGCGTGTAAGTATAAATATTTTTGCTTTGTTTTTTTTGCACTTTTTATTTCATTTCTTTTGTGGAGGCTAATTATGTTATTTTTGTCTTTTTCTTTAACAGCCTTCACAGCGTGCTCCCGACTCTGACGGTGAGGATGGAGGGATTGATGTGGACCGCCTCATCGATCTCGTCAGAGAAAGGGAGCCGCTCTGGAATATGGCTGACCGCCGCCACGCTGACCTGATCGTTACCCGACGACTCTGGGAGGAAATCTGTTCGCTCCTTGTGGACCGCTGGGAGGACCTCGAAGCTCGGGCCCAGATTAAAGAGCGTAAGTATATACAGTACCGGTTGCTTGATGTAAACCAGTGTTTCCCGAACTCCAGTCCTCGTGGTCCCCACGGATCATGTGTTCAGGATTTCTATTTACTTTGGAAATCCTGAAAACATGACCCCTGGGGACCATGAGGACTGGAGTTTGGGAAACACTGATGTTGTATACTAACCACTTTGTCCTTTCTCGTTTCAGGGGAGAGAATTGTGAAGCGGTGGCGGTCTGTGAGGGATCGTTTCAAGAAGGAGTTCAATAAAGAGATGCGGGCCCCGAGTGGATCTGGAGGACGCAGGAGCAAGTACAAGTACGCACGAGCCCTGTCGTTCCTCCGGGAAACAATGCTCACCAGAAGGTAAATATTACACACCACATGTGACAAAAAAATGTTTAGATGTAACTTTTTTTTTTCAGCCAGGGCCATACCATGTCAGTATTTTAATTGTTTTTTTTTCTCTTTATTCCACAGCACGGTGAGCAGCACTCGGGAGCCTGCACGATTGGACCCTTCTGAGGCGATCCCTGAGGAGACCGGCACCGAGGGACACTTCGACCGCCCCGGTACATCTGCACCTTCCCAGCCTTCCCACACATTCGACCCATCTGTCCCATCCACCAGCACAGGAGCATCGTGGCCGCCTACATTACATGAAGCTGCTGGTGAGGAGATCGCTTTCCCTTTACCCCACCCTTCTGCCTCTGCCACCTCTAGTACACCTGCGGGTACTGGGCGGCAGCGGCAGAGGGGTCAGGAAAAGAGTTATGCGCCAGAGTTCTTGCATCTGAATGCATCTTTCCAGAACTGTCTAAAAGTCTTGTCAGAGCAAATCTCCGCAGGCTTTCAGCAGATCAACTCCAGCATTCTGGAGGTGAAGACACTTCTGCAAACCATGCATTCAGAAGCAAGATCTTCGCCAAACCACTCCTTTTTCAGGTCTGTTGTGGAGCGCATGGCAACACTATCTCCTACCCAGCAGATGCATGTAATGCATTCGTGCCACGGTGCTCTACAGCAGGTTACCTCCCAACCTCCACCTCCCACCACTGTAGTTCCTCCACCTGCACCCCCTCCAGCCACTTTCCATCCTCCCCCTCCTATTACATCTGCACCCCCTCCAGCCACTTTCCATCCTCCCCCTCCTATTACATACCAGCAACCTCCCCAGTACCAGCAACCTCCCCAGTACCAGACATCTCCCCACTTCCAGCAACCTGCCCCGTATCAAACTCCTTCCCCGTACCAAACTCCTTCCCCGTACCAAACTCCTTCCCCATACAACTTTCCATCAACATCATCTGCTCCTACAGTCCCTGCCCAACCCTCCACTCCACCACCCACCACCTCTTCTGCCTCCCACATGTCCACCCATTCTGTAGCTTTTTCCACGCCATCACCTCTAACTGTTCCTTCCCCACCACGATCCCAGTCCTCTCTCCACACTCCCATTGTCGAAGTGTCCCGCAGCCCCTCCAGCAGTATTTCCACCCCACACTACACAGATTTATGATGTGTTTTGTAATAAAAATGCCCAGTTGGTTTCAAACCTTTATTAAAAATTTTTTTTTAACTTTAAAAAACAGTTTACAAAAAAAAAATATTTTAAATAAAAGTTAAATTATTGTTTACACTGGTTGTCTGTCATTTCTTTCTGCGGCGAAATATGTTTAAAAAAAAGGTTAAATACAGGGTATTTAAAAGGTGAAATGGTATTCAAAACCAGGTATATAACTGTGGGTAAATTTTAGCTTTTTGCCACAGTTGTGTTCCTGGTTGTGTTTGAAGCAAAGTATTTCACCTGAAAAGTTGTGTTTATTGTTGGTGATTTCCTACCAATGTACAAAACTTTTGTTAAAAGGTGAAATACTTTGCATAAAACACAACCAGGTACACACCTGTGGCCTAAAGCTAAAAATAGAGACCATGACAAGATAGCCAACTTTGGTTGGCAAAGGTATATACTGTTGGTCCAGAAGGTACACAAGTTTGGTTGGGCACAAATCTTTCACACTCTGTCATCCTGCCAGTGTACTCTGCCTTGAGGTGACATAAAGTATAGTGCAAAATTGTCCCTCATTACTGAAACCGTCACAGAACTTCTAGTGGTAATGTCATGGTAATCTTGCAAGGTGGTTTCTTCAGAGGTGTCCTCAATGGAAATGGGTTCCTTGCAGATAACAAAATTGTGGAGTACCACGCAAGCTTTGATCACCTCGTCCACAGTTTCTGTCTTGAGGTTGATCGCAGTCAATAGGACCCGCCATTTGGCTGTCAGAATACCAAAGGTACATTCAACCATTCTTCTTGCTCTTGTGAGGCGGTAATTAAAAATGCGTTTTGGTCTTGTCAATTCTCTGCTAGAGTACGGTTTCAAAAGGTGTTCTGACAGCTGGAAGGCTTCATCCCCTACACAGACAAATGGCATAGGTGGACCAGATGTTTGCGGCAGCGGTCTAGGTGGTGGGAACTGGAAGGTGTTTCCATACAGTTTACGCCCCATGGCAGACAGTTTGAAAACTTGAGAGTCATTGGAGCGGCCATAGGCCCCAATATCCACCGCAATAAATTTGTATTCCGCGTTAGCGATGGCCATGAGGACAATTGAAAAATATTTCTTGTAATTGAAATATTCCGATCCCGATCCAGCTGGCTTTACAATGCGGATATGTTTCCCGTCCACAGCGCCCAAGCAGTTGGGAAACTGACATATCTGTTGAAACTTGTCAGCAATTTCAATCCACCTCTCTGTTGTGGGCTCTGGTAAAAACTCTTCAGCTAAGGAGTCCCACAGTGCACGGCATGTGTACTTCACAATTCCAGATATGGTGGAAATCCTGAGTCTGTACTGGAAATGCAGTGACGAAAGGGATTCTCCAGTTGCAAGAAATCTGTGGGGAATTAAAAAACAATCAGTTAGTTTTAAATCACAGCATTACATACCAAAACTGAGCTATAACACTTGGAGATACAAACTACCACCAACAAGATTGCAGTGAAAGTGTGCTCTGATGCGATCACATCCAATAAATGTGGCTTACCTTAAAGTCACCATCAGACGCTCTGCGGGTGAAACAGAGAAGCGGCAATAGGTGTCCGCTTTTCTTATGAGGTGTGCAATGCGCTCCACCAAGTAATCAAAATTCTCCATTTTCATCCGCACATATCCAAAAAATTTATCCGGGTTTCGTCGAAGGTCCATGCAGAGTGTAGAATAGACCCCACGCGTCATTCTCTTGGCTGTGATGGGGTGGATCCACAAACGTCGTCTACGATGCCTGATGCGCTGCTGTCTCGCTCTCTCCTTCTCCAGAACAATCACCCTCAAACGATTCGCCTCCGCTGTAAAATCCGCCAAATTCTTCAAAATATTTCCAATCACAACATCCATCTTCGCCAGTAACTTGCTCTTCTCTCCAACCTGCAGTTTCTCCTCGACAACTTGTCAAAGAAGGGCTGTAGGAACACTCTATATATAGTTTTCCAGTAGCCAATTCCGTTCGGAAGGCCACAAGGGTCAATTTTAAAAACCAGATCCGGCGTAATCCGTCGAAAAACGGATAGAAAAACGGATGAACCGGATGAAACGGATCCGGTTTTGTCTGTCAAGAACAAGACGGATCCGGCAGAAAACCGGATCCGTCACATCCGGTTTTACTAAACATTTGCCGGATCCGGCGTTCCGGCACGACGCCGGATCGCGCCTGACGCCGAAAACCTGATGTGTGAAAGTAGCCTAACCCAAACCCTAACCCTAAACCTTAACTGACCCTAAACCCTTAACCAAACCATACTAACCCTAACCCTAAACCCCCTTAACGAACCCTAACTCTAACCCAAACCCCTAATTTCCATTGTCTAACTAATGGTCAACAAAAAAACGCATGCGCAAAAAAACGCATACATGAGCATGCCAATGCACACATATGCGCACCCATAGACTTATAATGGGTGTCTTGCTGTAAAAAAACGCATTGCGCGCGCATGCATTTTTTTGAAGCAAGTCGGACGCCCAAAAAATGCAACAGGATGCATTTTGTGCGCCCGAGCGCACACCCCAAAAAAACGCATGTGCGTAAAAACGCATACAAACACATGTGTATGCGCACATAAGCGCATCCCATGCAAAATATAGGGGAAAAAAACGCAAGTGTGAAACCAGCCTTAGGAGATAGTATTGGGGATAAAAGCATATGGGGCATTATAGAAACTGCATAGTGTAGGGGGCAGTAATGGGGGACTGTGGGGAACAGTATGGAGGCAAAAATTTGCAAAGGGGGGTATAAAGAGGTGGCACAGTATAGAGACTGTGAAGTAAAGGGAGATACAGCATGAGGAGACAGTGTGGAGAGGGAGCCCAGTATGGACAGAATAGGACAGTGTGGTGGGCTCATACCATAAGACGGGCAGTGTGGGGGTCATATTCTGTGCAGAGAGCGAAGTGAGGGGAAATTATTCAGAGGAACAGCATAGGGCAGGCAGACATTTTTATTCAGAGTCATAATGACACTGTTATTTTTAAGGGCACTCTGTCAGGGTGGAAGTCTGCAGAAGACGGTAGAAGAGGGAAGCCTGCAGAGATGAGCTGTGGATGTGAAAAGTCATCATGGCGTTTTGACAGGAAGAAGAAAAGAAAGAATATGTCACCTATAAGGTACCTGGATGTAAATGTTTACTTGTTGATACTGCCTGCGTCTCATCAGTACTGTGGTTCCTGAACTGTCCACAGTCTGATGATTGCTGTTAACAACCACTCCCATGATCTCCTTAGCACTGTTAAAAACATACCGTAAATTGTAGGTTCATGTGATACAATTGTATATAGGACTGACCTGACATTATTGATCACAGTACTAAACTTGGTGCTGTGTTCATGGTGGTTCTTGAGAAGTATTCCTTAAATGATGGTGCTTCTGGTGATGTATTCCTGTACTGATGGTAGTGCTGGGGATATATTCTTGTACGGATTGTGGTTATGGTGGTGTATTCCTGTACTAATAGAGGTTCTGGTGATGTGTTCATGTACTGAGGATAGTTCTGGTGGTGTATTCCTGTACTAATAGTGGTTCTGGTGGTGTTCATGTACTGAGGATAGTTCTGGTGGTGTATTTCTGTACTAATAGTGGTTCTGGTGATGTATTCCTGTACTGAGGATAGTTCTGGTGGTGTATTCCTGTACTAATAGAGGTTCTGGTGATGTATTCCTGTACTGAGGATAGTTCTGGTGGTGTATTCCTGTACTAATAGTGGTTCTGGTGATGTGTTCATGTACTGAGGATAGTTCTGGTGGTGTATTCCTGTACAGTTGTTGGTTCTGGTGATGTGTTCATGTACTGAGGATAGTTCTGGTGGTGTATTCCTGTACTAATAGTGGTTCTGGTGATGTGTTCATGTACTGAGGATAGTTCTGGTGGTGTATTCCTGTACTAATAGTGGTTCTGGTGATGTATTCCTGTACTGAGGATAGTTCTGGTGGTGTATTCCTGTACTAATAGAGGTTCTGGTGATGTATTCCTGTACTGAGGATAGTTCTGGTGGTGTATTCCTGTACTAATAGTGGTTCTGGTGATGTGTTCATGTACTGAGGATAGTTCTGGTGGTGTATTCCTGTACAGTTGTTGGTTCTGGTGATGTGTTCATGTACTGAGGATAGTTCTGGTGGTGTATTCCTGTACTAATAGTGGTTCTGGTGATGTATTCCTGTACTGAGGATAGTTCTGGTGGTGTATTCCTGTACTAATAGTGGTTCTGGTGGTGTGTTCATGTACTGAGGATAGTTCTGGTGGTGTATTCCTGTACAGTTGTTGGTTCTGGTGATGTACTACTGTACTGATGGTGGCTTTGGTGATCTATACTGCTCAAAGAAATAAAGGGAACACAAACAGCCTGTCGCAAATGGAATAGTGTTCCCTTTATTTTTTTGAGCAGTATAGATATCTCTACTTATGGTGATTATGGTGATGTATTCCTTTATTGATTGTGGTTCTGGTGATGTATTCATGTACTATTGGTGGTTCTGGGGATGTATTCGTGTGTTTCATTTTGATCCTGAATCGGTTCTACTTGTCGGTTCCAGTGGTCATCACATGATCATTTATATGCGATTTTCGTACTTACGGGCACCTAATGATGAGCATTTCCTTCTGCTTCTCTCAGTGAAGCAGGGGCCGTGGTGTTTCACTGAAGAGCAGCTCGTTAGCACGTGGCTGTAAGTATGCAAATCGAATATGAACGGTCACATGACGACTACTCAAACCACTTAAGCTGTATTGGAAGGGGCGCTAAACTGAATTTTTGCCCCCCTGGGTACAGGAAAACCTAGATTTTCCTCTGCCCTTAGTTTTCCCACACAACAATGATACCTTTTTTAAATTCCTACACACAGAGTATGAAGTCCATGTACAAAGTAAAATGTCACTCCCTCCCATTGCTCCAACACAGTGTTATGCCCCTTTAGTGCTTCTACACAACATAAGGACTCTTGCTTACAAAGCCATGGGCCATGCACCCAGTGAACAAGTCTGTAGGACAGTGTTCACACCACCAGAAGACTGAAACAAAGAAAAACACAGTAAAACAAACATAAAAATACTCTGCTGTAAAAAAGTAACAGTAAACAGCAAGTGCTAGTAAAAAGATAACAAAACAGGGTATTTGAATCCTGCTTATATAGGTGCTATACACATGATCAGGTTTTTAAATACATTGGTTAGGGACTGCTCTGATGGGGGTACCTTGAGGTTTGCTAGAGCGGCTTAGTATACACTTTTTGCAATAAATGTATCAACCAAATACCCTGTTTTGTTATCTTTTTACTAGCACTTGCTGTTTACTGTTACTTTTTTACAGCAGAGTATTTTTCTATGTTTGATTTACTGTGTTTTTCTGTGTTTCATAAGGACTCTTAGTGCCCAGTATAATATGATTTCCCCACAAAGCCTGATGCCCCCTTAGTGCCCTACATATAGAAATAATGTTGCCTTAAAGGCATAAAAAAAACAACAACATGGTTCTCACCTTTCCCCCAATCCTACGATGATGTTCCCAACATTCAGAGGACTTCTCCTGACCTGTGAAATGGGCAGCTCGGCACCGGGAATGCATGATAATGACCTGAGCCCAAGGACCTGCACTGACCTCACGCTGGAGAGGTCTCCTGGTCTCATGGTCGCCTTCACATATCTGTTTATACTGTAAAAAAAACTTGTATATTACCGGAAATATTTGTATTTTCAGAGACTATAAAGGGAAGGACGTCCGTCACTTGGGAATCTCATGTGCCTGTATCTAATTCATGCATTTTATCCAGGACGCACTCTCCAAAATCAGATGAAAAATAGATCTGTTATTGATAACAATGTATTGTCTTACGTTTCTATGTATTGTTTCCTCCATTCATCTCTTACAGACAAAAAATCACATGATCTCCCGATATAATGTAACAATTATAAAGATAAGAAGAACGTGCTGTAAAATAAATGCACGGTGTCTATGTCCTGGGGATGGCAGTGAGCTATCACTGTGTTATCTGTGGTGTTACATAGGACTGCAGGTGACATCTACTACATTATCTGTACTCAGAGCATTATCACTGTTATCTGTGGTGTTACATAGGACTGCAGGTGACATCTGCTACATTATCTGTACTCAGAGAGTTATCACTGTGTTATCTGTGGTGTTACATAGGACTGCAGGTGACATCTACTACATTATCTGTACTCAGAGAGCTATCACTGTGTTATCTGCGGTGTTACATAGGACTGCAGGTGACATCTACTACATTATCTGTACTCAGAGAGCTATCACTGTGTTATCTGTGGTGTTACATAGGACTGCAGGTGACATCTACTACATTATCTGTACTCAGAGAGTTATTACTATGTTATCTGTGGTGTTACATAGGACTGCAGGTGACATCTACTACATTATCTGTACTCAGAGAGCTATCACTGTGTTATCTGTGGTGTTACATAGGACTGCAGGTGACATCTACTGCATTATCTGTACTCAGAAAGTGATCACTGTGTAATCTGTGGTGTTACATAGGACTGCAGGTGACATCTACTACATTATCTGTACTGAGAGAGCTATCACTGTGTTATCTGTGGTGTTACATAGGACTGCAGGTGACATCTACTACATTATCTGTACTCAGAGAGTTATCACTGTGTTATCTGTGGTGTTACATAGGACTGCAGGTGACATCTACTGCATTATCTGTACTCAGAGAGTTATCACTGTGTTATCTGTGGTGTTACATAGGACTGCAGGTGACATCTACTACATTATCTGTACTCAGAGAGCTATCACTGTGTTATCTGTGGTGTTACATAGGACTGCAGGTGATAGCTACTACATTATCTGTATTCAGAGAGTTATCACTGTTATCTGTGGTGTTACATAGGACTGCAGGTGACATCTACTACATTATCTGTATTCAGAGAGTTATCACTGTGTTATCTGTGGTGTTACATAGGACTGCAGGTGACATCTACTACATTATCTGTACTCAGAGAGTTATCACTGTGTTATCTGTGGTGTTACATAGGACTGCACTCTCTATACTGGTGCTGTGTTTCCCTATAGTCTCAGGTGTCCCGTTGCGCTCTGCCGTGTCTGCACTTTCCGTCTCCCGCTGCGGCGTTGCGCACATTCCCCTGGCGGTGCGGTGCTGGGAGCTCATCAGTCTCGGCAGCAGATGGTCGCAGACTAACACCTGCCCTGGAATAAAGGACGGTCTGTGAGATGCAGACGCTGCGTGGTCCTCACACCTGCACGTTGTCCCTGACACCATGTAGATTTGCACCTCGTCAATTCACTTCTCCCCTCTCGGTGATGACGGCATCGCCCTCCAGTAATGGATGAGCTGAGGATTATTTGCTCTCACTGACACTGATACCTATAGATACACCGACACCGCTGAGGAATAAGATCGGCGCTCGGACTCCGGAGGTGGCTCTCACCATCATATTCATGTAGTGCAGATCACCCTACACAGCCCCATATCTGTGGTGTCGGGAAGTTCGGCAATTTTCTCATATACTTTTTTTTTAAGTCTTTTTTTTCTTCTTTTTTTCTATCATTTTCCTTTTTTGCTCCACAATCTTCAAAATTTCACACGCAAGTTCAAAAATTCTGCACAAATCAAAAATGCTTTTTTTTTTTGCCCCTTTTAGTCTCAAGTGCCCTTAAAATTTCATAAAAAATTTGTGCCGAAAAAAAAAATCAGGCATCTATAAAAAAATCGCTCCGGAGAAGATGTGCGCAAAGAGGTCACAACTTTGTGATATAAAAAAGTGGATGAGAGAGAGAGAGCGCTCCACGCAGATTTTCAGCGTTTTTTTTCCCGCAGCATGTCAATTCTTTTTGTGGATCCGCAGCAGCGTTTTCAGTCTCTCTCTCTCTTCAGGAATAAAAAAAAAAAAAAAGCTAAAAAAAATTCTCAATTGAAGAAGAAAATGGCAAATTGTATTTTCTATAAAAATATGATTTTTTTACAAAGAGAATTTCAAATAAAATCTGCTGCAAAGTGAACACAGGCTGATACCCCAAATACATCGTTTGAAGCTTTTTAGGTCATTTTGTCGTCTTTATTTTTCCCTTTCTGCCAAATGAATCAGAATGTGATCACAAAGTAATGGGTTAGCAGCACAAAATAAAAAATAAAAATACTCAAAGATCTAAATAAAGCAAAACCACAAAAGCTAAAGAAGAAACACGTATAAAACAAAGATAAGTAACTTTAAAGAATGAGAAAATAAATTTTTAAAAGTCACCAAAGCAGTGATGAAAAAATGGAGAGAGGCGCACACTGAAGAAGCAGACGCCGCACTCACGTTTCGACCCTATTCAGGGTCTTTGTCAAACTTCACTGAAAAAAATAATGTATACAATATTAGTGTAGTGTACATACAGTAAATAAACTTGTCACAGAATAGAAAAAAGTTATTATGTAAGACTATTGTAAGTAGATCCAGACATAGTTCTTGGGAATTAAGTGGAAGATTGGACACTTCCAAGAGGTCCTGTACTGACCTGATGCCAAGTGTGTGTTGAATGGATGAATATAAGCTTTTGACATCAAAAGTGGCCAGCCCAGAATGCAACATGGTGGAAGATTGGAATTTTTTTTTAATGGTTTCAAGGAAATGTCTTGTGTCCTGGATAAAGGATCTTGTTCTTTTAGTGAGCGGAGTTAGGATTTTTTTTCAAAAATATTGACAAGGGGGACAGGATGGAATCTGTGGATGCAACTATAGGTCGACTGGGTGGGTGACTGAGGGATTTGTGTATTTTGGGTAAAATATAAAACACTGGAGTAAATGGGTGCTGATTAGTGAGAAAAGTTACAGTGTGCTTAAGTATGGTGTTCAGGGTCAGTTATTTATTCAGTAGTGACTCGATTTTCTTCCTAATATAAGTGATGAACTGAGCCCTTCACTAGCAGTCGCAGAGGTCTTCACCGACAGTCAGCAGAGGTCTTTACTGAGAGTCAGCAGAGGTCTTTACTGAGAGTCAGCAGAGGTCTTCACTGAGAGTCACCAAAGGTCTTCACTGAGAGTCAGCAGTGGTCTTTACTGAGAGTCAGCAGAGGTCTTTACTGAGAGTCAGCAGAGGTCTTTACTGAGAGTCAGCAGAGGTCTTTACTGAGAGTCAACAGAGGTCTTCACTGAGAGTCACCAAAGGTCTTCACTGAGAGTCAGCAGTGGTCTTTACTGAGAGTCAGCAGAGGTCTTTACTGAGAGTCAGCAGAGGTCTGTACTGAGAGTCACCAAAGGTCTTCACTGAGAGTCACCAAAGGTCTTCACTGAGAGTCAGCAGTGGTCTTTACTGAGAGTCAGCAGAGGTCTTTTCTGAGAGTCAGCAGAGGTCTTCACTGAGAGTCACCAAAGGTCTTCACTGAGAGTCAGCAGTGGTCTTTACTGACAGTCAGCAGAGGTCATTACTGAGAGTCAGCAGAGGTCTTTACTGACAGTTAGCAGAGGTCTTCACTGAGAGTCACCAAAGGTCTTCACTGACAGTCAGCAGAGGTCTTTACAGAGAGTCAGCAGAGGTCTTTACTGACAGTCAGCAGAGGTCTTCACTGATAGTCACCAAAGGTCTTTACAGACAGTCAGCAGAGGTCTTTACTGAGAGTCAGCAGAGGTCTTCACTGAGAGTCACCAAAGGTCTTCACTGAGAGTCAGCAGTGGTCTTTACAGACAGTCAGCAGAGGTCTTTACTGACAGTCACCAGAGGTCTTCACTGAGAGTCAGCAGTGGTCTTTACAGACAGTCAGCAGAGGTCTTCACTGAGAGTCAGCAGTGGTCTTTACAGACAGTCAGCAGAGGTCTTTACAGACAGTCAGCAGAGGTCTTTACAGACAGTCAGCAGAGGTCTTCACTGAGAGTCACCAAAGGTCTTCACTGAGAGTCAGCAGTGGTCTTTACTGAGAGTCAGCAGAGGTCTTTACTGAGAGTCAGCAGAGGTCTGTACTGAGAGTCACCAAAGGTCTTCACTGAGAGTCACCAAAGGTCTTCACTGAGAGTCAGCAGTGGTCTTTACTGAGAGTCAGCAGAGGTCTTTACTGAGAGTCAGCAGAGGTCTTCACTGAGAGTCACCAAAGGTCATCACTGAGAGTCAGCAGTGGTCTTTACTGACAGTCAGCAGAGGTCATTACTGAGAGTCAGCAGAGGTCTTTACTGACAGTTAGCAGAGGTCTTCACTGAGAGTCACCAAAGGTCTTCACTGACAGTCAGCAGAGGTCTTTACAGAGAGTCAGCAGAGGTCTTTACTGACAGTCAGCAGAGGTCTTCACTGAGAGTCACCAAAGGTCTTTACAGACAGTCAGCAGTGGTCTTTACAGACAGTCAGCAGAGGTCTTTACAGACATTCAGCAGAGGTCTTTACAGACAGTCAGCAGAGGTCTTTACTGAGAGTCAGCAGAGGTCTTTACTGAGAGTCAGCAGAGGTCTTTACTGACAGTCAGCAGAGGTCTTTACTGACAGTCAGCAGAGGTCTTCACTGAGGGTCAGCAGAGGTCTTCACTGAGGGTCAGCAGAGGTCTTCACTGAGAGTCAGCAGAGGTCTTCACTGAGAGTCAGCAGAGGTCTTTACTGACAGTCAGCAGAGGTCTTTACAGACAGTCAGCAGAGGTCTTTACTGACAGTCAGCAGAGGTCTTCACTGAGTGTCAGCAGAGGTCTTTACTGACAGTCACCAGAGGTCTTCACTGACAGTCACCAGAGGTCTTTATTGACAGTCAGCAGAGGTCTTTACTGACAGTCACCAGAGGTCTTCACTGACAGTCACCAGAGGTCTTTATTGACAGTCAGCAGAGGTCTTTATTGACAGTCAGCAGAGGTCTTTATTGACAGTCAGCAGAGGTCTTTACTGACAGTCACCAGAGGTCTTCACTGAGAGTCAGCAGAGGTCTTTACTGACAGTCAGCAGAGGTCTTTACTGAGAGTCAGCAGAGGTCTTTACTGACAGTCAGCAGAGGTCTTCACTGAGAGTCAGCAGAGGTCTTCACTGAGAGTCAGCAGAGGTCTTTACTGACAGTCAGCAGAGGTCTTTACAGACAGTCAGCAGAGGTCTTCACTGAGTGTCAGCAGAGGTCTTTACTGACAGTCACCAGAGGTCATTATTGACAGTCAGCAGAGGTCTTTATTGACAGTCAGCAGAGGTCTTTATTGACAGTCAGCAGAGGTCTTCACTGACAGTCACCAGAGGTCTTTATTAACAGTCAGCAGAGGTCTTTATTGACAGTCAGCAGAGGTCTTTATTGACAGTCAGCAGAGGTCTTCACTGACAGTCACCAGAGGTCTTTATTGACAGTCACCAGAGGTCTTTATTGACAGTCAGCAGAGGTCTTCACTGACAGTCAGCAGAGGTCTTCACTGAGAGTCAGCAGAGGTCTTCACTGACAGTCAGCAGAGGTCTTCACTGACAGTCACCAGAGGTCTTTATTGACAGTCAGCAGAGGTCTTCACTGAGAGTCAGCAGAGGTCTTCACTGACAGTCAGCAGAGGTCTTCACTGAGAGTCAGCAGAGGTCTTTACAAAGTAGTGGAAACGATACAAAGATATATTAGAAGTTCCTCTTTGGTTAATGATTGGGCATCATTTACAGAATTCCTTATCATTATTTCCGATAATGTTCGATGGCAGCTAAGGCTTCATTCAGACGTCCAGTTTTTTCATGTACAAGAAAAGCTGTTCGAGTTCCATCAGTTTTTTTTTAAATTAGAAAACAAAAGTTTCTTCACCTTCTCCTACCTATCAGTCAGTGAAGAACGGACAGCTCTCGGATCGTCGGGGATCGTGAGTGTCGGACCCCACCAACCTGACACTGACGATCTAGTTTTGAAATAGCCCTTTAAAGATGATTAGAAAATGCCATTAACACATAATTGCGTGCAATAAAGTCTACTCCAGCTGCGCAGTAGGACCCGCCATCCTGGGTGACGCCGACATTAATGTCTCTTATTTCTGTGATTCCAGGGTATAATGTGGCAGCTCGTGGCCGTCCGTCTGGTGCTGAACTTCTGGCTCGTTGTGTCACTCTGTTCCAGCCAAAGTGGAGACGACATCTTGGCCGACCTGGGGTCTGGATACATCCTTGACACTCCCCAGGACCAACCTAAAGATTCCCGCCATCACCCACAAGACACAAACACGTGTCAGCTGACTTTTGTGACTCCACATCAGGAGTCCTGTCTGGGGAAGGACAACTCTGCGGGCATCAAAGAGGATGTGAAGTATTTCCAGAACCTTCTACAGGACCACAACCGGGTTCTGCAGAGTCTGAAGTATACGGTGAACGCTGACGCCCAGGACCTGGGGTACCAGCAGGTCATCTCAGAACATAATAAGGGAATCCGGGAGGACAACAAGGAATTCTATGGGACACTGAATAAAATCATCCATGAGCTCCACACCCGGATGGATGATGATGGAGCAGAGCTCCTCGATGAGAGGAAGACGTAAGAACCCGAGCCTGATGTGGTCAATTCTCTGAACTAACACCTAGAAATAATCTGCCAGTGTGACATTGAGGGATATCGGCGGCTCCACTTCATCTTCAGACACTTTTTTCTTGAGTTCACTTTGATGAAATGATAATTCCCTTCCTTCTTTCCTTCCTTCCTTCTTTCGATCCTTACTACGCTCCTTCATTCCTTACTTTGCTCCATCCATTCTTCGATCCTTCTGTTTTTTCTTCACTTCACTTCAATTGTTCCTTTTCCTCCTTCCTTACCTCTTTCACCCTTCCCTCTTTCCTCTGCTCCTTCTTTCTCTGCCTCTTTCCTTCACTTCTTCCTCATTCTTCAAATCATTCCTTCATTTTCTCCTTCCTTTGTTCTTCCTTCCTTTATCTGCTCCTTTTTCTTTCTTCACTCCTTGTCTCCATCCTTTGCTCCTTCTTCTGATCCTTACTTTTTTCCTTCTTTCCCTCCATTATTTCTTTTCTTCGCTCATTCCTTACTTCTTTCCGCCTTTCTTTGCTTTGTTCTACCTCTGCTCCTTTCTTCTCTGCTTCGTTCCTTGACTCCTTGCTTCCATCTTTTCCTCTTTCTTCAGATCCTTCCTTCCTTTGCTCCTTTCTTCTTTCATTTCTTCCTTTCTTCTCTGCCTAATTCCTTCTCTCGTTGCTTCCATCCTTTGCTTCTTATTCTTACCCTTCCTTCCTTCTCTCCTTCCTTTCTTCCTCTATTACATCTTTTCTTTGCTCCTTCCTTGCTTAACCTTTCTTCTTTCCTTCCTTGCTTCCCTCCTTCCTCCCTTCCTTCGCTATGTATTTTCTTTGTTATTTCCTTGCTTTTTTCTTCCTTATTTTATTACTTTTCTCCTTCCTTCTCTCCTTCTTTATCTCCTTCCTTCTTTTACTCCTATTTCCTTCCTTCTCTTCCACCTACAGTATATTCCTTACTTTTCTTCCTCCTATTCTCCTTCCTTCTCTTCCTCCTATTCTCCTTCCTTCCCTCCTTCTTTCTCTCCTTCCTTCTCTTCCTCCTATTCTCCTTCCTTGTCTTTCTCCTGTTCTCCTTCCTTCTCTTCCTCCTATTCTCCTTCCTTCCCTCTTTCTTTCTCACCTTCCTTTTCTTCCTCCTATTCTCCTTCTTTCTCTCCTTCCTTCCCTCCTTCTTTCTCACCTTCCTTCTCTCCCTCCTATTCTCCTTCCTTCTCTTCCTCCTTCCCTCCTTCTTTCTCTCCTTCCTTCACCTCTTCTTCTTCTTCCTATTCTCCTTCCTTCTCTTCCTCCTATTTCCTTCCTTCTCTTCCTCCTATTCTCCTTCTTCCTCTCCTTCCTTCTCTTCTTCTTCTTCTTCCTCCTATTCTCCTTCCTTCTCTTCCTCCTATTCTCCTTCTTTCTCTCCTTCCTTCCCTCCTTCTTTCTCTCCTTCCTTCTCCTCTTCTTCTTCTTCTTCCTATTCTCCTTCCTTCTCTTCCTCCTATTCTCCTTCTTCCTCTCCTTCCTTCTCCTCTTCTTCTTCTTTTTCCGCCTATTCTCCGTCCTTCTCTTCCTCCTTTCTTCTCTCCTTCCTTCCCTCCTTCTTTCTCTCCTTCCTTCTCTTCCTCCTGTTCTCCTTCCTTCTCTTCCTCCTATTCCCCTTCCTTCTCTTCCTCCTGTTCTCCTTCCTTCTCTTCCTCCTGTTCTCCTTCCTTCTCTTCCTCCTATTCTTCCTTCTCTCCTTCCTTCTCTTCCTCCTATTTCCTTCCTTCTCTTTCTCCTATTCTCCTTCTTCCTCTCCTTCCTTCTCCTCTTCTTCTTCTTCCTGTTCTCCTTCCTTCTCTTCCTCCTATTCTCCTTCCTTCTCTTCCTCCTATTTCCTTCCTTCTCTTCCTCCTATTCTCCTTTCACCATGTCTCCATCTCCATTCTTTTCCATATCTCCTATAGGACAGAGTGGTGAGAGTGGCTAATCCTCCTTTCTTTCTCCTACTGTATGCGGTGTCCTCCATTGTCAGATGGGCCGGGGGTCAGAGGATCCCATGAGATCTCATTTTAACCATAAAGGAATAAACGTTATAACAAAGCACAGGAGTCCATAAAGTGTCCTTTGCGTCGGCAGGTTGTGCCTTATTCGTGACCATGGCTGTTAATCATGAAGACTCTGCCCAAAACGTAGGACGCTTCATGGACTCCTGTATCTTCTGATACTTTGATGAAATTAGCTTTACTTCTTATGGGTCCTAAACACACGAGTGATGACCTGATCTGAGGACATGGGCAAACGCTGCAATATTGGTGCAAGTTCCAAAGGTGAAACCCCCTGTTCTAGTCATAGAATGGGGCGAGAGGGTGACAGAGTAGGCTGCCACCACGTAAGGAACATGTACAATTGCCTTCACATTTCTCACTACCTGGGGGGGGGGGGGGCACTGTCCAACAACCACACGAGAATAATTGGCCCCTCCAGATCTTGTCTGTCCGCAGAACAGCGGACGGCAGATCGTCTCCACTCTCTTATTGGCAGGATGATGGATGATCCTCAGGTAACGGCCTGGAAATCATCAATTCCAAAAAGTGTAAAACAAAAGGATAGACAGACCCCGACTAACGATGTTATAATGGCAGGAGGATACTGTGCCGAGTGATAGGGCGGCAGTTGGCTGCTGCCGGAGTTAACTCCTTCATCTCGTTGGCCGATGTAATCTCCAAAAGTGTCTGATTACTTTTGATTTCACTTTGTAGTCATCAGAGGTTAGATCCAGATCGGAAACCATCAGCAAGTTTATTTCATAACCCGCCTCTCTGTAATACGTTGTCCTCTTGTTTCTAGGCTGTGGGTCCAATCAGCTCTATATTGTCTTATAGGGTCTGTACCATTAGCCCAACCCTTGTCAGACAATGCCCAGGTTATGCCAGCAAGGTCCAAATATTTATTTTTCATACTATCTGAATTCCCCAAAACTTAGCCCTTATTTTCCCTCTTTGCTCATTTTTCTCATTCCGCTTCTTTTCTTCTTTAGGCTGAATGATCACTTTCTTACGATGAATCATCTGCTTCAATCCACCTCCCACTTGGCGGAGAAGCTGGACAAGACCTCTCAAGATCTGGATGTCCTTCTAGCCAAACAGTTGGAACGTTCCACCACCTTGGCCTACAGAAACATGGTGAAATCATGATCTTGGGCCAATAAGTAGATTTAGGGGTGTAGAGAAAGGAGAAGGGAGGTCCCATACCGAAACGCTAGGTGGGCTGGTTTATACCTTCATGTTCTCCATCCACCCCAGAAGAATAACTCCACCTTCCCAGAAGTGGATGACTTTTTGGCTCTTTCTTCCATGTTTGAAGGGTTGGAACCTTCCATTGGATGTGACTTTGGAGCCAACCATGGTTCTCTTACTATGTGCCCTCATGGGCTACAAACGTCATTGACCACCACAGAGGACTGACTCAATCTGAAGAGAGCCTGATCTACATGGCGTACCTTCACCAAAACGGCGGCATTCATCTCTGACCGCTTCAGGCGTCTTACACAGAATGGCGGCTGCTCGTTGGCGTCAGCGGGAAGTTGTGTAGAAAAATATGCGTTTCCAGTATTTTCTTATATAAATGTAAATGTGAACGACGCTTCCATATGAAAGGCCGACGGTATCTTCATTGCGGAGCCTATAGGTATTTTACAGATATGTAATGTATTCATCCATGTAGCGGCTGTGATAGAAGATTGTAATAATATAGAGTATTCATCGTAGCGCCACGGCATGTACTTCACTAGTAATTGTATCACATGGGAACGCTGCGGGGGAGGAAGCCTGTCCTTCAAAAAGTATGGGGAAAAAAATCCCCTATTATTTGTAAAGTGATTTTTTTCTTAATCTATTTTACTTGCAAATTTCCGCACAGACTCATTTTTTAATACATCTTCATGATATACTGTATTTTCTGATACAGAGCTCCAAGTACGCTGCATAGACACAGATGTCAAAGATGGCTCCCTCTGCGACCGCCACTGGGGGGCAGTGCAATGCACACTGCGCTCAATGATCATCTTGTTACATCATTACACCCCTCAATTTGCATACTGAGCACTGATATCATTTGATGGATAGCACTTAAGCGCGCTCTGTTTGAGCTCAATCAGCATGGAAATAGAAGTCGCCGTCACATAGAGTAATTGCCGGCTCATATCGCTGGCTCCTGTCTGCTGCTGCCGCTCAGTAGTGTCCTGCAGACAGGAGCCGAGTGATGTGAGCTGGAAATTACCTATGTGAGTGCAGATGCAGTGTTCGTGTGGAAGTGCAGAGCCGCTGATTAAGTCCAGTGCCATCAATCAAGATATGACAATCCTGCAGGACGCTACTGAGCGGCAGCCGCAGACAGGAGCGAGCGATGTGAGCCAGCATTTACACTATGTGAGTGCAGCTGCAGTGTCCGTGCAGAAGTGCACAGCCACTGATTAAGTTCAGGGCTACCAATCAAGATATGACAATCTATGATTCCGCACCTCTGGAAGGACACTACACCTGCACTCACATAGTGTAATTGATGTCTGTCATCACTGGCTCCTGCCTGCAGGACACTACTGAGCGGCATCCGCAGACAGGAGCGAGCGATATGAGTCAGTAATTACACTATGTGCGTGCAGCTGCAGTGTCCGTGCAGAAGTGCACAGCCACTGATTAAGTTCAGGGCTACCAATCAAGATATGACAATCCATGATTCCGCACCTCTGGAAGGACACTACACCTGCACTCACATAGTGTAATTGATGTCTGTCATCACTGGCTCCTGTCTGCAGGACACTACTGAGCGGCATCCGCAGACAGGAGCGGGCGATGTGAGCCAGCAATTAATTACACTATGTGAGCGCAGCTGAAGTGCACAGCCGCTGATTAAGTTCAGTACTGTCAATCAAGATATGACAATCCATGATTCCGCACCTCTGGAAGGACACTACACCTGCACTCACATAGTGTAATTGATGTCTGTCATCACTGGCTCCTGCCTGCAGGACACTACTGAGCGGCAGCCGCAGACAGGAGCGAGCGATATGAGCCAGCAATTACACTAAGTGAGCTCAGCTGCAGTGTCCAGGCGGAGTGTTATGATTAGGTCACCGAGGAGGATAGCCAGGGAATAAGCGAGGCAACCAGATAACCAGAAAGGTTAGTAACTTAGTGGATTGCAGACCCCTAAAACTAACAACACAACTAGAATTAGCCGTGGGACGTAACTACGATGCACTAGACGCCTCGGCACAGCCAAAGAATTAACTAAGTCTAAAGAGAGAAAAGGGAAAGCTAAACTGCCCCGGAGTAGAACCCCAAAGGAATAGATAGCCCCCGAACATATATTGCCGGTGAGACAAGATGAGGAACAAACACAGGCAGAAAATAGACTGAGCAAACGATGGGGCCCAAACTGACTAGATAGAACAGGACAGGAAAGATACTGTCTGCAATCACACAAAAAACCCTAAGAAAAATCCAACACGTCTGATATGCAATAATACTGAGGCCACACGACCTCTCCCCCACTAGATCAGAACTCTGGTGTGAACTGGACGCAAAACAAAAGATACTGATATAACAGGGGATTAGAAATACTGAAAAGGCTGACACATGCTGTGGCATATGGAACGGGGTCCAGCACAGGTCCCAGCAGGGAACAAGGCTGAACTCACACCAGCAGAGCAGAAATCAGAGAAAGGCAAAAACTAGATCAAATGCAAAAAGATTCCAGCAAACAAATAACATCTGAACGATGCAGAACCAAGCAGAGGGCAAGCGGACTTCAAAATGCACAGGAAGAAAACCAAATCACCAGCAACAACTGAGGGAAGCTTGCTCACTTAAATCTTCCCAGTCTGTAACACCTGACGTCCAATCATCCTATTCAGGTGAGTGACTTCTGTCAACCCGACAACTCCATTACCCGCAGCAACCACCAGAGGGAGCCCAAACTCAGAAGTCAGATCAAAAGTGTTCTCAACAGCGGAGGTGTAGAACAGCTGATTGTGTTCAGTGCTGTCAATCAAGATATGACAATCCATAACTCCACACGAACACTGCAGCCACTCTCACATAGTGTAATTGCCGGCTCACATCACTCGCTCCTGCCTGCGGCTGCCGCTCACTAGTGTCCTACAGACAGGCGCCAGCGATGACAGACATTGGTTACACTCTGTGAGCACGGCTGCAGTGTCAGTCCAGAGGTGAAGAGCTGCTGATTGTCCTATCATGTTTGACGGGACTGAACTCAATCAGCAGCTCTTCACCGGCTGCACCCAGATTGATCATTTGTGGGGATTTTTTAAACTTGCCTTCTTTTTCTTTGCCTTGTGGTATAAGTTGCCATTTGGACACCAAATTCATCAAAATGGAGCAACAAATTAATGAATTTGGCACAAAATAAAAAATGTTTTCATTTTTCTTGAGCTGTTTTTGCGACAATTTTGATGCCAAAAGTTTCACAAAATGGTGCAAAAATGTATTCAGAATACTGGCATACTCAAAAAAAAACAAAAAAATAAAACACCTGGAGGAGTTGCTCCAAATGTTACGACTTTTTAAAAAAGTCACAACTGATGAATCGGGCAAAAACATGTGGAATGGCTATACTCTACCCACCCACGGAAAAAGAGGCGAGAACATGTGAGATAGATTTCAAGAAAGGTGCAAATAGTATAATGAACTGGGAAAAGTGCAAAACACACAAAACCAGACACAAAATAGACACAAAATCAATGTTGATCAGGACTATGGTGTAAGAGCCGGCTCTCATCGCTGGCTCCTGTCTGCAGGACACGACCTAGGGGCAGACAGGAGCCATCAATGAGCGCTGACACTGTGAACGCAGGTGCAGTGTTTGTGCGGAGCTAATGATTGTGTTCAGGCAACGGTGGCTTCAGTGCTGTCAGTCAAGATATAACAGTTCTCAGGAGGGACTAGCGGAGCCAGTATAAAAGCAGAGGCAGGAAACGGAACAACCATTTTGTGGCGAATCTGGATAGTAAGCGGACGTCACAGCTCACAGCTTAGCATTAGAGATAGGGACCGAAAGCCATAAAACACTAAAGAAACTAGAAATGGTGAGTGACACCCCAGCCGTGAAGGAGATGAGAGTGCGAGGGAAGGAGAATAGTGTCATACACATTGTCCAGGGGCTGGGAAATACTTTTTATTTGCTGTGAATTGATTTGTCACATTTCCTAGGATTGTTTGTCAAATCTGTACAGGTAAAGTATAGAGCAGTAATAGGATCTTTTAAGTGGAAGTTCCAGGACTAAGGCTATGTGCACACGCTGCGGATTCACCTGCGGGTTTTTTTCACGCGGATCCGCAGGTAAAACCGCAGGTAAAGTGACCTGCGGTTTTCCTGCGGATTGGCCTGCGGTTTCACACCTCTACTATGTTAAAGGTGTGAAACCGCTGCAGAATCCACCCAAACAATTGACATGCTGCGGTTTGTAAACCGCAGCAAAACCGCGCGGAAAAAAACGCAGCATGAGCACAGCGGTTTTGAAATGCCATAGGATAACATGGTACTGTACCATGTCTGCGGAACTGCTGCATTTCCGCAGGGCCTAAACCGCTGCGGAAACGCAGCAGAATCCGCAACGTGTGCACATAGCCTTATAGTACTGAAAAACCCGTCCGTACCACAAATTTTCTCAAAGGAAAGTGGTCAGAATCATCATCAACTTGTCCAAAATGTCATAGAAAAAAGTTTATTGACAACAATTAATCAAACATTCAAATCAATAGTAATCCTATACATAGAGGGACACAAAAATGCTACTTGCTCCATTATTCATACTTTCCTGACGTGCTATGTATCTCAATATGGCCCATATACGAGTCTAACAAAGGTACATAATGCGGGGGAACTCAGAATGTCCTAAGACTACTCCGTTCTACTAATCAATCCACCCTCTATTGCACACTAGCCCAGAGCCTTATAACACAATACAGCATGAAATAACTTACATTGTATGCGGAGACTGTGCCGTGTCCCACCGCCCCGGCGCGCGTTTCTTCACACTTCTTCAGGAGGCACATATATTGTGTAGTCTTAGGACATTCTGAGTTCCCCCCGGCATTATGCACTTTTGTTAGACTCGTATATGGGCCAAATTGAGATACATAGCACATCAGGAAAGTATGAATAATGGAGCAAGAATCATTTTTGTGTTCCTCTATGTATAGGATTACTATTGATTTGAATGTTTAATTAATTGATGTCAATAAACTTTTTTCTATGACGTTTTGGACAAGATGATGATGATTCTGATCACTTTCCTTTGAGAAAATTTGTGGTACGGACGGGTTTTTCATGCTGTTTATTATGACACAAGAGTGATTTTGGGAATTTTTGGTTGGAGCTAATAGTACTGGTAGAATTCTGCTGTAAAGGAACCACCCACTGAAAAAGACAGTTCCTGGACATATTAGGCTGGCGTGTTTTACTTGTTGTGAAGGATGAGGGCAGCGGGAACATGATTTTCTACAATGAGTGAAAGGGAAAAAAAAAGCCATTTAAATGCCATTTTCACACAATCAAAAACATTGTTTTTAAAATAATTCAGAAAAGGAGGAGCCTAAAACAAGTCAGTGCAGCTGGTTGAAGAAGTCTCAAGCACAGCAGAGAACAGAAGAATTCCTGTAACCTTTTCTGTAGCTACAGACAACTCGTAATGATACACTGGTGTGAACTCCGCCATACCAGCTTTTCCTTCTGTCTCATAAATCATTTTCTGGAATATATTTTACAATGACATTGTTTCTAGAATTACATTTTCATTAAATTTATGCAGCAAAGCGAACTTAAGCCCTTGTGTATGGCGAGAGACGTCTCCCAGCGAAATCTCCAGATCGAGTAACTTATACATATGGGAAAACCAAACAAACAGGATTTTATGATACTCTGTTGGGAGATGTGCACGCTCTATGTGTCTGTATGTGGCCACCTGGTGGTTATCATGTGAATTGCACGTCAGTTTGTCAGGTCACAGATGAGCGACTCAGTTCTAGGTGTCACCACTGACTAGTCCCAAAGTGGTCACATGGTGTATGAGGAAAGATTAGTATAAAAGGTCATTATTTTTTAACCCCTTTTCGGCAGATTCACTTTGCACCAAATTTATTTGATATAATATTTTTAACTCCGCGAGGGACATTAGTGTAAAAAGTCGCAAATGGTGAATCACAATGAAAACATCTGGATAAAGAAAAGTGAAGCCAACATTGTCAAAGAGCAAGAGACGAAGCCGAGCAGAGGTTCCCAGAAAGGGAGGAAATAAAAGAATAAGGCACAAATAAAAAAGTCACAGTAAGAGCCAAAAGGTGCAAAGACAATGACAAATCACTATGTTATTGTAAGGCTCAGTATTATCTTGATTATTTCCAGAATATATCCCTATAGATGGCAGAGAGCAGATTTTTTTCTTATGGAGCTCATAGAATCATAGAATCATTGAATCGTTGAGTTGGAAGGGACCTCCTGTGCCATCTGGTCCAACCCCCTGCTCAAAGCAGGATTCGCTAAATCATCCCAGTCAGGTGTCTGTCCAGCCTCTGTTTGAAGACTTCTATTGAAGGAGAACTCACCACCTCTCGTGGCAGCTTGTTCCACTCATTGATCACTCTAACTGTCAAAAAGTTTTTTCTAATATCTAATCTGTGTCTCCTCCCATTCAGTTTCATCCCATTGCTTCTAGTCTTTCCTTGTGCAAATGAGAATAAAGTTGATCCTTCTACAATGTGACAGCCCTTGAGATATTTGTAGACAGCTATTAAGTCTCCTCTCATTCCCAAATCCTGCAACCTTTCCTCATAAGACAGGGTTTGCAGACCGGTCACCATTCTGGTTGTTCTTTTCTGAAATTGCTCCAGTTTGTTGATGTCTTTTTTAAAATGTGGTGCCCAAAACTGGACACAATATTCCAGATGAGGTCTGACCAAAGAGGAGTAGAGGGAAATAATGACTTCACGTGATCTAGACTGTATGCTTCTGTTAATACATCCTAGAATTGCATTTGCCTTTTTTGCTGCTGCATCACACTGTTGACTCATATTCAGTCTGTGATCTATTAGTATACCCAAGTCTTTTTCACATGTGCTGTTGCTTAGGCCTATTCCTCCCATTCTGTATATGCTTTTTTCATTTTTATTGCCCAGATGTAGTACTTTGCATTTTTCCCTGTTAAAAACCATTCTGTTAGTTGCTGCCCACTTCTCCAGTTTATTTATATCTTTTTGAATCCTCTCTCTCTCTTCTCTCGTATTAGCTATCCCTCCTAGCTTTGTGTCATCAGCAAATTTAATCAGTTTACCCTCAATTCCTTCATCTAAATCGTTGCTAAAGTTGTTGAACAATACAGGGCCCAGGACAGAGCCCTGTGGTACCCCACTTGAGACATTCTTCCAACTGGATGTGCAGCCATTTACGACCACTCTCTGGGTCCGATCACTAAGCCAGTTATGAATCCACCTAACAGTTGCCTTGTCCATTCCACACTTAGTCATTTTTTCAATAAGGATTGTATGAGATACTTTGTCAAATGCTTTGCTGAAGTCAAGATATACTATATCTACAGCATTTCCTTGATCCACCCAATCAGTGATTCCGTCATAGAAGGAAATTAAGTTAGTCTGACATGACTTATTAGTTACAAACCCATGCTGACTCTGTTTAATCACTTCATTCTTATCCAGGTATTGACATACATGTTGTTTAATAATTTGTTCAAAGATCTTTCCTGGTATAGAAGTCAGACTCACCGGCCTATAGTTGTCTGGGTCCACCTTCTTGCCCTTTTTGAAGATAGGAACAACATTTGCTCTTCTCCAGTCTTCTGGGACTTCTCCAAGAATTTTCAAAGATTATGGAGAGGGGTTCAAAATTTTTTCTGCTATCTCCTTCAGTATTCTGGGGTGTAATTCATCTGGACCTGGAGACTTGAATTCATTTAGGTTAGCTAAGTGTTTCCTCACTATCTTTCTGTTTATAGATATCCTGGATTCTTCTATTCCCTTAATAGGACAGTGAAGAACAGTTGGTGTTACATTTCCTTTCTGAGAGAAAACAGATGCAAAATAGGAATTTAAAAGTTCAGCCTTCTCAACATCCTGTCTTACCATTTCATCATTTTCATCCTGTAAAAATCCTATAGCATCTTTGACTTTTCTTTTACTTTTGACATATCCCCAAAATCCTTTATTATTGCTTCTGACATCTCTTGCAAGCCTCAATTCATTTTCAGCTTTAGCTAATCTGATTTGTGCCCTGCAGATTCTGCAGACAGCATTATATTCTTCTTTAGATATGCCTCCCTCTTTCCATTTTATAAATGTTTTTTTCTTCCTTTTTAGCATGTGCTTAAGTTCTGTGTTCATCCATCCTGGTTTCCTTAAATGCTTCCTATTCTTCCCTCTTTTTGGAATTGTTAACAATTGTGCTTTGAGAATTTCATTTTTCAAGATTTCCCATCCTTCCTGGACATTTTTGTCTTTAAGGATATCCAGCCATTGGATCCCTCCAATTCTCTTTCTGAGGCCCTTAAAATCTGCATTTCTGAAATCTAACCTTGACGTCTGAGTCTTCACAGGTCTTCCTCCTCTAGTTATCCAAAATTCTAAAATAGCATGGTCGCTACCTCCTAGGGTCCCAGCCACTTTTACCTCCTCAACCATTTCCTCCCTGTTTATAAGGATTAGATCCAAGGTAGCAGTTCCCCTTGTTTTCTCCCCTACCTTTTGGAAGATAAAGTTGTCAGCAAGAGAGGATAAGAATTTCCTTGACCTGTTAGTTTTGCCTGAGAGAGATTCCCAACAAATGTCTGGATAGTTGAAATTTCCCATGACAACTATGTCATATTTTTTGGAGAACTTGGCCATTTGATGCATAAAGAGTTCATCCATATCTTCAGCTTGCACGGGCGGCCTGTAGTAAATGCCTACAATGGTGTCCTTTCCATTATTCTGTCCCTGTATTCTTACCCAAACAGTTTCCACAGAACTCCCAGTCTCTGAAGCTTCAATCTCTGTGCAGATATACGCGTTTCTAACATACAATGCGACACCCCCTCCTCGTTTATCAAGTCTGTTTCTTGCAAATAAGTTGTATCCTTCTAGACTTGTATTCCAATCATGTGTATTGTCCCACCAAGTTTCAGTGATTCCAATGACATCATATTTCTTTTCCTGCGTTAGTAGTTCCAATTCTCCTTGTTTGTTGCCCATGCTTTGTGCATTAGTATAGAAACATTTTAGTTTGTGATTGGTTTCTCTTTCTCCAATATTTTTATTAATTAGATTCTTTCGTCTTTGTTCTTCCTTTCCACTTCTAATAGCAGAGTTCTCAATAGCATTTGTCAGGTGTATGGCTTTTTCTGGTCTTTTGCTTCCCTTCCCATGTTGTTCTAGTTTAAAGCTCTCCTTACAAGTGTAGCAAGGCGACTTCCAAATACATGTTTTCCAGTCTTCGTAAGTAAATCTACTAGAGGCACAGAATTACATGAAAACATTCCAGCTACATTCAGTCACCACTAGAGGGAGACAGCTGCCTGAGGCTTTATTATTGAGTTCAATGTATAAGTAGTATAATGGTGATCACTGATCGCCATAATGATCACTATTGAAAAGCAGATGTCAGGACTAAAATTCACTACATGTAGACTGTCTGTCTCATTAGACGGTCAAATCCAAGTTAGCTTGTCTTTGTGACTGTGTAATTATCATTCTCCAGTTCCCTCCAATGTTTTCAGTTTTTACAAATCATCACTTAAATGTTTTATTGATACCTGCAGCTGTAAAAATAGGAGCTGTATAAATCTGTATGTAGGGAGCTCCCTCTAGTGGTGGCTGTATAAATCTGTATGTAGTGAGCTCCCCTAGTGGTTGCTGTATAAATCTGTATGTAGTGAGCTCCTCCTAGTGGTGGGTATATAAATCTGTATGTAGAGAGTTCCCTCTAGTGGTGGCTGTATAAATCTGTATGGAGTGAGCTTCACTTAGTGGTGGATGTATAAATCTGTATGTAGTGAGCTCCCTCTAATGGTGGCTGCATAAATCTGTATGTAGTGAGCTCCCCCTAGTGGTGGCTGTATAAATCTGTATGTAGAGAGCTCCCCCTAGTGGTGGCTGCATAAATCTGTATGTAGTGAGTTCCCTCTAGTGGTGGCTGTATAAATATGTATGTAGTGAGCTTCCCTTAGTGGTGGATGTATAAATCTGTATGCAGTGAGCTCCCCCTAGTGATGCATTTATAAATTTGTATGTAGTGAGCTCCTCCAAGTGGTGGCTGTATAAATGTGTATGTAGTGAGCTCCCTCTAGTGGTGGCTGTGTAAGTCTGTATATAGTGAGCTCCCCCTAGTGGTGGCTGTATAACTCTGTATGTAGAGAGCTCCCCCTAGTGGTGGCTACATAAATCTGTATGTAGTGAGCTCCCTCTAGTGGTGGTTGTATAAATCTGTATGTAGTGAGCTCCCCCTAGTGATGCATTTATAAATTTGTATGTAGTGAGCTCCTCCAAGTGGTGGCTGTATAAATGTGTATGTATTGAGCTATCTCTAGTGGTGGCTGTGTAAGTCTGTATATAGTGAGCTCCCCCTAGTGGTGGCTGTATAACTCTGTATGTAGAGAGCTCCCCCTAGTGGTGGCTACATAAATCTGTATGTAGTGAGCTCCCTCTAGTGGTGGTTGTATAAATCTAAAAACAAAACAATGTATACACCGGCGCTACCTCTGGTGTGAACTAGAGCTGCAGGTGCTTAGTCAGCCTCTGTGCTAACAGCTGGCAAAAGAACAGTAAACATAAACCAAAATGACAAGAAAGCACCGCGCTAAAGTTGTTGCAATAAATACCAGAATGCCCAATTGAAAAGATCAAAAAGAACAGTTAAATGAATTAGTCATAGAAATGTATCATGCGGCTGGGTAAAGTAAAGAGATTGCCTACCTTAGGGTAAGTATGTGATCCAGTATGGAGGAGTAATAAAAGATCCAGGTAATCCCCAGAGACAACCTGTGGCAGGGGGATCCTCTAACCTGGAGCCGGGAGATGTGAGCCGACTAGTTCACAAATCGTAGCGTGAAGTCACAGTGGCAACTGCGATCCTGAGGTGCAATCAAGGTACAGGGAGAGTAGGGCCCGGGGAGCGTCCTCCCCTAGATGGGAGCCCGCCTGAACCCTCACCTGAAGACAGAAGCACACGGCATGCGCCGGCCGGGAGACGCCGCTGGCAATGCCGGAGTGTGGATGGGGGCATGGTCTGGGTGACGTCACCTAGAGCAGAGGGCTGAGAGCTGGGGAACGGAGGCTGAGGGGGGCCAACCAACGCGTTTCGAAGGTGCACGGACCTTCTTCATCAGCCCTGATTTATGAACTAGGCGGCTCACATCTCCTGGCTCCAGTTTAGAGGATCCCCCACCTGCATGATACATTTCTATGACTAAATCATTTAATTGTTCTTTTTGATCTTTTCCATTGGGCATTCTGGTATTTATTGCAGCAACTTTAGCACGGTGCTTTCTTGTCATTTTGGCTGTATAAATCTGAATATAGAGAGTTCATCCCAGTGGTGGCTATATAAATTAATATGTAGTGAGCTCCCCCTAGTGGTAGCTATGTAAATCTATATGTAGTGAGCTCCCCCTAATGGTGGCTGTATAGATTTGAATGTAGTGAACTCCCTCTAGTGGTGGCTGTATAAATTTGTGAGTAGTGAGCTCTCTTTAGTGGTGGATATATAAATTTGTAGGTAATGAGCACCCCCTAGTGGTGGCTGTATAAATCTGTATGTAGTGAGCTCCCCCTAGTGGTGGCTGTATAAATCTGTATGTAGTGAGCTCCTCCTAGTGGTGGGTATATAAATCTGTATGTAGAGAGTTCCCTCTAGTGGTGGCTGTATAAATCTGTATGTAGTGAGCTCCCCCTAGTGGTGGCTGTATAAATCTGTATATAGTGAGCTCCCTCTAGTGGTTGCTGTATAAATCTGTATGTAGTGAGCTCCCTCTAGTGGTGACTGTATAAATCTGAATGTTGTGAGCTCCCTCTAGTGGCAACTGTTCAAATCTATATGTGGTGAGCTCCCTCTAGTGTGAGCTGTATAAATCTGTATGTAGTGAGCTCTTCCTTATAGGTAGCTCTTCAAATCTATATCTGATGATGTCCCTCTAGTGGTGGCTGTAATTCCCAGGGGTGGGGAACCTTTTTTTCTGCCAAGGGCCATTTGGAATTTTATAATAGCATTTGGGGGCCGTATAAAACTAACTGCAGAAAAGGATTTCCAGTTTGTCAAGGAGCGCTTCCGGCTGATTCATTAATTACTCCGAATATTTCAAGGAATATCCAGTTTATTGTTAGACATAAAAACACAACGCGTTTCGGCTATACATAAAATTAGCCTTCATCAGGTAAAATCATATATACCTTTAAAAGACACATTTATATAGGGGAAAAAAAAGTTTCACCCTTCAATCAATTATCATTGATTAAAAACACATGCACACCTCTCCAAACTGTTGGCAGGCTAGTGGTAGGTGAAATCTAAGAAGATTGCAAAATCCCCGTGCTCAAACAGGGAAATGATTGTAAAAGATAAAAAGAATATATATATATATATATATATATATATATATATATATATATATACAAACACATATATACGTGTATGTATGTCTAACAATAAACTGGATATTCCTTGAAATATTTGGAGTAATTAATGAATCAGCCGGACGCGCTCCTTGACAAACTGGAAATCCTTTTCTGCATTCTCTGACGAATCTCCTACACGGTAGCCAGTGGCGGATTAAGTGGACTATGGGCCCGGGGCTGTTCATAAAACCTGGGCCGCTGTACCCCACTTCCCAGGAAAACATTTTCTGTCAAAATTTTGTGGCTCTTCTCACATAAACACTGCATATGCTGATTTTTAGGTATACAAATTGTAACATTTATTAGACCATAAAAAAAAAGAAAAATTACTTTTTTCTCACAATAAATTGTATTGTATGGTCAAACAATATAAATAATATTAAATCGGCAGGGCCGGACTGGGACTAAAATTCAGCCCTGGCATTTGAAGTTACACAGGCCCACTAGTCACATGGTGACTATATAATATCTTTGTACACTTGTAGTTTACAAGAAGTGAGAGGAGATTAACACGACTATATAACATGTAGTCACAGCTGTGCTCAGTATTTCAGCTCAGTCCTATTTATTGCTTTTAGGTACAGTACTCCTCCCAAAGCTCTGTCCCCTTTTGTATGCATGATTACAGAATTCCTGGCAGAACTGCTCTCTATTGGGCAACCAGACCCCCTGGTCATAGCCGCCCCTATCATACCTCCCAACTTTTGAAGAAGGGAAAGACGGACAAAGACTGCGGCGCGTGAAGCGAGCGGCTGCAAATTTTGGCCACGCCCAGCCACACCCATTTCACTACTAGTCACACCCATGTCCACACCTAATTGCACCCATTTAGCACTGCTGATCACACTGACTGGTACTGAGAGCACAGTGGCTGGCATTATGGGCACACTGACTGGCACTAAGGAAGAGAGAAAACAGAGAGAGAGAGAAAAAAGAAAACAGAGAGAGCGAGAAAGAAAGGGGAAAGAAAGAAAGAAAGAACAGTGAGAGACAAAGAAAGAACAGTGAGAGACAGAGAAAGAACAGAGAGAGAAAGAAAGAGGGGAAAGAAAGAAAGAACAGTGAGAGACAGAGAAAGAACAGAGAGAGAAAGAAAGAGGGGAAAGAAAGAAAGAACAGAGAGAGACAGAGAAAGAACAGAGAGAGAAAGAAAGAAGTAAAGAAAAGAAAGAAAACAGAGAGAAAGAGAGGAAAGAAAAAGAAAGAAAGAGGGGAAATAAAGAACAGAGAGAGAGAGACGAAAGAAAAAGAAAGAAAGAGGGGAAGAAAGAACAGAGAGAGAAAAAAGAAAGAACAGAGAGAGAAAAAAAGAACAGAGAGAGACAGAGAAAGAACAGAGAGAGAAAGAAAGAAGTAAAGAAAAGAAAGAAAGAACAGAGAGAAAGAGAGGAAAGAAAAAGAAAGAAAGAGGGGAAATAAAGAACAGAGAGAGAGAGACGAAAGAAAAAGAAAGAAAGAGGGGAAGAAAGAACAGAGAGAGAAAAAAGAAAGATTAGAGAGAGAAAGAAAGAACAGAGAGAGAAAGAAAGAACAGAGAGAGAAAGAAAATGAGGGAAAGACAGAACAGAGAATGAAAGAACAGAGAAAGAAAGAAAAAGAGAGAAAGAAATAAAGAAAGATTCTACAAAGATACTATAGCAGCCCGGCTCCCATTGTAGTGCCCACCTGAGCCTCCCGGTGCAGGACCTATCATGATCCGCTCACATGGCCGGCATCCCCGATTCCAAGGCGATCCTGCTGTCTGCGCTGTCGGAGGAGGACACGGTGATGGATCTGAAGCATTCCTGGTTCCATCACAATCTCCTCAAGAAATTATCTCATTTCCCGTCAGCTTCCAGCATATCACTTCAGGTGGAACGTCATGTGTGTGTTTTAAAATGCTCCTCGGGGCTCCGCTGTGTACTCCTGTGTCCGTGGGAAAAACCCGCTTTGTATGCTTTGTACACACTTGGCTCCGCTCCGTACATCCCATACACATATGGCTCCACTTCAGACACACACGGCTCCACTCCGACCACCTCGTACACGCGTGGCTCCTCTCCGTACACCTCATACACGCGCGGCTCCTCTCCGTACACCTCGTACACATGTGGCTCCGCTCCGTACACCTCGTACACACACGGCTCCTCTCCGTACACCTCGTACACACGACTCCTCTCCGTACACCTCGTACACACGGCTCCGCTCCGTACACCTCGTACACACGGCTCCTCTCCGTACACCTCGTACACACGCGGCTCCGCTCCGTACACACGGCTCCGCTCTGTACACCTCGTACACACGGCTCCGCTCCGTACACCCCGTACACACGCGGCTCCACTCCGTACACCTCGTACACACGGCTCCGCTCCGTACACCTCGTACACACGCGGCTCTGCTCCGTACACCTCGTACACACGGCTCCGCTCCGTACACCCCGTACACACACGGCTCCGCTCCGTACACCTCGTACACACGGCTCCGCTCCGTACACCTCGTACACACGCGGCTCTGCTCCGTACACCTCGTACACACGGCTCCGCACACCTCGTACACGCGGCTCCGCTCCGTACACCTCGTACACACGGCTCCGCTCCGTACACCTCGTACACACGGCTCCGCTCCGTACACCTCGTACACCCACGCTCCGCTCCGTACACCTCGTACACCCACGGCTCCGCTCCGTACACCTCGTACACACGGCTCCTCTCCGTACACCTCGTACACACACGGCTCCGCTTCGTACACCTCGTACACCCACGGCTCCACTCCGTACACCTCGTACACACAGCTCCGCTCCGCACACCTCGTACACACGCGGCTCGGCTCCGTACACCTCGTACACACGGCTCCGCTCCGCACACCTCGTACACACACGGCTCCTCTCCGTACACCTCGCACACACACGGCTCCGCTCCGTACACCTCGTACACACGGCTCCGCTCCGCACACCTCGTACACACGCGGCTCGGCTCCGTACACCTCGTACACACGGCTCCGCTCCGCACACCTCGTACACACACGGCTCCTCTCTGTACACCTCGCACACACACAGCTCCGCTCCGTACACCTCGTACACACGGCTCCGCTCCGCACACCTCGTACACACGCGGCTCGGCTCCGTACACCTCGTACACACGGCTCCGCTCCGCACACCTCGTACACACACGGCTCCTCTCTGTACACCTCGCACACACACAGCTCCGCTCCGTACACCTCGTACACACGGCTCCTCTCCGTACACCTCGCACACACACGGCTCCGCTCCGTACACCTCGTACACACACGGCTCCGCTCCGTACACCTCGTACACACACGGCTCCGCTCCGTACACCTCATACACACACAGCTCTGCTACATCCACACTGTAAATCCTGACCCCACACATACTTACCTCAACCAACACCATGACAACAGCAAAGCAGAGTCTTGCAGACAGTAGAGGCAAGGCTGAGCGCACAGGACCTGTGATGAGGTCACAGGAGGGGCGGAGTCAGGGGTGACATGATCGGGGGGGGGGGTCTGGACAAAGGCTCCTGATCATGTGACCCCCTGACTCCTCCCCTCCTGTGACCTAATCACAGGTCCTGCGAACAGAGCGAGCAGGCAAGCGAGTGCGACACTGTGAGTGGGGGCGGGGGCGGGTCTCATGCTACGGCGAGGATGGGGTGTGTGTGGGAGGGGCGTGGCGTCTTATCTCCCTGCAGTGCGGGAGGAACTTGAAACTATCACTGCCATGCCCGCAGAGGGCCGGCGGCAGAAGCCACAGTGGCCGCAGCAGCTGGCAAGCGGCCAGATGATCGGGCGCTGCCGCCCGCGGCCCACGTGACAGCGGCCCAGCGGGAAAATGCCCGGTTGGTTATATTGCCAATCTGGGCCTGTAAATCGGCTGTTCCCGAATTTGGCGCCCCCCCGGGCGGTGAATGGCCTGCTCGGATGCGGGGTCTGGAAAGGAATAAAATGGCCGCGCTTGGGAGGGGGTACCGGCCTGGCCGGCTACTGGTTAGGGATGTTAATGATTAATCACACAGTCACAGACAGACATTGATTTCTGACACACTGCCTGCGACAGTGCTCCCAGGCAGCACAGACAGTAATGTGCTCAGCTCCGCCTCCTGTGCCCCTGGCCGCAGTATAAGTTACACTTATATATATATATAAAACGATACCAAATGGAACAATTCGCAATGTACCCCAGGTGAGTTCACCATTTGTAAAATTATGACTCAAAGGGGATCGATAATGGACACTCCCACATAACATGTTAACACAAAAAAATGGAGTGAAAGTCCAAAATATTTTAGAAACGTAAGAAATTTATTATACATAAAAATCGTACTGACAATTATAAACAACATCTACAATGAAGGAATCGGGTAATATCAGCTGCTAATTGTCCTGTCCATATAATATTAAGTGAAAAGGAGCCAAGTGCTTCTTGTAATGATGGGCCATAAAACCGGGACACAAAGTGTAGGGAAGAACCCAGGTGCGCACCCTGAGGAACAACCCCGTTATCCCGTGCTAAAGTGCTTACCCATCATGTGCTCCAGCTTCCAGGACAAGTGCAGCGCCGCCACGCTGCACTTGCCCTGGTGGCGGCGCTGCACTTGTCCTGGAGCACATGATGGGTAAGCACTTTAGCACGGGATAACGGGGTTGTTCCTCAAATAAATTTCTTATGTTTCTAAAATATTTTGGACTTTCACTCCATTTTTTTGTGTTAACATATAAGTTACACTTAGGCTGTGTGCACACGCTACGGATTAGGTGCGGATTCATCCGCGCGGATTTTGTAAAATCCGCAGGTGAAACCGCAGTTCAAAATACCTGCGGTTTTACCTGCGGATTGCTCTGCGGTTTTGCCCTGCGGTTTTTCATCTCCTCAATAGAGGAGATGGCAAACCGCAGGAGAATCCGCAGAAAGAATTGACATGTCAAAAACCGCTGCGGAACCGCAGCAAAATCCGCAGTGTGTGCACACAGCCTTACACAGGCTGCCTGCGAATGCCTGGCTGCTGTGTGTGTGAGTGACTCTGTGTGACACTGAGGAAGGAAGCCGCCCACAGGGAGAGCTCAGCAGCTGACTGAGCATGGAGGGAGGCTGGGGAGAGGCAGAGCATCCTCCTCCCAAATGGTGAGTGACCTGTGACCCACCTGCGCTAGCCGCTGCCAAAATCTCCTGCTAATACTCAGTCCTCTTCTCTCCTCACTGTGCCTCGGCCGGCCGCCTCCACGCTTCTCTCCCGAGTCCCACAGCACAGAGAGGAGGAATTTCTGCTCCTGCCGTGCTGCGCCGCCCCCACACACGTGCCGCCTGGGGCGGCCCGCCCCCCCGCACCCCCCCGCAACCCCCCGCAACCCCCTTCCTACGCCACTGGGAGGCGGCGGCTCACACAGATGCCGACCAGATTGGCCCCTGCCCTGGGCCCCCAAAAAACCTTGGGCCCGGGGCGACCGCCCCATCCGCCCCTATTAAGATCCGCCACTGAAGGTAGTTCGTTCCACCTGTTTTGAGCTGCAGGCCGGCAGATCCAGACGATCACTCCAGTACCCAAACACAGGGTTATACGCTGAGCAACAAGACACCAAAAAGGTGAGAAGAATTTTTTATTTCTATCTGACATAATTAAAACTCTGCACTTAGATCTGCGCCCTCCTTCTTTTTCTGGATATTTCTTGAAATATTTGGAGTAATTAATGAATCATCTGGAAGCGCTCCCTGACAAACTGGAAATCCTTTTCTGTATAAAATTAACTGAAACTTTAGCCAACTATATTTATTCAAACATTTAAATAACTTGCAGCCCCCCCACACACACACAGTATAGTGCAACTCCCCCAATACACAGCATAGTGCAGCTCCCTCAACACACAGTATAGTTCAGCTCCCCAACACACAGTATAGTCAGCTCCCCCCACACACAGTATAGTGCAGCTCCCCCACACACAGTATAGTGCAGCTCCCCCCACACACAGTATAGTGCACCTCTCCCACACACAGTATAGTGCAGCTCCCCCCACACACAGTATAGTGCAGCTTCCCCACACACAGTATAGAGCAGCTCCCCCACACACAGTATAGAGCAGCTCCCCCCAACACACAGTGTAGTTCAGCTTCCCCAACACACACTATAGTGCAGCTCCCCCAACACACAGTATAGTGCAGCTCCCCCAACACACAGTATAGTGCAGCTCCCCCCACACACAGTATAGTGCACCTCCCCTCCACATACAGTATAGTGCAGCTCCCCCCAAGACACAGTTTAGTTCAGCTCCCCCAACACACATTACAGTGCAGCTCCACCCCACACAGTATAGTACAGGCGCAGCTCCCCCAATACACAGTATAGTGCAACCTCTGCACTCACACACACACACACTCACACAATACTCACCCCTCCTCCTTGTTCCCCGTGCCGCTCCAGGCTCCACTCCGATCTCTTCAGCTCCACTGCTGGCACAATGTGGCACACGATGATGTGACGTCATTGTGCACCCGTTAAGTCACAAGCAGAGGGGGAGTGATAGGAGAGGGAGCGTTAGACGCTCTCTCCTCCATCACTGCTTTCAAATGTATTGGTGTCTATGATGCCGATAAGTTGAATGAGCGATGGGGGCGGCGCTGGGCCACATAGCGGCCGTCTGCGCGCAACTCTGAAGAACTAAAGGACCCGAAAGGGCAAAGTGGCTGCGGGCCACACCAGATGTTATAGCTGGTCATATACGGCCCACGTTCCGGACGTTCCCCATCCCTGTTGTACATTATTATCATATTTGGGGGGTCGCATCTGTAAAGGGTACCGCAATGGGCACCATACATTAGTCATCCTATTGACTGTCGCCCAGCTATACCTATAGGGATACATTGGTACAATGTCACAGAAGCGGACATCTCGTTACACCATTTCTAAGGGATTTTTATGATTTGATGCTGTGTAGTAGGACTGTGGTGGAGGTGAGGCCATGACGCCGCTCTATTATTATAATACTGTTTTATAATCTGAACATTAAGATGAAAATATAATACAATTTACCTGCAGAGTTGCAGCTTGTTGTGTCATAGCGGATGCTGTACTCCGATTCGGGGGAACGGCAGATCACATCCCAGAATCCCCTTGGAATATCGCAGCAATCATCACTGGTGTCTTTTATATATCGGTTGCACTTTTCACAGTGCTGAGCAATTTTCCAGTCACCTTGGTAGAGAAGTTCCCAGTGAATAATGGTCTTGTTGATTGCTGCATTACAGGGGACGTCTTGGTCTACAGTCTTCTTTGACGTGCATTAAGACAAAATCCTCATTAAGTCCGAGGTTTAGAAGTCTTTATCTTGCGCAATGAATTAAAGATGGGCTGAATTACAGAGAAGATTCTCATCAGATTCCAAATATTGTATTAATGCATAAGCAGAGTGAGAGCTCCTATCACGGGAAAAACGGATCCAGCAGAGCTGACAACTGAGACAGTGCAGATAGAGAGGACAGTTCTGACAACCAACATGTAAGGTGTAAACTCCTGGAAATGAACAAGTAGAGAGAAAGATCCTGACAACTAATGCACAAAGGAAGCAAACTGCAAAAAAAAGTCCTAAATGCCTGTCTCGGACAACCAATGGAGGCTGCAATCACTTATCAATGTTTCGTGGTCTATATACAGCCCCCAATGTCCTAACCGACCTCGGGTCTTCTCATCGAACTCATTACATCAAATATGCCTTTAGGTCAGGAGACCTTTGGTAGGTCAAGACTCTGTGGTTTGTACACAGACCATGAAACACAAAGGTGGGAACCCAGCTATATGCTATAGTCACATTGTGGACTGCATTTATCGCCATCATTGGGTTTGAATGCTCAAGAAGAACATGCCTGACAGTGGCCACAGACAGGATGGATGTCCAGTCATCCATCCACCACAGGAACCTATTATAAAAACATAATAATGCACAGTAAACATTTTTGGTCTCTATCTTGTGATTGAGGCTCTCTGGAAATGAAACATGAAAAATTGGGTGAAAAGTCCTCCTTAGACACTCAGAGATGAGGATACAACGGGTCAAGGAGATGTGGATAACACTGGCCAGGATCTGTACATAGAAGTATATGAAGAGGATATTTGTCAGGATCTGTAGATACATGGAGATAAAGAGGACACTGGTCAGAATGTGTAGATACACGGAGACAGGGAGGTCATTGGTCAGGATATGTACATACACGGAGATGAGGACACTGGTCAGGATCTGTAGATACACAGACATGATGAGGACAACGTTCAAGATCTGCAGATACACGGAGATGAGGAGGACAATGGTCAGGTTATGTACATACATGGAGATGAGGACACTGGTCAGGATATGTAGATACACGGAGATGAGGAGGACAGTGGTCAGGATATGTAGATACACATAGATGACAAGGACAATGGTCAAGATCTGTAGATACACAGAGATGAAGAGGACAATGGTCAGGATGTGTAGATACACGGAGATGAGGATGACATCGGTCAGGAATTGTACATACATGGAGATGAGGAGGTTAATTGTAAAAATATGTAGATACACTGAAATGAGGAGGTGACTGCTCAGGATATGTATATACATGAAGATAAGGAGGACATTGGTCAGGATATGTAGATACAAGGTGTGAGGCAGTGACTGGTGTTACAGGTGAGGGTCACTGTATGTTTCCCTCAGGATGCGCACAAAGACGTATTGAGGCCATGAGAGAGCACTGCAGTCACAGGCGTAGCTGTTGTTGCATTGCAGACTAAAGTGACTATAGGTCTTGGACATGCTGGTTGTCTAAGGCAGATTTAGGGAAAACCTGCTCTGGGCTTTTGTTTCAGACTGCAGATGGTAGTGGTGCAGTCCGTTTCATTCCTGGCCGGGTTTTCCATGTAGCTGAAGGCCACAGGTTGCTAGTTAAAAACCCTGCAGTATAGGGTTTGGGTGTGTCAGGTTCAGGGTCAGTTTCAGGCTAGTCAGTTTGCTAGTGTAGGGAGACGGACCTGGCTAATAGTTTCTCTCTCGTGTCAGGGCCAGAACTGTCGGGGCTGTCACCATTGTTGTCAGGGGAAAGACTTTCTGGCTGGAAGAGACTTTTGCACCTGACTGTAGGGAGCGGGTCGGAGATAAAAGTGACGGAGGCCTCTGGCGGGAAGACAGTGTGTGCTACAGGAGAAGGTTGACTCCCTCTCTGCAGACCGACGCCAACTAGCAGGCCCGCTTTGCGTGCTCTCATCCCCCGCACATACAAACTGTGTCCCTCCAGAGACCATTAATTCTGTCGTCCCTGACTTGACTAGGTTGAACCGTTCCCTACCACTGACTGCTACCGGGCCGCGACACAGTGCTCACCAAACAGTGCACGCTGAAGCAGGTAGCATGATTGCGGCCTCCATTCCGGGACTTCGTTCACCAATTGCGGTTCCACAGATACCCACTCGAGCAGTACCCTGTTCCAAGACCCCAATACTACGCGTGGGAAGGCCAGGATATGTTGCCTTCATTAAGAGACAGTGTTTCACCTTTCTCCGGGACCAGTTCAGGAACTTCATGTGTCACCGATGGCACCATCGTGGGATTTTCCAGCCAACTCTGTCCGGGAACCACAGACTGATAAGTTAACCCGTTATTTGAACCCATACTCTTCCCTTATCCTCCTTCTCCCTGCGTGGAGTATTCACTGTTGCAATAACTCTTTATAAACAACCCGTTAACTCTTGCTCTGCCTCCTGTTCGTCACTGCATCCCGCGTTCCTGCTAGAACCTTACACTACAGTGCAGAGCAGTCGGCTCTGTATAACTCCACCTGTGTGAGGCAACACAGGAAAGCTGAGCTTGGCACCCTGGCACCCTGAGCCTGGCACCCACAACATACCCAGCGGTGCAGTCACCCACGGCAGCTGGTCTCAGGAGGTGGACTGGCATGTTTATTGACTGTAATCCAGAGCATATGGTTCTCGGCTGCAATCCGGTGGATATCATGTGCTGTGCATTATTTGTGAGTTAAACAATAAAAAGACTTTTGTTTACTTTTGTTTTGGAACGTTACTGTGGTCACTGCCTGTCTAACACACTGCATCAGCCCCGCTGCACTACAAAGGAGATGAGGAGAACACTGGTCAGGATAAGTACATACATGACGATGAGGAGGTCACTGCTCAGGATATGTAGATACATGGAGATGAGGAGGATACTGGTCAGAATGTGTAGATACACATAGATGAAGAGGACACTGCTCAGGATATGTAGACACACGAAGATGAGGAGGACACTGGGCAGGAAATGTACATACATGGACATGAGGAAGACACTTGTCAGGATTTATAGATACATGGAGATGAGGAGGTCACTGTTAAGGATATGTAGATACAAGGAGATGAGGACACTGGTCAGGATATGTAGGTACATGGAGATGAGGAGGACACTGGTCAGGAAATGTAGATACATGGAGATGAGGAGAACACTGGTCAGGAAATGTAGATACATGGAGATGAGGAGGGCACTGGTCAGGAAATGTAGATACATGGTGATGAGGAGGGCACTGGTCAGGATACATAGATACATGGAGATGAGGAGGGCACTGGTCAGGATATGTAGATACATGGAGATGAGGAGGATACTGGTCAGGAAATGTAGATACATGGTGATGAGGAGGGCACTGGTCAGGAAATGTAGATACATGGTGATGAGGAGGGCACTGGTCAGGATACATAGATACATGGAGATGAGGAGGATACTGGTCAGGATATATAGATACATGGAGATGAGGAGGATACTGGTCAGGATATGTAGATACATGGAGATGAGGAGGATACTGGTCAGGATGTGTAGATACACGGAGATGAGGATGACATCGGTCAGGAATTGTACATACATGGAGATGAGGAGGTTAATTGTAAAAATATGTAGATACACTGAAATGAGGAGGTGACTGCTCAGGATATGTATATACATGAAGATAAGGAGGACATTGGTCAGGATATGTAGATACAAGGTGTGAGGCAGTGACTGGTGTTACAGGTGAGGGTCACTGTATGTTTCCCTCAGGATGCGCACAAAGACGTATTGAGGCCATGAGAGAGCACTGCAGTCACAGGCGTAGCTGTTGTTGCATTGCAGACTAAAGTGACTATAGGTCTTGGACATGCTGGTTGTCTAAGGCAGATTTAGGGAAAACCTGCTCTGGGCTTTTGTTTCAGACTGCAGATGGTAGTGGTGCAGTCCGTTTCATTCCTGGCCGGGTTTTCCATGTAGCTGAAGGCCACAGGTTGCTAGTTAAAAACCCTGCAGTATAGGGTTTGGGTGTGTCAGGTTCAGGGTCAGTTTCAGGCTAGTCAGTTTGCTAGTGTAGGGAGACGGACCTGGCTAATAGTTTCTCTCTCGTGTCAGGGCCAGAACTGTCGGGGCTGTCACCATTGTTGTCAGGGGAAAGACTTTCTGGCTGGAAGAGACTTTTGCACCTGACTGTAGGGAGCGGGTCGGAGATAAAAGTGACGGAGGCCTCTGGCGGGAAGACAGTGTGTGCTACAGGAGAAGGTTGACTCCCTCTCTGCAGACCGACGCCAACTAGCAGGCCCGCTTTGCGTGCTCTCATCCCCCGCACATACAAACTGTGTCCCTCCAGAGACCATTAATTCTGTCGTCCCTGACTTGACTAGGTTGAACCGTTCCCTACCACTGACTGCTACCGGGCCGCGACACAGTGCTCACCAAACAGTGCACGCTGAAGCAGGTAGCATGATTGCGGCCTCCATTCCGGGACTTCGTTCACCAATTGCGGTTCCACAGATACCCACTCGAGCAGTACCCTGTTCCAAGACCCCAATACTACGCGTGGGAAGGCCAGGATATGTTGCCTTCATTAAGAGACAGTGTTTCACCTTTCTCCGGGACCAGTTCAGGAACTTCATGTGTCACCGATGGCACCATCGTGGGATTTTCCAGCCAACTCTGTCCGGGAACCACAGACTGATAAGTTAACCCATTATTTGAACCCATACTCTTCCCTTATCCTCCTTCTCCCTGCGTGGAGTATTCACTGTTGCAATAACTCTTTATAAACAACCCGTTAACTCTTGCTCTGCCTCCTGTTCGTCACTGCATCCCGCGTTCCTGCTAGAACCTTACACTACAGTGCAGAGCAGTCGGCTCTGTATAACTCCACCTGTGTGAGGCAACACAGGAAAGCTGAGCTTGGCACCCTGGCACCCTGAGCCTGGCACCCACAACATACCCAGCGGTGCAGTCACCCACGGCAGCTGGTCTCAGGAGGTGGACTGGCATGTTTATTGACTGTAATCCAGAGCATATGGTTCTCGGCTGCAATCCGGTGGATATCATGTGCTGTGCATTATTTGTGAGTTAAACAATAAAAAGACTTTTGTTTACTTTTGTTTTGGAACGTTACTGTGGTCACTGCCTGTCTAACACACTGCATCAGCCCCGCTGCACTACAAAGGAGATGAGGAGAACACTGGTCAGGATAAGTACATACATGACGATGAGGAGGTCACTGCTCAGGATATGTAGATACATGGAGATGAGGAGGATACTGGTCAGAATGTGTAGATACACATAGATGAAGAGGACACTGCTCAGGATATGTAGACACACGAAGATGAGGAGGACACTGGGCAGGAAATGTACATACATGGACTTGAGGAAGACACTTGTCAGGATTTATAGATACATGGAGATGAGGAGGTCACTGTTAAGGATATGTAGATACAAGGAGATGAGGACACTGGTCAGGATATGTAGATACATGGAGATGAGGAGGACACTGGTCAGGAAATGTAGATACATGGAGATGAGGAGAACACTGGTCAGGAAATGTAGATACATGGAGATGAGGAGGGCACTGGTCAGGAAATGTAGATACATGGTGATGAGGAGGGCACTGGTCAGGATACATAGATACATGGAGATGAGGAGGATACTGGTCAGGATATATAGATACATGGAGATGAGGAGGATACTGGTCAGGATATGTAGATACATGGAGATGAGGAGGGTACTGGTCAGGATATGTAGATACATGGTGATGAGGAGGGCACTGGTCAGGAAATATAGATACATGGAGATGAGGAGGATACTGGTCAGGATATATAGATACATGGAGATGAGGAGGGTACTGGTCAGGATATGTAGATACATGGAGATGAGGAGGACACTGGTCAGGATACATAGATACATGGAGATGAGGAGGGCACTGGTCAGGATACGTATATACATGGAGATGAAGAGGACACTGGTCAGGATATGTAGATACATGGAGATGAGGAGTGCACTGGTCAGGATATGTAGATACATGGTGATGAGTACACTGGTTTCGGCAGCTTTGGAAAAAATGCTACAAAGTAAGACGTTTTTAAAAAATTAAAGTGTTAAACAGTTTATGTTTTATCAAAGACCAAAATGCAAAGTGAATGAAGAAAAAGAGAAATGAAAATAAAATCAATATTTGGTGACCGTTCTTTGCTTTCAAAACAATACTAAATCATTAATTAATCTAGAAAACTTGCACAGAATCAGAGATGTTGTAGGGCCATAGTCATGTGTATGGGTGACCAATTATACCAAACAGGTGATAATCACCATCAATTTTCTATATAGTCTAAAACTCAGTGATTAACTGAAACGGAAATAGCTGTGTGGGAGGCTGAAAGTTGGGTAAGGAACAACCAAACTCTACTACAAAGGTGAAGATTTGGAAGACAGTCTAACGTCATAGGTTTTTACACCATGGCAAAACTGAGAATAGCAACAAGAACAATGTAGTTATAGTTATAAGCTAACTATCTCTCAAGCAAAGATTTCCAAACAGATTGTAGTTTCAGCATGTGCAGTTCAAGCTTCTCACGGGTATATCGCAACAGAGAGGAACCAGAAGACCGCAGTGTCTGATTTCTCCTACTCCTGCACTGATTAGAAGCACTTCACCTTCGCGCCCATTCGCACCCTTCTGAGCCCACATCTTTTCCGGCAATATCAGGCAGATCCAAAGATCTCATCTGCACCAAAATGGTATCATTAAACACATCAGCTCAGCACGCAAAAAATAAGCCCTCACCCAACCCGAGATCACGAAAAATGGAAACGTTATGGGTACCGGAAAATGACACTTTTTTTTATCAAACTTTGGACTTTTTTTTTTCACCACTGTCTAGCACTCATTGTCAGAGCTAGGTCCATGCTGCATGGCTGGAGGTTGTTGTTGGTTATTATAGGAGAAGGCAGTTGGTGGATTTATCTGAGACTGTTGTGAGCTTTTGAGTGTGTGCTAATCTTCTTCTCCTGCTTTGTTTTTTTCCCCATCTTTCACTCCCCAGTGCATACCTCTGTGATATGTGTGAGTATATTTGTATGACTGGTATTTTTTGTTTACCACTGTTTGTATTACCTTGTTAGTCTGGTTGGTGTATTCCTGTACACTACTATTCCCCTCTTCCCTGGGTAGGGGAAGGGCACAGACTGAGGGCGCATTCAGGAGCTAAGGCAAGGTATGTGGCCCCGGTGTCTTCACCATGAGAAGTAATCCAGGGAACATGGTGAGTGGGACAGGGGAGGAGCCCCTGGTCATTGGATACTCGACAACAGTCGTGACAAAGCTCTTTCGGAGAAGAATCAAGAAATGAGCATTGTTAAGAACCGTAGATGCATCATGTTACTTTCCTTCAATATCAGAAGATGTTCAACAGTGCCATCAGCTCAGAACTGGCAGCAAACAGTGGGACCAGCTGCAACCATCTACTGTTTGCAGAAGTCTGACCAGAAGTCGTCTTCATGGAGAATTGTGAACAAAAAACAAACCTTCTACATAAAATCAAGGGCACGTGAACAAACTATTCAGGAAAACTAACAAACTGGAGCAGGTCTCTGGACTGAGGAGTCTCAATGTGAAATATTTGACTGTAACAGTAGCAGTTTGTTCCCTGGAGCGGGAAAGCGGCACAATAATGAGGGTCTGCAGGAGCATGGTTGTAGGTTCTGCAAGTTTATGATTGCCTAAAGATACTCTGGGGTCACTGGTCTGCATATGTAGATGCTCTGTGGCATCACTGGTTTGGATATGTAGATGCTTTATGGGGTCACCGGTTTGGATATGCAGATACTCTGTGGGGTCACTGGTTTGGATATGTGGATGCTCTGTGGGGTCACTGGTTTGGATATGTGGATGCTCTGTGGGGTCACTGGTTTGGATATGTAGATACTCTCTGGGGTCGCTGGTTTGGATATATTGATGCTTTATGGGGTCACCGGTTTGGATATGCAGATACTCTGTGGGGTCACTGGTTTGGATATGTGGATGCTCTGTGGGGTCACTGGTTTGAATACGCAGATACTCTGTGGGGTCACTGGTTTGGATACGCTGATACTCTGTAGGGTCACTGGTTTGGATATGTAGATACTGTGTGGGGTCACTGGTTTGAATACGCAGATACTCTGTGGGGTCACTGGTTTAGATACGTAGATACTCTGTGGGGTCACTGGTTTGGATATGTAGATACTCTGTAGGGTCACTGGTTTGAATATGCAGATACTCTGTAGGGTCGCTGGTTTGAATACGCAGATACTCTGTGGGGTCACTGGTTTAGATACGTAGATACTCTGCGGGGTCACTGGTTTGGATACGCAGATACTCTGTAGGGTCGCTGGTTTGGATACGTAGATACTCTGTGGGGTCACTGGTTTGAATACGCAGATACTCTGTGGGGTCTCTGGTTTGGATATGTAAATACTCTGTGGGGTCGCTGGTTTGGATATATTGATGCTTTATGGGGTCACCGGTTTGGATACGCAGATACTCTGTGGGGTCACTGGTTTGGATACGCAGATACTCTGTAGGGTCACTGGTTTGGATATGTAGATACTGTGTGGGGTCATTGAATCATAGAATCATAGAATCGTAGAGTTGGAAGGGACCTCCTGGGCCATCTGGTCCAACCCCCTGCTCAAAGCAGGATTCGCTAAATCATCCCAGAGGTTTGAATACGCAGATACTCTGTGGGGTCACTGGTTTAGATACGTAGATACTCTGTGGGGTCACTGGTTTGGATATGTAGATACTCTGTAGGGTCGCTGGTTTGAATACGCAGATACTCTGTAGGGTCGCTGGTTTGGATACGTAAATACTCTGTGGGGTCTCTGGTTTGGATACGTAGATACTCTGTGGGGTCTCTGGTTTGGATACGTAGATACTATGTGGGGTCACTGGTTTGGATACGTAGATACTCTGTGGGGTCACTGGTTTGGATACGTAGATACTCTGTAGGGTCGCTGGTTTGGATACGCAGATACTCTGTAGGGTCGCTGGTTTGGATACGTAGATACTCTGTGGGGTCACTGGTTTGAATACGCAGATACTCTGTGGGGTCTCTGGTTTGGATATGTAGATACTCTGTGGGGTCTCTGGTTTGGATACGTAGATACTCTGTGGGGTCTCTGGTTTGGATACGTAGATACTCTGTGGGGTCTCTGGTTTGGATACGTAGATACTCTGTGGGGTCACTGGTTTGAATACGCAGATACTCTGTAGGGTCTCTGGTTTGGATACGCAGATACTCTGTAGGGTCGCTGGTTTGGATACGTAGATACTCTGTAGGGTCACTGGTTTGGATACGCAGATACTCTGTAGGGTCACTGGTTTGGATACGCAGATACTCTGTAGGGTCGCTGGTTTGGATACGCAGATACTCTGTAGGGTCGCTGGTTTGGATACGCAGATACTCTGTAGGGTCGCTGGTTTGGATACGCAGATACTCTGTTGGGTCGCTGGTTTGGATACGCAGATACTCTGTAGGGTCGCTGGTTTGGATACGCAGATACTCTGTAGGGTCGCTGGTTTGGATACGCAGATACTCTGTAGGGTCGCTGGTTTGGATACGCAGATACTCTGTAGGGTCGCTGGTTTGGATACGCAGATACTCTGTAGGGTCGCTGGTTTGGATACGCAGATACTCTGTAGGGTCGCTGGTTTGGATACGCAGATACTCTGTAGGGTCGCTGGTTTGGATACGCAGATACTCTGTAGGGTCGCTGGTTTGGATACGTAGATACTCTGTAGGGTCGCTGGTTTGGATACGCAGATACTCTGTGGGGTCGCTGGTTTGGATACGCAGATACTCTGTAGGGTCGCTGGTTTGGATGCGCAGATACTCTGTAGGGTCGCTGGTTTGGATATGCAGATACTCTGTAGGGTCGCTGGTTTGGATACGCAGATACTCTGTAGGGTCACTGGTTTGGATGCGCAGATACTCTGTAGGGTCGCTGGTTTGGATACGCAGATACTCTGTGGGGTCGCTGGTTTGGATACGCAGATACTCTGTAGGGTCGCTGGTTTGGATGCGCAGATACTCTGTAGGGTCGCTGGTTTGGATACGCAGATACTCTGTAGGGTCGCTGGTTTGGATACGTAGATACTCTGTAGGGTCGCTGGTTTGGATACGCAGATACTCTGTGGGGTCGCTGGTTTGGATACGCAGATACTCTGTGGGGTCGCTGGTTTGGATACGCAGATACTCTGTAGGGTCGCTGGTTTGGATATGCAGATACTCTGCAGGGTCGCTGGTTTGGATACGCAGATACTCTGTAGGGTCGCTGGTTTGGATACGCAGATACTCTGTAGGGTCGCTGGTTTGGATACGCAGATACTCTGTAGGGTCGCTGGTTTGGATACGCAGATACTCTGTAGGGTCGCTGGTTTGGATACGCAGATACTCTGTAGGGTCGCTGGTTTGGATACGCAGATACTCTGTAGGGTCGCTGGTTTGGATACGCAGATACTCTGTAGGGTTGCTGGCCCGGGTCGCTCTTGCATATCTACTTTGCCTTGTGGAAATGCATTTCTTTAATTGCCTCCTCTCGGAGAATCTCTGGATGCTTTGCTCTCATTGAAGCATAAATCATTTCTCCATCCATTGATTCGCTGCATTTTACACATCACTATGTCAAGATCATAAATAACCTCAGAAGCTTTATGAGGCTTCTAAATGAATTGTAGAAGATCCAAGTCCAGCTCAGGGGTGCGCCCAAATTCTGGTCCCCAGCGCCCCCTAGTGTCCACACTTGGGAGGAGGCTCAGCAATGTTCTGCACTGGTCCTGAATGCTTGAGATGTGCAGGATATCACTGAGCATCATAACACCTGGGGACACCTGGATTGTGTTTCCAGTTTTAAGACCTGTTCTGTAGTGGAGGAAAGTGAAGCCATTACTTATTGATGACCATGTCTGGCTCTGCAGGACTCACAAAGTAAGAGGCATGCGACTGGAAATGACCCGCTGCATAGTGTGCATGCACTGATGTAGCAGAGCTGAGTTCATTAACCTTGTGCGATGTAAGATAATTCAGCAGATTAACCTGCAGTCCTATGTAAATTGTTAATTCTCCTATCTCGCAAGCTCAATCTGCTGCATATAACATATTGAGCTCAACTTGGCTCTGCTACATCTACTCCAGCCTTGCTCTATCTACCACCTGCCACCACTTACAAGCCCAGCTCTGCTACATATGACAGGCTCCACTCACTGTTGTGATATCACACCGCAGCAGTGTCGCTTCAATGGACCTGTCCAAGGGGGCAGCTCAAGGGTTAATCTGGACCATGGACCCTGAAATCTCTCCACCACCTCCCCTCCATTTGGGGGGCAGCCAGTGACAGGTCGGATCTCCCCCCTGCATGCTCCTCCTCCAGCATCCATCCATCCATGGTCAGGTCTGGAGCTGCTGAGCCAGGGACTACCTCCAATTGTCGGGAAGCCTGGAGCAAGGAGCCTGAGCTCAGACATCCAGGAGGTCCAGGAAGGAGCCGGAGTCCTCCGCAGACCCTTCTTCACCAGCTTCACCACTTCTGGTCCAGCTGCTTCCTCCTCTGTGAGTCTCCAGCCTGTCCTGGGCAGTGTGGACCCTCCAGGAGCATCTTCTATACTGAAGGAATCTTTGGATTTGAGACAAAAAGGTAAAAAAAAAGTCTCCTGCTGTGAATATTAATGGACAGCCCTTGTAATGCTTGGCCTTCTGACTCTATTGTAGCAGAGCTGAGTTTGTCAGATGTAGCAGAGTTTCCATGTGCTACAGAAGAAGCGTCAGATGCAGCAGAGAGGAGTTTGAGTATTAGGGCAAATGTATCCAGGGTGATGCCACTATGTCAGGTATTAGCGGAGATTACATGTAGCAGATCTGGTTGTGTGGTAGAGATGTCAGGGGTTTCTGGGATACATCATGAGTTTCCTACATGGTATCCATTATTAGAGTTTGATGTTGGTAAGATGAGGATGAGCCGAGTCTGTGAAATATGGCAGAGTTGAGAATGTCAGATGTAGCAGGGGTGAGGATGTCAGATGTAGCAGGGCTGAGGATGTCGGATGTAGCAGAGCTGAGGATGTCGGATGTAGCAGAGCTGAGGATGTCAGAGGTAGAAGAGCTTAGGATGTCAGATGTAGCAGAACTGAGGATGTCGGATGTAGCAGAGCTGAGGATGTCAGATGTAGCAGGACTGAGGATGTCAGATGTAGCAGGGCTGAAGATGTCAGATGTAGCAGAACTGAGGATGTCAGCTGTAGCAGGGATGAGGATGTCAGATGTAGCAGTGCTGAGGATGTCGGATGTAGCAGAGCTGAGGATGTCAGATGTAGCAGGGCTGAGGATGTCAGATGTAGCAGAGCTGAGGATGTCAGATGTAGCAGGGGTGAGGATGTCAGATGTAGCAGGGCTGAGGATGTCGGATGTAGCAGGGCTGAGGATGTCAGATGTAGCAGAACTGAGGATGTCAGATGTAGCAGAGCTGAGGATGTCAGATGTAGCAGAACTGAGGATGTCAGATGTAGCAGAGCTGAGGATGTCGGATGTAGCAGGGCTGAGGATGTCAGATGTAGCAGAACTGAGGATGTCAGATGTAGCAGAACTGAGGATGTCAGATGTAGCAGAGCTGAGGATGTCGGATGTAGCAAGGCTGAGGATGTCGGATGTAGCAGGACTGAGGATGTCGGATGTAGCAGAGCTGAGGATGTCAGATGTAGCAGAACTGAGGATGTCAGATGTAGCAGGCTGAGGATGTCAGATGTAGCAGAACTGAGGATGTTGGATGTAGCAGGGCTGAGGATGTCGGTTTGGCAGAGTTGAGGATGTCAGATGTAGCAGAGATGAGTTTGTCAGATGTAGCTGTGCTGAGGATGTCAGATGTAGCAGGGCTGAGGATGTCAGATGTAGCAGAGCTGAGGATGTCGGATGTAGCAGGGCTGAGGATGTCAGATGTAGCAGAACTGAGGATGTCAGATGTAGCAGAACTGAGGATGTCAGATGTAGCAGAGCTGAGGATGTCGGATGTAGCAGGGCTGAGGATGTCGGATGTAGCAGGACTGAGGATGTCGGATGTAGCAGAGCTGAGGATGTCAGATGTAGCAGAACTGAGGATGTCAGATGTAGCAGGCTGAGGATGTCAGATGTAGCAGAACTGAGGATGTTGGATGCAGCAGGGCTGAGGATGTCGGTTTGGCAGAGTTGAGGATGTCAGATGTAGCAGAGATGAGTTTGTCAGATGTAGATGTGCTGAGGATGTCAGATGTAGCAGGGCTGAGGATGTCATGTAGCAGAACTAAGGATGTCAGATATAGCACAGCTGAGCATGTCAGATGTAGCAGAGATGAATCTGTTAAACGGATCCTACGATGCGTTCTGGGATTTTTTTTTTACATAGGACTGCAAGGAAAGAATGTGTTATTATCATCCAAAGTGTTAAATAAGACCTTCCTCTCTGCTACATGTGTATTGTACATAAAGGGCACCCCCCTGTCATCCCTGACAAGTGCAGACTATGGGGGTCCCAGGTCCTGTCAATATACCCCCAACACCCCAAAGATAACATAGTGCCCTGCACAGAGTCACCAGGAGATGAGGGACCCCCTCCATTACCATCAGTCTGTGACTCCTGAGAGCTGAGTGCTCTGTCCTGTCCCAGGCTCTCAGTGTAATGGAAAATGAATCAATATATATGCGTATATATATATATATATATATATATATATGAGCAAAAAGAATCCCCAATTCAGGCAAAGAAATGAGATGAAATCAAGAGAGGAGCGGGTTACAGGAAATCACAAATATCTGATAATTCATATTGTAATTTAAATTAATATATATCTTTTATTAATATTGTCATTATTATTGTTATGTATTATTATTATAGTATTATCTATATTATTTGTTAGTATTGTTTATATTATTATTTATATTATTATTATCATTGCTATTTTCATTTATTTTAATATAATTTCTAGTATTGATTATTTATATTATTTTTAGTATTTATATTGTTATTATTTATAATATTATTTTGTTATTACTATTATTATTTTCATTTATTTTAGCATTATTTCTGCTATTATATTTATTATTTATATTATTATTATTATTATTATTATTATACACCAACCTCACTTTGCCTTCTCCGTAGATATAACAGTGTAATGTCTATTTCACCCATTCGCACAGATGTAGCAGAGCAGAATTTGCAGCAATAATCTTATGGTCAGCAATAATCTTATATTCAACAACAATCCCGGCTCTGCTACATCTCCTATAATAACGTGATTTTCAGAGTATTCTTTTGTGAACTATTTATGGCTTAGTATTGTATTCTGTCCTTTCAAACTGATGCAGAACCATGACTCTCATCCTCCGGCTGTGGGGTCTCAGTCTGGAGCCCCCCGTTTTCCAGCCACATAGTGATACGATTTGATACTGTACATTCACTTGATGCCTGAAAAGTTTCCATGTCACAAGGTCTCCTGCAATCTCCAATGCTGCAGGTGCACGAAGCGTCGTCCCACGCTGGACAGGGTCTTTTTTTTTTCGATCTTGCATTTAATGGGTTAATGAGCTAGGACCCTATAATACAGGGGTCCTGGTCTTAGGCAGCGTCTTCTGGGTCCTGGGCTTGTTTTATACACATGGGGAAGTAACAGGTTAAGATGAGCAGACGCCTTCTCATTTTCTTTGCTCTGTCTTCTATGTAGGGCACTAATCCCTAAATTGCCTTCATGGGGCCCAGGTTTGCGGCTGTGCCAGGCATCTCTCGTATGGGTGCGGACCTCTGTCATGGGGTTTGGAAAATAGTCATTATGGTGGTTATTTCCATTATTATAGATCTTACCCATAGTCAATGCTGTAAGATTTTGTCTCCCGGTGCCCATCAGAAAATGGGCTGGCCCCAATGTTCCAGGCTTGGTGCCTGCTAGGATGAATGGGTCTATGGGCGAGCGATGACCATGGGGATCTATCTACCCATCTCTTCTCTTACAGACTTGCAGCTAAAGGCTTACTATGCCAAGCACTTGTTTCATGGTGTGGGACACTAAATGTACTCGAGTAGCTTCCGGCCAATAATGGGTTAATCTATGAATATTTCAAAGAAGTATGGGGGATGGGTTGGTCTCAATCTTTCAGTTTTGGGTGTAGGGATCTATCCCTCATTCATTTACACTTCCTTTCCCCTTGTGTCTTACAGCGGATAATGGGTTAACACTTTGGGAATATATCAGGAGAAGCTTTCGTCCCAATGTTTCAGCCCCGGTGGGCGCTTGTTACACGCACTGGGTCTATGGACAAGCACTGACCAGTGGGATCTATGTGTGCACCCATGATTAACGATTGAGGTCTCCTCCTAGTAACTCGGAGCTTATGATGGATTATTCTAATTGTTACCCCCTGATGAAGCTATAGGCGAAACGTGTATCAGGGAACTGGGCAGTGTGGTCCGTCTTTGGTCCATTAATTATGGCTTTTGGTGGGTATGAGCTCTTTTTGAGGGGTCTTCCTTGAAATCAAGGGGTTTTTTTTATCATACTTATCGCGTCACTTATTCTTATACTCATGCATTGAGTTCCTTTATTACATTCCTCTTTATTATGTTTATGCGCTGTACCTTACTGCTTTATTGTTCTAGTCCACCTATCACCGATTATATTGAGCCATTGTGTGAGTCACCACTGACCCCACTGCAGCTTCTTCTGGGGTTTATGGGGTGTTTTAACCTTTTTCTTTATGTAGTTGTGTAAATATTTGCTTGTAATCAATAATATTTATATAAATATATACTTATACTTGTTTGGCATTTACTTTGGTTTAAGAAGTAATTTTTAGGTTTTTCCTATGTATTTCAGACCCTTTAAACGTCCTCTTTATTTTGGTTATTATTAGTAGGGGTCTTTGTGCCCATTTTTGGTTATTAATGAGTGGGGGTCTTCACCTAGTAACTTGAAGCTTAAAAAGGAGATATCTGCTTGTTATGAATTTTAGAGGAGAGGGGTGGTGGTCCTAAGCTTTTTTAAGACCTTGTCGGGGGGCTTGCTTACATGCACGGGGTCCATAGACAAACCATTATCATAGGGATCTACAGCACATAGGTCTTCTATTGACTTGCAGCAGATAACGAGTTAATCTTTTAGAAACATGTCATGGCCCCATATTGCATATAGGGGGGTGGTCCCAGTGTATGAATCTTGGTGGGCACTTGCTTCCATGGTTTATGGACAAGCATTTACCAAAGGGATCAACGTTTGTATTCCTCTGCCTCGATTGGGGTCTCTAGTAACTTGCAGCTGATAATGGGTCAAGCTACTACTATCGGGCCCCGCGGTGTTAGCCCTGGTGGGCACTTGGTCTTTGGACAAACACTGATCTTTGCGCGCAACCCTCATCCATGATTAGCGTTTTTTCCGAGTGTCTTGCAGCAGATAATGGGTTAATCTGCTCCTACTCTAATCCGCACAATGTTCTTGCTTTCAGGGCTTCTTCCAAGGAACAAAGAGAATGTGAAGCTCCCAAAGATTCCCGGGTCCCTGGGGCTCCTCCGGCAGCTCTGGCCCTGACCTTCTTCACCAACGTGGACAGCGCCCCCAGCCAGAGCAACACCAGGACAGCTCCCCAGGTGCCGACTAATGGGCGCCTCGTTGGCTCCTGCCCGCACCCTCAGGACAGACTGATGCCCGCAGGTTCAGCCTCGGATCTCCGCGCAGGTTAGAGCCCCGGAGCTTTCTGGAAGGAAGAGGAAACCTCAACAGATCATCACCCGGCAGCATGGGCCACTGTGTGGGTGGGAGGCTGTCAGTGGCCAGGGCGGTGTGCTACATCGTGTCCTGCACCGTGACAGGTAAGTCTGCAGAGTTGGGATGGAGTTACAAGGTTGTAGGAGCGACACTTTAAAGGCAACGTTTGAAGAACTTGAAGCCTCCTGGTGCACTGGGCAGAACAGGCTCCATATTGGAGGCAGTGGGTGGCTATGCCAGGCTCTCACATCTGCCCATCTGTCTGATGAGGCCGCAACCAGTGGTGAACCTAGAGGCTGATGGGCCCTGGTGTAAAATTTGGACTTAGACCCCATCCTATATTAATGTCCCCGATCCTTGCCTCTTCCTGTAATAATCTCCTCCTTCCTGTCCCTTTCCTGTAATAATGTCCCCATGCAGGGCCATTTCTAGGTATAATGTCCTCCATCCTGGGCTCCTTCCTGGTGTAATGTCCTCCATCTTGTCCACTTTTTGTAATAATGTCCCCCATCCTGACCCCTTCCTGTAATAATGTCACCCATCTTATAAACCTTTCCTGTAATAATGTCCCGATCCAGAGCCATTTCTAGGTATAATGTCCTCCATCCTTAGCTCCTTCCTGGTGTAATGTGCTCCGTCTTGTCCACTTTTTGTAATAATGTCCCCCATCCTGTGCCCCTTTCCTGTAATAATGTCCTCCATCCTGTGCCCGTCCTGTAATAATGTCCCCCATCCTGTGCCCGTCCTGTAATAATGTCCTCCATCCTGTGCCCGTCCTGTAATAATGTCCCCCATCTTGTGACCCTTTCCTGTAATAATATCTTCCATGCTGAAACCTTCCCTTAATAATGTCCCCCATCCTGGATCCTTCTTGTAATAATGTCCTCCATCCTGGACCCGTCCTGAAATAATGTCGCCCATTTTGTGACCCTGCAATAGTATCTTCCATACTGAAACCTTCCCTTAATAATGTCCCCCATCTTGGACCCTTTCTGTAGTAATGTCTCACATCCTGGACCCTTCCTGTAATAATGTCCCCCATCCTGGACCCTTCCTGTAATAATATCCCCCATCCCAGGTTCCTTCCTGTAGTAAAGTCCCCCTTCCTGGACCACTTTCTGGTATAATGTCCACCATTCTGAGTCCCTTACAGGTATAATATCTTCCATCCTGGGCCTTTTCCTGGCATAAAGCCCCCCAATCCCAGACCCCTTCCAGTTATAATGTGCCACATTCTGGTATAATATCTTCATCCTGGGCCTTTTCCTATTATAATGCCCCCCGTCCTGGTATAATGTCTCCATCCTGGGTCTTTTCCCGGTCTAATGTCCCCCTTCAAGTAAAAATGTCCCCCATACCGGTAACATGTCTCCTTGGATGCACATTCAGCTGGAATAGCTGCTGGTGTTGGTAGACCCCCCATGCCATATGGGATTGATTGCGGTTACTCTCTCTGCAGCTGTGATCGTTACGCCTCTGATCACAACTATAGTCAGTTAAGTGCAACCTTCTTACATTCTTACTAAATTGTAAGGTCTGGTGGATGTTTGCAGTAGTCAGTGAATACAAACTCTGTATGGAGACGATCTGAGAATAATCATTCTATCGGTAATTGTCTTAACACAACTTTTCCTTGGCCCTGATGGGCCAGGGGGGCTGGAATATTCTCTAATATCCACTTTGTTTCTGGAGATGGTAATTTTTTTTAAAGTAAATTTTGCACTTTCTATGCCTTGTGCGTTCTGAGACTGCAGACTACGACCATGGATGATGGAGGAGCGGGAGCCCTAGGCAGTTGCCTGGTCTTCCTGCCCCTAACGCTGGCCCTGAATGGGGTTTTATAGTCCCACGTGACCTTTGGCCTCAGTTTTCAGTTCGGAGTGGCCACTGTCCCCATTGAAATAAGAAAAAAAAAAAAACAATCGATGGAGTCTGCAAGTGACTTTGCAGTCTTTGGATAAAAGAGGATGTACCAAACCCGAGGATGGGGATCCCGCTACTGCCATCTCACAGGGGCACGTGCGCCCTTCAGCACTAGAGAGAACGGTCATTGTGCTACTTCTGGTTCTTCATAGAAGCAGAGGAAGATATTCCGCTACAAGACACAATACACACAGTGTTGGAGCAGGAGGTGGCGCAGGTTCTTCGGTTTCTTCAATGCTTCCTCCTCGTTCTTCTGCTCCACCAGTGACGATTCCTTCAGGGACTCGTATTCCAGGAAATATCGAATTGTTTTTCTTCTTTTTTTGTATTCGCTACAAACCAAAAAGACTTTTACAATTCACAGCGACATGACAAAGTCAGCTCAGCTTCATCAGTGGATGTTTCAGGACATTGTCCGCTATTTCCAATAAACGTATTAATGGACGCGACCGACGGGAAATCAGAGGAGGAAAAGAAGAGGATCTCGTGCCGCTATACTGCAAACGTAGAAGGTCAAAAAGTCACAGCCTGGAAACTTTGTCCTGTGATGCGGTAAATGAGGAGAATGAGCGCGAGACATCCGAGGAGACGACACTGTGCACCTGATCATAGAGGAGGCCGCGGGCACAGCACTGACACATGGCCAGGAAATCATGTGTACATGTGGCGCCCCTGAGGGTCCAGTCGCAGCAGAGATACTGCACCTCATCCAGTGGTGTGGTATCCCACCCTCAGGTAAGGAGGGAGCACCACTCCTAGCACTTGCACCCAAAACACGCTAGTTTAGTCAGGGCATCTGGGTGTACCCTTCTGAAGGATGGCCTCATCCCAGACTGGCTAGGAAAGGGTGTTGGGGAGTTGGTGGGGAAAGGTAGGTAGAAGGGGAGGAGTTTAGGAGGTGGTGTGAGAAGGAACGTCCAATCAGTGAGAGTTAGGTGACAGTTAATAGGAGGAGTTAGTGTGAGGTAGATGGATCGTTGTGGAAAGATCCAGTCAGTTGGTGACGGGACAGCGGAGGAGCAGGACAGACGTGGGGAGAGTAAGGGTCAGAGAGGCACCTTGAGTAAGAAGAAAGCTCCTAAGAGAATAGAAGGGGTCCTAGGGGCACGGATAGTGCGAAAGCCAACTGTGGGGCCCATATCCTGGAAAGGAAGGACCAGGTCGCAGTGAGGGAGCCGGCCCCTAGTCTAGTGAAGAATAGCGAACAAGGCTCAGCTAGTAAGCCGGAGGCTGTAGTTACTGTAGTGCGACAGCCAAATCCTCAAGCATTCCTCAAAAAGGCAGCCGTAGAGATAAAGGACCCCGGGGCCTGACCCACGTCGCTCGGCAAGGTCCGAGGCTGCTGGCTTGGGGACACTGCTTGTGAAGGTGCAGGGCAGGAGAGAAAGAGGTGGAGAGTAGCGCAGAGAGGGACGGCCAAGAAAGGTGAACATAAAGACGAGTCCTGAAAAGGTATTCCCAAACTACCTGGGAGTTTGCTGGACCCCTCCCCCGGAGGACACAGTGCCAAATGGGTCACCGTACAAAGGAATTGTGAGTAAAAACCCTGAAACTGCACCCAACTGTGTTCCTTGAGTCATTTGCGTCTTGCCTGCCTTACACCGCATTTACCATCACCGCCACCGGCTCAACTGCCCTGGGACACAACTCTGCCTGTGGAGATCTTCACCATCTCTGCTGCCCTAACGCCGTCCCAGATGATCTGCAATGCAGCGTCGGCTATGATTGTCGAATACCACGGGTGGCGTCACGACAAACTCACCATTTCCCTACCATCCCTCCATCATTTTCCCTATTATCATCCGTCATCCTTCATAAAATCTCCATTTTTACTGGGCGCCCAGGGCCACGCACGGATCGGGTCACTGGAACTGTGACACATCCCATTTAAAGAACCTGACCGGCCCGAGTGACCTAAGGCCCTGTGGAGGCGCTCCAATTATATTCATATATTAAAGAGAAATGGTGTCACGGTGATATCATCGCTGATCTCTAGTGATGGATAGGAGACATTCTCAGTGATGTCACCGCTGATCTGCGGTGATGGATAGAAGGCATTCTCAGTGATGTCACCGCTGATCTCTAGTGATGGATAGGAGTCATTCTCAGTGATGTCACCTCTGATCTCTGGTGAAGGAAAGGAGGCATTCTCAGTGATGTCACCTCTGATCTCTAGTGATGGATAGGAGACATTCTCAGTGATGTCACCGCTGATCTCCGGTGATGGATAGAAGGCATTCTCAGTGATGTCACCGCTGATCTCTAGTGATGGATAGGAGGCATTCTCAGTGATGTCACCTCTGATCTCTGGTGAAGGAAAGGAGGCATTCTCAGTGATGTCACCTCTGATCTCTAGTGATGGATAGGAGACATTCTCAGTGATGTCACCTCTGATCTCTAGTGATGGATAGGAGCCATTCTCAGTGATGTCACCTCTAATCTCTAGTGATGGATAGGAGACATTCTCAGTGATGTCACCTCTGATCTCTAGTGATGGATAGGAGGCGTTCTCAGTGATGTCACCTCTGATCTCTAGTGATGGATAGGAGGCATTCTCAGTGATGTCACCTCTGATCTCTAGTGAAGGTTAGGAGGCATTCTCAGTGATGTCACCGCTGATCTCTAGTGATGCATAGGAGACATTCTCAGTGATGTCACCTCTGATCTCTGGTGATGGATAGGAGGCATTTTCAGTGATGTCACCTCTGATCTCTAGTGATGGATAGGAGGCATTCTCAGTGATGTCACCACTGATCTCTAGTGATGGATAGAAGGCATTCTCAGTGATGTCACCTCTGATCTCTAGTGATGGATAGAAGGCATTCTCAGTGATGTCACCTCTGATCTCTAGTGATGGATAGGAGACATTCTCAGTGATGTCACCGCTGATCTCCGGTGATGGATAGAAGGCATTCTCAGTGATGTCACCGCTGATCTCTAGTGATGGATAGGAGGCATTCTCAGTGATGTCACCTCTGATCTCTGGTGAAGGAAAGGAGGCATTCTCAGTGATGTCACCTCTGATCTCTAGTGATGGATAGGAGACATTCTCAGTGATGTCACCTCTGATCTCTAGTGATGGATAGGAGCCATTCTCAGTGATGTCACCTCTAATCTCTAGTGATGGATAGGAGACATTCTCAGTGATGTCACCTCTGATCTCTAGTGATGGATAGGAGGCGTTCTCAGTGATGTCACCTCTGATCTCTAGTGATGGATAGGAGGCATTCTCAGTGATGTCACCTCTGATCTCTAGTGAAGGTTAGGAGGCATTCTCAGTGATGTCACCGCTGATCTCTAGTGATGCATAGGAGACATTCTCAGTGATGTCACCTCTGATCTCTGGTGATGGATAGGAGGCATTTTCAGTGATGTCACCTCTGATCTCTAGTGATGGATAGGAGGCATTCTCAGTGATGTCACCACTGATCTCTAGTGATGGATAGAAGGCATTCTCAGTGATGTCACCTCTGATCTCTAGTGATGGATAGAAGGCATTCTCAGTGATGTCACCTCTGATCTCTAGTGATGGATAGAAGGCATTCTCAGTGATGTCACCTCTGATCTCTGGTGATGGATAGGAGGCATTTTCAGTGATGTCACCTCTGATCTCTAGTGATGGATAGGAGGCGTTCTCAGTGATGTCACCTCTGATCTCTAGTGATGGATAGGAGGCATTCTCAGTGATGACACCACTGATCTCTAGTGATGGATAGGAGGCATTCTCAGTGATGTCAACTCTGATCTCTAGTGATGGATAGGAGGCGTTCTCAGTGATGTCACCTCTGATCTCTAGTGATGGATAGGAGGCATTCTCAGTGATGTCACCTCTGATCTCTAGTGAAGGTTAGGAGGCATTCTCAGTGATGTCACCGCTGATCTCTAGTGATGCATAGGAGACATTCTCAGTGATGTCACCTCTGATCTCTGGTGATGGATAGGAGGCATTTTCAGTGATGTCACCTCTGATCTCTAGTGATGGATAGGAGGCATTCTCAGTGATGTCACCACTGATCTCTAGTGATGGATAGAAGGCATTCTCAGTGATGTCACCTCTGATCTCTAGTGATGGATAGAAGGCATTCTCAGTGATGTCACCTCTGATCTCTGGTGATGGATAGGAGGCATTTTCAGTGATGTCACCTCTGATCTCTAGTGATGGATAGGAGGCATTCTCAGTGATGTCACCTCTGATTTCTAGTGAAGGTTAGGAGGCATTCTCAGTGATGTCACCGCTGATCTCTAGTGATGCATAGGAGACATTCTCAGTGATGTCACCTCTGATCTCTGGTGATGGATAGGAGGCATTTTCAGTGATGTCACCTCTGATCTCTAGTGATGGATAGGAGGCATTCTCAGTGATGTCACCACTGATCTCTAGTGATGGATAGAAGGCATTCTCAGTGATGTCACCTCTGATCTCTAGTGATGGATAGAAGGCATTCTCAGTGATGTCACCTCTGATCTCTAGTGATGGATAGAAGGCATTCTCAGTGATGTCACCTCTGATCTCTGGTGATGGATAGGAAGCATTTTCAGTGATGTCACCTCTGATCTCTAGTGATGGATAGGAGGCATTCTCAGAGATGTCACCGCTGATCTCTAGTGATGGATAGGAGGCATTCTCAGTGATGTCACCTCTGATCTCTGGTGAAGGATAGGAGGCATTCTCAGTGATGTCACCTCTGATCTCTGGTGATGGATAGGAGGCATTCTCAGTGATGTCACCTCTGATCTCTGGTGATGGATAGGAGGCATTCTCAGTGATGTCACCTCTGATCTCTGGTGATGGATAGGAGGCATTCTCAGTGATGTCACCTCTGATCTCTGGTGATGGATAGGAGGCATTCTCAGTGATGTCACCTCTGATCTCTGGTGATGGATAGGAGGCATTTTCAGTGATGTCACCTCTGATCTCTAGTGAAGGTTAGGAGGAATTCTCAGTGATGTCACCGCTGATCTCTAGTGATGGATAGGAGACATTCTCAGTGACGTCACCTCTGATCTCTGGTGATGGATAGGAGGCATTTTCAGTGATGTCACCTCTGATCTCTAGTGATGGATAGGAGGCATTCTCAGTGATGTCACCACTGATCTCTAGTGATGGATAGGAGGCATTCTCAGTGATGTCACCGCTGATCTCTAGTGATGGATAGGTGGCATTCTCAGTGATGTCACCTCTGATCTCTAGTGATGGATAGGAGGTATTCTCAGTGATGTCACCGCTGATCTCTAGTGATGGATAGGTGGCATTCTCAGTGATGTCACCTCTGATCTCTGGTGATGGATAGGAGACATTCTCAGTGATGTCACCTCTGATCTCTGGTGATGGATAGGAGACATTCTCAGTGATGTCACCGCTGATCTCTAGTGATGGATAGGAGGCATTCTCAGTGATGTCACCTCTGATCTCTAGTGATGGATAGGAGGCATTCTCAGTGATGTCACCGCTGATCTCTAGTGATGGATAGGTGGCATTCTCAGTGATGTCACCTCTGATCTCTGGTGATGGATAGGAGACATTCTCAGTGATGTCACCTCTGATCTCTGGTGATGGATAGGAGACATTCTCAGTGATGTCACCGCTGATCTCTAGTGATGGATAGGAGGCATTCTCAGTGATGTCACCTCTGATCTCTAGTGATGGATAGGAGACATTCTCAGTGATGTCACCTCTGATCTCTGGTGATGGATAGGAGGCATTTTCAGTGATGTCACCTCTGATCTCTAGTGATGGATAGGAGGCATTCTCAGTGTTGTCACCGCTGATCTCTAGTGATGGATAGGTGGCATTCTCAGTGATGTCACCTCTGATCTCTAGTGATGGATAGGAGACATTCTCAGTGATGTCACCTCTGATCTCTAGTGATGGATAGGAGGCATTCTCAGAGATGTCACCGCTGATCTCTAGTGATGGATAGGAGGCATTCTCAGTGATGTCACCGCTGATCTCTAGTGATGGATAGGTGGCATTCTCAGTGATGTCACCTCTGATCTCTGGTGATGGATAGGAGACATTCTCAGTGATGTCACCTCTGATCTCTGGTGATGGATAGGAGGCATTTTCAGTGATGTCACCTCTGATCTCTAGTGAAGGTTAGGAGGCATTCTCAGTGATGTCACCGCTGATATCTAGTGATGGATAGGTGGCATTCTCAGTGATGTCACCTCTGATCTCTAGTGATGGATAGGAGGCATTCTCAGTGTTGTCACCGCTGATCTCTAGTGATGGATAGGTGGCATTCTCAGTGATGTCACCTCTGATCTCTAGTGATGGATAGGAGACATTCTCAGTGATGTCACCTCTGATCTCTAGTGATGGATAGGTGGCATTCTCAGTGATGTCACCGCTGATCTCTAGTGATGGATAGGAGGCATTCTCAGTGATGTCACCTCTGATCTCTAGTGATGGATAGGAGGCATTCTCAGTGATGTCACCACTGATCTCTAGTGATGGATAGGAGACATTCTCAGTGATGTCACCACTGATCTCTAGTGATGGATAGGAGGCATTCTCAGAGATGTCACCGCTTATCTCTGGTGATGGATAGGAGGCATTCTCAGTGATGTCACCGCTGATCTCTAGTGATGGATAGGTGGCATTCTCAGAGATGTCACCTCTGATCTCTAGTGATGGATAGGAGGCATTCTCAGTGATGTCACCACTGATCTCTAGTGATGGATAGGATGCATTCTCAGCGATGTCACCTCTGATCTATAGTGATGGGTAGGAGGCATTCTCAGTGATGTCACCGCTGATCTCTAGGGATGGATAGGAGGTATTCTCAGTGATATCACCGCTGATCTCCGGTGATGGATAGGAGGCATTCTCAGAGATGTCACCTCTGATCTCTAGTGATGGATAGGAGGCATTCTCAGTGATGTCACCGCTGATCTCTAGTGATGGATAGGTGGCATTCTCAGTGATGTCACCTCTGATCTCTGGTGATGGATAGGAGACATTCTCAGTGATGTCACCTCTGATCTCTGGTGATGGATAGGAGACATTCTCAGTGATGTCACCGCTGATCTCTAGTGATGGATAGGAGGCATTCTCAGTGATGTCACCTCTGATCTCTAGTGATGGATAGGAGACATTCTCAGTGATGTCACCTCTGATCTCTGGTGATGGATAGGAGGCATTTTCAGTGATGTCACCTCTGATCTCTAGTGATGGATAGGAGGCATTCTCAGTGTTGTCACCGCTGATCTCTAGTGATGGATAGGTGGCATTCTCAGTGATGTCACCTCTGATCTCTAGTGATGGATAGGAGACATTCTCAGTGATGTCACCGCTGATCTCTAGTGATGGATAGGAGGCATTCTCAGTGATGTCACCGCTGATCTCTAGTGATGGATAGGTGGCATTCTCAGTGATGTCACCTCTGATCTCTGGTGATGGATAGGAGACATTCTCAGTGATGTCACCTCTGATCTCTGGTGATGGATAGGAGGCATTTTCAGTGATGTCACCTCTGATCTCTAGTGAAGGTTAGGAGGCATTCTCAGTGATGTCACCGCTGATATCTAGTGATGGATAGGTGGCATTCTCAGTGATGTCACCGCTGATCTCTAGTGATGGATAGGAGGCATTCTCAGTGATGTCACCTCTGATCTCTAGTGATGGATAGGAGGCATTCTCAGTGATGTCACCACTGATCTCTAGTGATGGATAGGAGACATTCTCAGTGATGTCACCACTGATCTCTAGTGATGGATAGGAGGCATTCTCAGAGATGTCACCGCTTATCTCTGGTGATGGATAGGAGGCATTCTCAGTGATGTCACCGCTGATCTCTAGTGATGGATAGGTGGCATTCTCAGAGATGTCACCTCTGATCTCTAGTGATGGATAGGAGGCATTCTCAGTGATGTCACCACTGATCTCTAGTGATGGATAGGATGCATTCTCAGCGATGTCACCTCTGATCTATAGTGATGGGTAGGAGGCATTCTCAGTGATGTCACCGCTGATCTCTAGGGATGGATAGGAGGTATTCTCAGTGATATCACCGCTGATCTCCGGTGATGGATAGGAGGCATTCTCAGAGATGTCACCTCTGATCTCTAGTGATGGATAGGAGGCATTCTCAGTGATGTCACCGCTGATCTCTAGTGATGGATAGGAGGCATTCTCAGTGATGTCACCACTGATCTCTAGTGATGGATAGGAGACATTCTCAGTGATGTCACCTCTGATCTCTGGTGATGGATAGGAGGCATTTTCAGTGATGTCACCTCTGATCTCTAGTGGTGGATAGGAGGCATTCTCAGTGATGTCACCGCTGACCTCTAGTGATGGATAGGTGGCATTCTCAGTGATGTCACCGCTGATCTCTAGTGATGGATAGGAGACATTCTCAGTGATGTCACCTCTGATCTCTAGTGATGGATAGGAGACATTCTCAGTGATGTCACCTCTGATCTCTGGTGATGGATAGGAGGCATTCTCAGTGATGTCACCTCTGATCTCTGGTGATGGATAGGAGGCATTCTCAGTGATGTCACCTCTGATCTCTGGTGATGGATAGGAGGCATTCTCAGTGATGTCACCTCTGATCTCTGGTGATGGATAGGAGGCATTCTCAGTGATGTCACCTCTGAACTCTGGTGATGGATAGGAGGCATTCTCAGTGATGTCACCTCTGATCTCTGGTGATGGATAGGAGGCATTTTCAGTGATGTCACCTCTGATCTCTAGTGAAGGTTAGGAGGCATTCTCAGTGATGTCACCGCTGATCTCTAGTGATGGATAGGAGACATTCTCAGTGATGTCACCTCTGATCTCTGGTGATGGATAGGAGGCATTTTCAGTGATGTCACCTCTGATCTCTAGTGATGGATAGGAGGCATTCTCAGTGATGTCACCGCTGATCTCTAGTGATGGATAGGAGGCATTCTCAGTGATGTCACCGCTGATCTCTAGTGATGGATAGGAGGCATTCTCAGTGATGTCTCCTCTGATCTCTGCTGATGGATAGGAGGCATTTTCAGTGATGTCACCTCTGATCTCTGGTGATGGATAGGAGGAATTTTCAGTGATGTCACCTCTGATCTCTAGTGATGGATAGGAGGCATTCTCAGTGATGTCACCGCTCATCTCTAGTGATGGATAGGTGGCATTCTCAGTGATGTCACCTCTGATCTCTGGTGATGGATAGGAGACATTCTCAGTGATGTCACCTCTGATCTCTGGTGATGGATAGGAGACATTCTCAGTGATGTCACCGCTGATCTCTAGTGATGGATAGGAGGCATTCTCAATGATGTCACCTCTGATCTCTAGTGATGGATAGGAGACATTCTCAGTGATGTCACCTCTGATCTCTGGTGATGGATAGGAGGCATTTTCAGTGATGTCACCTCTGATCTCTAGTGATGGATAGGAGGCATTCTCAGTGATGTCACCGCTGATCTCTAGTGATGGATAGGTGGCATTCTCAGTGATGTCACCTCTGATCTCTGGTGATGGATAGGAGACATTCTCAGTGATGTCACCTCTGATCTCTGGTGATGGATAGGAGACATTTTCAGTGATGTCACCTCTGATCTCTAGTGAAGGTTAGGAGGCATTCTCAATGATGTCACCGCTGATCTCTAGTGATGGATAGGTGGCATTCTCAGTGATTTCACCTCTGATCTCTGGTGATGGATAGGAGACATTCTCAGTGATGTCACCTCTGATCTCTAGTGATAGATAGGAGGCATTCTCAGTGATGTCACCGCTGATCTCTAGTGATGGATAGGTGGCATTCTCAGTGATGTCACCTCTGATCTCTGGTGATGGATAGGAGACATTCTCAGTGATGTCACCTCTGATCTCTGGTGATGGATAGGAGGCATTTTCAGTGATGTCACCTCTGATCTCTAGTGAAGGTTAGGAGGCATTCTCAATGATGTCGCCGCTGATCTCTAGTGATGGATAGGTGGCATTCACAGTGATGTCACCGCTAATCTCTAGTGATGGATAGGAGGCATTCTCAGTGATGTCACCTCTGATCTCTAGTGATGGATAGGAGGCATTCTCAGTGATGTCACCAGTGATCTCTAGTGATGGATAGGAGACATTCTCAGTGATGTCACCACTGATCTCTAGTGATGGATAGGAGACATTCTCAGTGATGTCACCTCTGATCTCTGGTGATGGATAGGAGGCATTTTCAGTGATGTCACCTCTGATCTCTAGTGAAGGTTAGGAGGCATTCTCAGTGATGTCACCGCTGATATCTAGTGATGGATAGGTGGCATTCTCAGTGATGTCACCGCTGATCTCTAGTGATGGATAGGAGGCATTCTCAGTGATGTCACCTCTGATCTCTAGTGATGGATAGGAGGCATTCTCAGTGATGTCACCACTGATCTCTAGTGATGGATAGGAGACATTCTCAGTGATGTCACCACTGATCTCTAGTGATGGATAGGAGGCATTCTCAGAGATGTCACCGCTTATCTCTGGTGATGGATAGGAGGCATTCTCAGTGATGTCACCGCTGATCTCTAGTGATGGATAGGTGGCATTCTCAGAGATGTCACCTCTGATCTCTAGTGATGGATAGGAGGCATTCTCAGTGATGTCACCACTGATCTCTAGTGATGGATAGGATGCATTCTCAGCGATGTCACCTCTGATCTATAGTGATGGGTAGGAGGCATTCTCAGTGATGTCACCGCTGATCTCTAGGGATGGATAGGAGGTATTCTCAGTGATATCACCGCTGATCTCCGGTGATGGATAGGAGGCATTCTCAGAGATGTCACCTCTGATCTCTAGTGATGGATAGGAGGCATTCTCAGTGATGTCACCGCTGATCTCTAGTGATGGATAGGAGGCATTCTCAGTGATGTCACCACTGATCTCTAGTGATGGATAGGAGACATTCTCAGTGATGTCACCTCTGATCTCTGGTGATGGATAGGAGGCATTTTCAGTGATGTCACCTCTGATCTCTAGTGGTGGATAGGAGGCATTCTCAGTGATGTCACCGCTGACCTCTAGTGATGGATAGGTGGCATTCTCAGTGATGTCACCGCTGATCTCTAGTGATGGATAGGAGACATTCTCAGTGATGTCACCTCTGATCTCTAGTGATGGATAGGAGACATTCTCAGTGATGTCACCTCTGATCTCTGGTGATGGATAGGAGGCATTCTCAGTGATGTCACCTCTGATCTCTAGTGATGGATAGGAGACATTCTCAGTGATGTCACCTCTGATCTCTGGTGATGGATAGGAGGCATTCTCAGTGATGTCACCTCTGATCTCTGGTGATGGATAGGAGGCATTCTCAGTGATGTCACCTCTGATCTCTGGTGATGGATAGGAGGCATTCTCAGTGATGTCACCTCTGATCTCTGGTGATGGATAGGAGGCATTCTCAGTGATGTCACCTCTGAACTCTGGTGATGGATAGGAGGCATTCTCAGTGATGTCACCTCTGATCTCTGGTGATGGATAGGAGGCATTTTCAGTGATGTCACCTCTGATCTCTAGTGAAGGTTAGGAGGCATTCTCAGTGATGTCACCGCTGATCTCTAGTGATGGATAGGAGACATTCTCAGTGATGTCACCTCTGATCTCTGGTGATGGATAGGAGGCATTTTCAGTGATGTCACCTCTGATCTCTAGTGATGGATAGGAGGCATTCTCAGTGATGTCACCGCTGATCTCTAGTGATGGATAGGAGGCATTCTCAGTGATGTCACCGCTGATCTCTAGTGATGGATAGGAGGCATTCTCAGTGATGTCTCCTCTGATCTCTGCTGATGGATAGGAGGCATTTTCAGTGATGTCACCTCTGATCTCTGGTGATGGATAGGAGGAATTTTCAGTGATGTCACCTCTGATCTCTAGTGATGGATAGGAGGCATTCTCAGTGATGTCACCGCTGATCTCTAGTGATGGATAGGTGGCATTCTCAGTGATGTCACCTCTGATCTCTGGTGATGGATAGGAGACATTCTCAGTGATGTCACCTCTGATCTCTGGTGATGGATAGGAGACATTCTCAGTGATGTCACCGCTGATCTCTAGTGATGGATAGGAGGCATTCTCAGTGATGTCACCTCTGATCTCTAGTGATGGATAGGAGACATTCTCAGTGATGTCACCTCTGATCTCTGGTGATGGATAGGAGGCATTTTCAGTGATGTCACCTCTGATCTCTAGTGATGGATAGGAGGCATTCTCAGTGATGTCACCGCTGATCTCTAGTGATGGATAGGTGGCATTCTCAGTGATGTCACCTCTGATCTCTGGTGATGGATAGGAGACATTCTCAGTGATGTCACCTCTGATCTCTGGTGATGGATAGGAGACATTTTCAGTGATGTCACCTCTGATCTCTAGTGAAGGTTAGGAGGCATTCTCAATGATGTCACCGCTGATCTCTAGTGATGGATAGGTGGCATTCTCAGTGATTTCACCTCTGATCTCTGGTGATGGATAGGAGACATTCTCAGTGATGTCACCTCTGATCTCTAGTGATAGATAGGAGGCATTCTCAGTGATGTCACCGCTGATCTCTAGTGATGGATAGGTGGCATTCTCAGTGATGTCACCTCTGATCTCTGGTGATGGATAGGAGACATTCTCAGTGATGTCACCTCTGATCTCTGGTGATGGATAGGAGGCATTTTCAGTGATGTCACCTCTGATCTCTAGTGAAGGTTAGGAGGCATTCTCAATGATGTCACCGCTGATCTCTAGTGATGGATAGGTGGCATTCTCAGTGATGTCACCGCTAATCTCTAGTGATGGATAGGAGGCATTCTCAGTGATGTCACCTCTGATCTCTAGTGATGGATAGGAGGCATTCTCAGTGATGTCACCAGTGATCTCTAGTGATAGATAGGAGACATTCTCAGTGATGTCACCACTGATCTCTAGTGATGGATAGGAGGCATTCTCAGTGATGTCACCGCTTATCTCTGGTGATGGATAGGAGGCATTCTCAGTGATGTCACCGCTGATCTCTAGTGATGGATAGGTGGCATTCTCAGAGATGTCACCTCTGATCTCTAGTGATGGATAGGAGGCATTTTCAGTGATGTCACCACTGATCTCTCGTGATGGATAGGACGCATTCTCAGCGATGTCACCTCTGATCTATAGTGATGGATAGGAGGCATTCTCAGTGATGTCACCGCTGATCTCTAGGGATGGATAGGAGGTATTCTCAGTGATATCACCGCTGATCTCCGGTGATGGATAGGAGGCATTCTCAGAGATGTTATCTCTGATCTCTAGTGATGGATAGGAGGCATTCTCAGTGATGTCACCACTGATCTCTAGTGATGGATAGGAGGCATTCTCAGTAATGTTACCTCTGATCTCTAGTGATGGATAGGAGACATTCTCAGTGATGTCACCTCTAATCTCTGGTGATGGATAGGAGGCATTTTCAGTGATGTCACCTCTGATCTCTAGTGATGGATAGGAGGCATTTTCAGTGATGTCACCTCTGATCTCTAGTGAAGGTTAGGAGGCATTCTCAGTGATGTCACCGCTGATCTCTAGTGATGGATAGGAGACATTCTCAGTGATGTCGCCTCTGATCTCTGGTGATGGATAGGAGGCATTTTCAGTGATGTCACCTCTGATCTCTAGTGATGGATAGGAGGCATTCTCAGTGATGTCACCGCTGATCTCTAGTGATGGATAGGAGGCATTCTCACTAATGTCACCGCTGATCTCTAGTGATGGATAGGAGACATTCTCAGTGATGTCACCTCTGATCTCTGGTGATGGATAGGAGGCATTTTCAGTGATGTCACCTCTGATCTCTAGTGATGGATAGGAGGCATTCTCAGTGATGTCACCGCTGATCTCTAGTGATGGATAGGAGGCATTCTCAGTAATGTCACCGCTGATCTCTAGTGATGGATAGGAGACATTCTCAGTGATGTCACCTCTGATCTCTGGTGATGGATAGGAGGCATTTTCAGTGATGTCACCTCTGATCTCTGGTGATGGATAGGAGGCATTTTCAGTGATATCACCTCTGATCTCTAGTGATGGATAGGAGGCATTCTCAGTGATGTCACCGCTGATCTCTAGTGATGGATAGGTGGCATTCTCAGTGATGTCACCTCTGATCTCTGGTGATGGATAGGAGACATTCTCAGTGATGTCACCTCTGATCTCTGGTGATGGATAGGAGACATTCTCAGTGATGTCACCGCTGATCTCTAGTGATGGATAGGAGGCATTCTCATTGATGTCACCTCTGATCTCTAGTGATGGATAGGAGACATTCTCAGTGATGTCACCTCTGATCTCTGGTGATGGATAGGAGGCATTTTCAGTGATGTCACCTCTGATCTCTAGTGATGGATAGGAGGCATTCTCAGTGATGTCACCGCTGATCTCTAGTGATGGATAGGAGGCATTCTCAGTAATGTCACTGCTGATCTCTAGTGATGGATAGGAGACATTCTCAGTGATGTCACCTCTGATCTCTGGTGATGGATAGGAGGCATTTTCAGTGATGTCACCTCTGATCTCTGGTGATGGATAGGAGGCATTTTCAGTGATATCACCTCTGATCTCTAGTGATGGATAGGAGGCATTCTCAGTGATGTCACCGCTGATCTCTAGTGATGGATAGGTGGCATTCTCAGTGATGTCACCTCTGATCTCTGGTGATGGATAGGAGACATTCTCAGTGATGTCACCTCTGATCTCTGGTGATGGATAGGAGACATTCTCAGTGATGTCACCGCTGATCTCTAGTGATGGATAGGAGGCATTCTCATTGATGTCACCTCTGATCTCTAGTGATGGATAGGAGACATTCTCAGTGATGTCACCTCTGATCTCTGGTGATGGATAGGAGGCATTTTCTGTGATGTCACCTCTGATCTCTAGTGATGGATAGGAGGCATTCTCAGTGATGTCACCGCTGATCTCTAGTGATGGATAGGTGGCATTCTCAGTGATGTCACCTCTGATCTCTGGTGATGGATAGGAGACATTCTCAGTGATGTCACCTCTGATCTCTGGTGATGGATAGGAGGCATTTTCAGTGATGTCACCTCTGATCTCTAGTGAAGGTTAGGAGGCATTCTCAGTGATGTCACCGCTGATCTCTAGTGATGGATAGGTGGCATTCTCTGTGATGTCACCGCTGATCTCTAGTGATGGATAGGAGGCATTCTCAGTGATGTCACCTCTGATCTCTAGTGATGGATAGGAGGCATTCTCAGTGATGTCACCACTGATCTCTAGTGATGGATAGGAGGCATTCTCAGTGATGTCACCGCTTATCTCTGGTGATGGATAGGAGGCATTCTCAGTGATGTCACTGCTGATCTCTAGTGATGGATAGGAGACATTCTCAGAGATGTCACCTCTGATCTCTAGTGATGGATAGGAGGCATTCTCAGTGATGTCACCACTGATCTCTAGTGATGGATAGGAGGCATTCTCAGCGATGTCACCTCTGATCTATAGTGATGGATAGGAGGCATTCTCAGTGATGTCACCGCTGATCTCTAGGGATGGATAGGAGGTATTCTCTGTGATATCACCGCTGATCTCCGATGATGGATAGGAGGCATTCTCAGAGATGTCACCTCTGATCTCTAGTGATGGATAGGAGGCATTCTCAGTGATGTCACCGCTGATCTCTGGTGATGGATAGGAGGCATTCTCAGTGATGTCGCCGCTGATCTCTAGTGATGGATAGGAGGCATTCTCAGTGATGTCGCCGCTGATCTCTGGTGATGGATAGGAGACATTCTCAGTGATGTCACCTCTGATCTCTGGTGATGGATAGGAGGCATTCTCAGTGATGTCACCGCTGATCTCTAGTGATGGATAGGAGGCATTCTCAGTGATGTAACCACTGATCTCTGGTGATGGATAGGAGGCATTCTCAGTGATGTCACCTCTGATCTCTAGTGATGGATAGGAGGCATTCTCAGTGATGTCACCGCTGATCTCTAGTGATGGATAGGAGGCATTCTCAGTGATGTAACCACTGATCTCTGGTGATGGATAGGAGGCATTCTCAGTGATGTCACCGCTGATCTCTGGTGATGGATAGGAGGCATTCTCAGTGATGTCACCTCTGATCTCTGGTGATGGATAGGAGGCATTCTCAGTGATGTAACCACTGATCTCTGGTGATGGATAGGAGGCATTCTCAGTGATGTCACCTCTGATCTCTAGTGATGGATAGGAGGCATTCTCAGTGATGTCACCGCTGATCTCTAGTGATGGATAGGAGGCATTCTCAGTGATGTCACCTCTGATCTCTAGTGATGGATAGGAGGCATTCTCAGTGATGTCACCGCTGATCTCTGGTGATGGATAGGAGGCATTCTCAGTGATGTCACCTCTGATCTCTGGTGATGGATAGGAGGCATTCTCAGTGATGTAACCACTGATCTCTGGTGATGGATAGGAGGCATTCTCAGTGATGTCACCTCTGATCTCTAGTGATGGATAGGAGGCATTCTCAGTGATGTCACCGCTGATCTCTAGTGATGGATAGGAGGCATTCTCAGTGATGTAACCACTGATCTCTGGTGATGGATAGGAGGCATTCTCACTGATGTCACCGCTGATCTCTGGTGATGGATAGGAGGCATTCTCAGTGATGTCACCTCTGATCTCTGGTGATGGATAGGAGGCATTCTCAGTGATGTAACCACTGATCTCTGGTGATGGATAGGAGGCATTCTCAGTGATGTCACCTCTGATCTCTAGTGATGGATAGGAGGCATTCTCAGTGATGTCACCTCTGATCTCTAGTGATGGACAGGAGGCATTCTCAGTGATGTCACCGCTGATCTCTAGTGATGGATAGGAGGCATTCTCAGTGATGTAACCACTGATCTCTGGTGATGGATAGGAGGCATTCTCAGTGATGTAACCACTGATCTCTGGTGATGGATAGGAGGCATTCTCAGTGATGTCACCTCTGATCTCTGGTGATGGATAGGAGGCATTCTCAGTGATGTCACCGCTGATCTCTAGTGATGGATAGGAGGCATTCTCAGTGATGTCACCTCTGATCTCTAGTGATGGATAGGAGGCATTCTCAGTGATGTCACCGCTGATCTCTAGTGATGGATAGGAGGCATTCTCAGTGATGTCACCGCTGATCTCTGGTGATGGATAGGAGGCATTCTCAGTGATGTCACCGCTGATCTCTGGTGATGGATAGGAGGCATTCTCAGTGATATCACCGCTGATCTCTAGTGATGGATAGGTGGCATTCTCAGTGATGTCACCGCTGATCTCTGCTGATGGATAGGAGACATTGTCAGTGATGTCACCGCTGATCTCTAGTGAAGGTTAGGAGGCATTCTCAGTGATGTCACCGCTGATCTCTAGTGATGGATAGGAGACATTCTCAGTGATGTCACCGCTGATCTCTAGTCATGGATAGGAGGCATTCTCAGTGATGTCACCGCTGATCTCTAGTGATGGATAGGTGGCATTCTCAGTGATGTCACCGCTGATCTCTAGTGATGGATAGGAGGCATTCTCAGTGATGTCACCGCTGATCTCTAGTGATGGATAGGTGGAATTCTCAGTGATGTCACCGCTGATCTCTAGTGATGGATAGGAGACATTCTCAGTGATGTCACCGCTGATCTCTAGTGATGGATAGGAGACATTCTCAGTGATGTCACCGCTGATCTCTAGTGATGGATAGGTGGCATTCTCAGTGATGTCACCGCTGATCTCTAGTGATGGATAGGTGGCATTCTCAGTGATGTCACCGCTGATCTCTAGTGATGGATAGGAGACATTCTCAGTGATGTCACCTCTGATCTCTAGTGATGGATAGGAGGCATTCTCAGTGATGTCACGTCTGATCTCTAGTGATGGATAGGAGGCATTCTCAGTGATGTCACCTCTGATCTCTAGTGATGGATAGGAGGCATTCTCAGTGATGTCACCGCTGATCTCTAGTGATGGATAGGAGGCATTCTCAGTGATGTCACCTCTGATCTCTAGTGATGGATAGGAGACATTCTCAGTGATGTCACCGCTGATCTCTAGTGATGGATAGGAGACATTCTCAGTGATGTCACCGCTGATCTCTAGTGATGGATAGGAGACATTCTCAGTGATGTCACCGCTGATCTCTAGTGATGGATAGGAGGCATTCTCAGTGATGTCACCGCTGATCTCTAGTGATGGATAGGTGGCATTCTCAGTGATGTCACCGCTGATCTCTAGTGATGGATAGGAGACATTCTCAGTGATGTCACCGCTGATCTCTAGTGATGGATAGGAGACATTCTCAGTGATGTCACCGCTGATCTCTAGTGATGGATAGGAGGCATTCTCAGTGATGTCACCTCTGATCTCTAGTGATGGATAGGAGGCATTCTCAGTGATGTCACCGCTGATCTCTAGTGATGGATAGGAGACATTCTCAGTGATGTCACCGCTGATCTCTAGTGATGGATAGGAGGCATTCTCAGTGATGTCACCGCTGATCTCTAGTGATGGATAGGTGGCATTCTCAGTGATGTCACCGCTGATCTCTAGTGATGGATAGGAGACATTCTCAGTGATGTCACCGCTGATCTCTAGTGATGGATAGGAGGCATTCTCAGTGATGTCACCTCTGATCTCTAGTGATGGATAGGAGACATTCTCAGTGTTGTCACCTCTGATCTCTAGTGATGGATAGGAGGCATTCTCAGTGATGTCACCTCTGATCTCTGGTGATGGATAGGAGGCATTCTCAGTGATGTCACCTCTGATCTCTAGTGATGGATAGGAGACATTCTCAGTGATGTCACCTCTGATCTCTAGTGATGGATAGGAGACATTCTCAGTGATGTCACCGCTGATCTCTAGTGATGGATAGGAGGCATTCTCAGTGATGTCACCGCTGATCTCTAGTGATGGATAGGTGGCATTCTCAGTGATGTCACCGCTGATCTCTAGTGATGGATAGGAGACATTCTCAGTGATGTCACCTCTGATCTCTAGTGATGGATAGGAGGCATTCTCAGTGATGTCACCGCTGATCTCTAGTGATGGATAGGAGACATTCTCAGTGATGTCACCGTTGATCTCTAGTGATGGATAGGTGGCATTCTCAGTGATGTCACCGCTGATCTCTAGTGATGGATAGGAGACATTCTCAGTGATGTCACCGCTGATCTCTAGTCATGGATAGGAGGCATTCTCAGTGATGTCACCGCTGATCTCTAGTGATGGATAGGTGGCATTCTCAGTGATGTCACCGCTGATCTCTAGTGATGGATAGGAGGCATTCTCAGTGATGTCACCGCTGATCTCTAGTGATGGATAGGTGGAATTCTCAGTGATGTCACCGCTGATCTCTAGTGATGGATAGGAGACATTCTCAGTGATGTCACCGCTGATCTCTAGTGATGGATAGGAGGCATTCTCAGTGATGTCACCGCTGATCTCTAGTGATGGATAGGTGGCATTCTCAGTGATGTCACCGCTGATCTCTAGTGATGGATAGGTGGCATTCTCAGTGATGTCACCGCTGATCTCTAGTGATGGATAGGAGACATTCTCAGTGATGTCACCTCTGATCTCTAGTGATGGATAGGAGGCATTCTCAGTGATGTCACCTCTGATCTCTAGTGATGGATAGGAGGCATTCTCAGTGATGTCACCTCTGATCTCTAGTGATGGATAGGAGGCATTCTCAGTGATGTCACCGCTGATCTCTAGTGATGGATAGGAGACATTCTCAGTGATGTCACCTCTGATCTCTAGTGATGGATAGGAGACATTCTCAGTGATGTCACCGCTGATCTCTAGTGATGGATAGGAGACATTCTCAGTGATGTCACCGCTGATCTCTAGTGATGGATAGGAGGCATTCTCAGTGATGTCACCTCTGATCTCTAGTGATGGATAGGAGACATTCTCAGTGATGTCACCTCTGATCTCTAGTGATGGATAGGAGACATTCTCAGTGATGTCACCGCTGATCTCTAGTGATGGATAGGAGACATTCTCAATGATGTCACCGCTGATCTCTAGTGATGGATAGGAGGCATTCTCAGTGATGTCACCGCTGATCTCTAGTGATGGATAGGTGGCATTCTCAGTGATGTCACCGCTGATCTCTAGTGATGGATAGGAGACATTCTCAGTGATGTCACCGCTGATCTCTAGTGATGGATAGGAGACATTCTCAGTGATGTCACCGCTGATCTCTAGTGATGGATAGGAGGCATTCTCAGTGATGTCACCTCTGATCTCTAGTGATGGATAGGAGGCATTCTCAGTGATGTCACCGCTGATCTCTAGTGATGGATAGGAGACATTCTCAGTGATGTCACCGCTGATCTCTAGTGATGGATAGGAGGCATTCTCAGTGATGTCACCGCTGATCTCTAGTGATGGATAGGTGGCATTCTCAGTGATGTCACCGCTGATCTCTAGTGATGGATAGGAGACATTCTCAGTGATGTCACCGCTGATCTCTAGTGATGGATAGGAGGCATTCTCAGTGATGTCACCTCTGATCTCTGGTGATGGATAGGAGGCATTCTCAGTGATGTCACCGCTGATCTCTGGTGATGGATAGGAGGCATTCTCAGTGATGTCACCGCTGATCTCTAGTGATGGATAGGAGGCATTCTCAGTGATGTCACCTCTGATCTCTGGTGATGGATAGGAGGCATTCTCAGTGATGTCACCGCTGATCTCTAGTGATGGATAGGAGGCATTCTCAGTGATGTCACCGCTGATCTCTGGTGATGGATAGGAGGCATTCTCAGTGATGTCACCTCTGATCTCTAGTGATGGATAGGAGACATTCTCAGTGTTGTCACCTCTGATCTCTAGTGATGGATAGGAGGCATTCTCAGTGATGTCACCTCTGATCTCTAGTGATGGATAGGAGGCATTCTCAGTGATGTCACCGCTGATCTCTAGTGATGGATAGGTGGCATTCTCAGTGATGTCACCGCTGATCTCTAGTGATGGATAGGAGACATTCTCAGTGATGTCACCGCTGATCTCTAGTGATGGATAGGAGACATTCTCAGTGATGTCACCTCTGATCTCTAGTGATGGATAGGAGGCATTCTCAGTGATGTCACCGCTGATCTCTAGTGATGGATAGGTGGCATTCTCAGTGATGTCACCGCTGATCTCTAGTGCTGGATAGGAGACATTCTCAGTGATGTCACCGCTGATCTCTAGTGATGGATAGGAGACATTCTCAGTGATGTCACCGCTGATCTCTAGTGATGGATAGGAGGCATTCTCAGTGATGTCACCGCTGATCTCTAGTGATGGATAGGTGGCATTCTCAGTGATGTCACCGCTGATCTCTAGTGATGGATAGGAGACATTCTCAGTGATGTCACCTCTGATCTCTAGTGATGGATAGGAGGCATTCTCAGTGATGTCACCGCTGATCTCTAGTGATGGATAGGAGGCATTCTCAGTGATGTCACCTCTGATCTCTAGTGATGGATAGGAGGCATTCTCAGTGATGTCACCTCTGATCTCTAGTGATGGATAGGAGACATTCTCAGTGATGTCACCGCTGATCTCTAGTGATGGATAGGTGGCATTCTCAGTGATGTCACCGCTGATCTCTAGTGATGGATAGGAGACATTCTCAGTGATGTCACCTCTGATCTCTAGTGATGGATAGGAGACATTCTCAGTGATGTCACCTCTGATCTCTAGTGATGGATAGGAGACATTCTCAGTGATGTCACCACTGATCTCTAGTGATGGATAGGTGGCATTCTCAGTGATGTCACCGCTGATCTCTAGTGATGGATAGGAGACATTCTCAGTGATGTCACCTCTGATCTCTAGTGATGGATAGGAGACATTCTCAGTGATGTCACCTCTGATCTCTAGTGATGGATAGGAGACATTCTCAGTGATGTCACCTCTGATCTCTAGTGATGGATAGGAGACATTCTCAGTGATGTCACCGCTGATCTCTAGTGATGGATAGGAGGCATTCTCAGTGATGTCACCGCTGATCTCTAGTGATGGATAGGTGGCATTCTCAGTGATGTCACCGCTGATCTCTAGTGATGGATAGGTGGCATTCTCAGTGATGTCACCGCTGATCTCTAGTGATGGATAGGAGACATTCTCAGTGATGTCACCTCTGATCTCTAGTGATGGATAGGAGGCATTCTCAGTGATGTCACCTCTGATCTCTAGTGATGGATAGGAGGCATTCTCAGTGATGTCACCACTGATCTCTAGTGATGGATAGGAGACATTCTCAGTGATGTCACCTCTGATCTCTAGTGATGGATAGGAGGCATTCTCAGTGATGTCACCTCTGATCTCTAGTGATGGATAGGAGACATTCTCAGTGATGTCACCTCTGATCTCTAGTGATGGATAGGAGACATTCTCAGTGATGTCACCTCTGATCTCTAGTGATGGATAGGAGACATTCTCAGTGATGTCACCACTGATCTCTAGTGATGGATAGGTGGCATTCTCAGTGATGTCACCGCTGATCTCTAGTGATGGATAGGAGACATTCTCAGTGATGTCACCTCTGATCTCTAGTGATGGATAGGAGACATTCTCAGTGATGTCACCTCTGATCTCTAGTGATGGATAGGAGACATTCTCAGTGATGTCACCTCTGATCTCTAGTGATGGATAGGAGACATTCTCAGTGATGTCACCGCTGATCTCTAGTGATGGATAGGAGGCATTCTCAGTGATGTCACCGCTGATCTCTAGTGATGGATAGGTGGCATTCTCAGTGATGTCACCGCTGATCTCTAGTGATGGATAGGTGGCATTCTCAGTGATGTCACCGCTGATCTCTAGTGATGGATAGGAGACATTCTCAGTGATGTCACCTCTGATCTCTAGTGATGGATAGGAGGCATTCTCAGTGATGTCACCTCTGATCTCTAGTGATGGATAGGAGGCATTCTCAGTGATGTCACCACTGATCTCTAGTGATGGATAGGAGACATTCTCAGTGATGTCACCTCTGATCTCTAGTGATGGATAGGAGGCATTCTCAGTGATGTCACCTCTGATCTCTAGTGATGGATAGGAGGCATTCTCAGTGATGTCACCACTGATCTCTGGTGATGGATAGGAGGCATTCTCAGTGATGTCACCACTGATCTCTAGTGATGGATAGGAGACATTCTCAGTGATGTCACCACTGATCTCTGGTGATGGATAGGAGGCATTCTCAGTGATGTCACCACTGATCTCTAGTGATGGATAGGAGACATTCTCAGTGATGTCACCTCTGATCTCTAGTGATGGATAGGAGGCATTCTCAGTGATGTCACCTCTGATCTCTAGTGATGGATAGGAGGCATTCTCAGTGATGTCACCTCTGATCTCTAGTGATGGATAGGAGGCATTCTCAGTGATGTCACCGCTGATCTCTAGTGATGGATAGGAGACATTCTCAGTGATGTCACCTCTGATCTCTAGTGATGGATAGGAGACATTCTCAGTGATGTCACCGCTGATCTCTAGTGATGGATAGGAGACATTCTCAGTGATGTCACCGCTGATCTCTAGTGATGGATAGGAGGCATTCTCAGTGATGTCACCTCTGATCTCTAGTGATGGATAGGAGACATTCTCAGTGATGTCACCTCTGATCTCTAGTGATGGATAGGAGACATTCTCAGTGATGTCACCGCTGATCTCTAGTGATGGATAGGAGACATTCTCAGTGATGTCACCGCTGATCTCTAGTGATGGATAGGAGGCATTCTCAGTGATGTCACCGCTGATCTCTAGTGATGGATAGGTGGCATTCTCAGTGATGTCACCGCTGATCTCTAGTGATGGATAGGAGACATTCTCAGTGATGTCACCGCTGATCTCTAGTGATGGATAGGAGACATTCTCAGTGATGTCACCGCTGATCTCTAGTGATGGATAGGAGGCATTCTCAGTGATGTCACCTCTGATCTCTAGTGATGGATAGGAGGCATTCTCAGTGATGTCACCGCTGATCTCTAGTGATGGATAGGAGACATTCTCAGTGATGTCACCGCTGATCTCTAGTGATGGATAGGAGGCATTCTCAGTGATGTCACCGCTGATCTCTAGTGATGGATAGGTGGCATTCTCAGTGATGTCACCGCTGATCTCTAGTGATGGATAGGAGACATTCTCAGTGATGTCACCGCTGATCTCTAGTGATGGATAGGAGGCATTCTCAGTGATGTCACCTCTGATCTCTGGTGATGGATAGGAGGCATTCTCAGTGATGTCACCGCTGATCTCTGGTGATGGATAGGAGGCATTCTCAGTGATGTCACCGCTGATCTCTAGTGATGGATAGGAGGCATTCTCAGTGATGTCACCTCTGATCTCTGGTGATGGATAGGAGGCATTCTCAGTGATGTCACCGCTGATCTCTAGTGATGGATAGGAGGCATTCTCAGTGATGTCACCGCTGATCTCTGGTGATGGATAGGAGGCATTCTCAGTGATGTCACCTCTGATCTCTAGTGATGGATAGGAGACATTCTCAGTGTTGTCACCTCTGATCTCTAGTGATGGATAGGAGGCATTCTCAGTGATGTCACCTCTGATCTCTAGTGATGGATAGGAGACATTCTCAGTGATGTCACCTCTGATCTCTAGTGATGGATAGGAGACATTCTCAGTGATGTCACCGCTGATCTCTAGTGATGGATAGGAGGCATTCTCAGTGATGTCACCGCTGATCTCTAGTGATGGATAGGTGGCATTCTCAGTGATGTCACCGCTGATCTCTAGTGATGGATAGGAGACATTGTCAGTGATGTCACCTCTGATCTCTAGTGATGGATAGGAGGCATTCTCAGTGATGTCACCGCTGATCTCTAGTGATGGATAGGAGGCATTCTCAGTGATGTCACCTCTGATCTCTAGTGATGGATAGGAGGCATTCTCAGTGATGTCACCTCTGATCTCTAGTGATGGATAGGAGACATTCTCAGTGATGTCACCGCTGATCTCTAGTGATGGATAGGTGGCATTCTCAGTGATGTCACCGCTGATCTCTAGTGATGGATAGGAGACATTCTCAGTGATGTCACCTCTGATCTCTAGTGATGGATAGGAGACATTCTCAGTGATGTCACCTCTGATCTCTAGTGATGGATAGGAGACATTCTCAGTGATGTCACCTCTGATCTCTAGTGATGGATAGGAGACATTCTCAGTGATGTCACCTCTGATCTCTAGTGATGGATAGGAGACATTCTCAGTGATGTCACCACTGATCTCTAGTGATGGATAGGTGGCATTCTCAGTGATGTCACCGCTGATCTCTAGTGATGGATAGGAGACATTCTCAGTGATGTCACCTCTGATCTCTGGTGATGGATAGGAGGCATTCTCAGTGATGTCACCTCTGATCTCTAGTGATGGATAGGAGACATTCTCAGTGATGTCACCGCTGATCCCTAGTGATGGATAGGTGGCATTCTCAGTGATGTCACCGCTGATCTCTAGTGATAGATAGGAGACATTCTCAGTGATGTCACCTCTGATCTCTGGTGCTGGATAGGAGGCATTCTCAGTGATGTCACCGCTGATCCCTAGTGATGGATAGGAGACATTCTCAGTGATGTCACCTCTGATCTCTGGTGATGGATAGGAGGCATTCTCAGTGATGTCACCGCTAATCTCTAGTGATGGATAGGAGGCATTCTCAGTGATGTCACCTCTGATCTCTAGTGATGGATAGGAGGCATTCTCAGTGATGTCACCTCTGATCTCTAGTGATGGATAGGTGGCATTCTCAGTGATGTCACCGCTGATCCCTAGTGATGGATAGGAGACATTCTCAGTGATGTCACCTCTGATCTCTAGTGATGGATAGGAGACATTCTCAGTGATGTCACCACTGATCTCTAGTGATGGATAGGAGGCATTCTCAGTGATGTCACCGCTGATCTCTGGTGATGGATAGGAGGCATTCTCAGTGATGTCACCGCTGATCCCTAGTGATGGATAGGAGACATTCTCAGTGATGTCACCGCTGATCTCTAGTGATGGATAGGAGACATTCTCAGTGATGTCACCTCTGATCTCTAGTGATGGATAGGAGACATTCTCAGTGATGTCACCACTGATCTCTAGTGATGGATAGGAGACATTCTCAGTGATGTCACCGCTGATCTCTGGTGATGGATAGGAGGCATTCTCAGTGATGTCACCGCTGATCCCTAGTGATGGATAGGAGACATTCTCAGTGATGTCACCGCTGATCTCTAGTGATGGATAGGAGACATTCTCAGTGATGTCACCACTGATCTCTAGTGATGGATAGGTGGCATTCTCAGTGATGTCACCGCTGATCTCTAGTGATGGATAGGTGGCATTCTCAGTGATGTCACCGCTGATCTCTAGTGATGGATAGGAGACATTCTCAGTGATGTCACCGCTGATCTCTAGTGATGGATAGGTGGCATTCTCAGTGATGTCACCTCTGATCTCTAGTGATGGATAGGAGACATTCTCAGTGATGTCACCACTGATCTCTAGTGAAGGTTAGGAGGCATTCTCAGTGATGTCACCGCTGATCTCTAGTGATGGATAGGTGGCATTCTCAGTGATGACACCGCTGATCTCTAGTGATGGATAGGAGGCATTCTCAGTGATGTCACCGCTGATCTCTAGTGATGGATAGGAGGCATTCTCAGTGATGTCACCGCTGATCTCTAGTGATGGATAGGAGACATTCTCAGTGATGTCACCGCTGATCTCTAGTGATGGATAGGTGGCATTCTCAGTGATGTCACCGCTGATCTCTAGTGATGGATAGGAGACATTCTCAGTGATGTCACCGCTGATCTCTAGTGATGGATATGTGGCATTCTCAGTGATGTCACCTCTGATCTCTAGTGATGGATAGGAGACATTCTCAGTGATGTCACCACTGATCTCTAGTGAAGGTTAGGAGGCATTCTCAGTGATGTCACCGCTGATCTCTAGTGATGGATAGGAGGCATTCTCAGTGATGTCACCGCTGATCTCTAGTGATGGATAGGAGGCATTCTCAGTGATGTCACCTCTGATCTCTAGTGATGGATAGGAGACATTCTCAGTGATGTCACCTCTGATCTCTAGTGATGGATAGGAGACATTCTCAGTGATGTCACCTCTGATCTCTAGTGATGGATAGGTGGCATTCTCAGTGATGACACCGCTGATCTCTAGTGATGGATAGGAGGCATTCTCAGTGATGTCACCGCTGATCTCTAGTGATGGATAGGAGGCATTCTCAGTGATGTCACCTCTGATCTCTAGTGATGGATAGGAGACATTCTCAGTGATGTCACCTCTGATCTCTAGTGATGGATAGGTGGCATTCTCAGTGATGTCACCGCTGATCTCTAGTGATGGATAGGAGGCATTCTCAGTGATGTCACCTCTGATCTCTAGTGATGGATAGGAGACATTCTCAGTGATGTCACCTCTGATCTCTAGTGATGGATAGGAGACATTCTCAGTGATGTCACCTCTGATCTCTAGTGATGGATAGGAGACATTCTCAGTGATGTCACCACTGATCTCTAGTGAAGGTTAGGAGGCATTCTCAGTGATGTCACCGCTGATCTCTAGTGATGGATAGGAGGCATTCTCAGTGATGTCACCTCTGATCTCTAGTGATGGATAGGAGACATTCTCAGTGATGTCACCTCTGATCTCTAGTGATGGATAGGAGACATTCTCAGTGATGTCACCACTGATCTCTAGTGAAGGTTAGGAGGCATTCTCAGTGATGTCACCGCTGATCTCTAGTGATGGATAGGTGGCATTCTCAGTGATGTCACCGCTGATCTCTAGTGATGGATAGGAGACATTCTCAGTGATGTCACCTCTGATCTCTAGTGATGGATAGGAGACATTCTCAGTGATGTCACCTCTGATCTCTAGTGATGGATAGGAGACATTCTCAGTGATGTCACCTCTGATCTCTAGTGATGGATAGGAGACATTCTCAGTGATGTCACCTCTGATCTCTAGTGATGGATAGGAGACATTCTCAGTGATGTCACCACTGATCTCTAGTGAAGGTTAGGAGGCATTCTCAGTGATGTCACTGCTGATCTCTAGTGATGGATAGGTGGCATTCTCAGTGATGACACCGCTGATCTCTAGTGATGGATAGGAGGCATTCTCAGTGATGTCACCGCTGATCTCTAGTGATGGATAGGAGGCATTCTCAGTGATGTCACCTCTGATCTCTAGTGATGGATAGGAGGCATTCTCAGTGATGTCACCTCTGATCTCTGGTGATGGATAGGAGACATTTTCAGTGATGTCACCTCTGATCTCTAGTGATGGATAGGAGGCATTCTCAGTGATGTCACCTCTGATCTCTGGTGATGGATAGGAGGCATTTTCAGTGATGTCACCTCTGATCTCTAGTGATGGATAGGAGGCATTCTCAGTGATGTCACCTCTGATCTCTGGTGATGGATAGGAGACATTTTCAGTGATGTCACCTCTGATCTCTAGTGATGGATAGGAGGCATTCTCAGTGATGTCACCTCTGATCTCTAGTGATGGATAGGAGACATTCTCAGTGATGTCACCTCTGATCTCTGGTGATGGATAGGAGGCATTTTCAGTGATGTCACCTCTGATCTCTAGTGATGGATAGGAGGCATTCTCAGTGATGTCACCTCTGATCTCTAGTGATGGATAGGAGACATTCTCAGTGATGTCACCACTGATCTCTAGTGAAGGTTAGGAGGCATTCTCAGTGATGTCACCGCTGATCTCTAGTGATGGATAGGTGGCATTCTCAGTGATGACACCGCTGATCTCTAGTGATGGATAGGAGGCATTCTCAGTGATGTCACCGCTGATCTCTAGTGATGGATAGGAGGCATTCTCAGTGATGTCACCGCTGATCTCTAGTGATGGATAGGAGACATTCTCAGTTATGTCACCGCTGATCTCTAGTGATGGATAGGTGGCATTCTCAGTGATGTCACCGCTGATCTCTAGTGATGGATAGGAGACATTCTCAGTGATGTCACCGCTGATCTCTAGTGATGGATAGGTGGCATTCTCAGTGATGTCACCTCTGATCTCTAGTGATGGATAGGAGACATTCTCAGTGATGTCACCACTGATCTCTAGTGAAGGTTAGGAGGCATTCTCAGTGATGTCACTGCTGATCTCTAGTGATGGATACGTGGCATTCTCAGTGATGACACCGCTGATCTCTAGTGATGGATAGGAGGCATTCTCAGTGATGTCACCGCTGATCTCTAGTGATGGATAGGAGGCATTCTCAGTGATGTCACCGCTGATCTCTAGTGATGGATAGGAGGCATTCTCAGTGATGTCACCTCTGATCTCTAGTGATGGATAGGACACATTCTCAGTGATGTCACCTCTGATCTCTAGTGATGGATAGGAGACATTCTCAGTGATGTCACCACTGATCTCTAGTGAAGGTTAGGAGGCATTCTCAGTGATGTCACTGCTGATCTCTAGTGATGGATAGGTGGCATTCTCAGTGATGACACCGCTGATCTCTAGTGATGGATAGGAGGCATTCTCAGTGATGTCACCGCTGATCTCTAGTGATGGATAGGAGGCATTCTCAGTGATGTCACCTCTGATCTCTAGTGATGGATAGGAGGCATTCTCAGTGATGTCACCTCTGATCTCTGGTGATGGATAGGAGACATTTTCAGTGATGTCACCTCTGATCTCTAGTGATGGATAGGAGGCATTCTCAGTGATGTCACCTCTGATCTCTGGTGATGGATAGGAGGCATTTTCAGTGATGTCACCTCTGATCTCTAGTGATGGATAGGAGGCATTCTCAGTGATGTCACCTCTGATCTCTGGTGATGGATAGGAGACATTTTCAGTGATGTCACCTCTGATCTCTAGTGATGGATAGGAGGCATTCTCAGTGATGTCACCTCTGATCTCTAGTGATGGATAGGAGACATTCTCAGTGATGTCACCTCTGATCTCTGGTGATGGATAGGAGGCATTTTCAGTGATGTCACCTCTGATCTCTAGTGATGGATAGGAGGCATTCTCAGTGATGTCACCTCTGATCTCTAGTGATGGATAGGAGACATTCTCAGTGATGTCACCACTGATCTCTAGTGAAGGTTAGGAGGCATTCTCAGTGATGTCACCGCTGATCTCTAGTGATGGATAGGTGGCATTCTCAGTGATGACACCGCTGATCTCTAGTGATGGATAGGAGGCATTCTCAGTGATGTCACCGCTGATCTCTAGTGATGGATAGGAGGCATTCTCAGTGATGTCACCGCTGATCTCTAGTGATGGATAGGAGACATTCTCAGTTATGTCACCGCTGATCTCTAGTGATGGATAGGTGGCATTCTCAGTGATGTCACCGCTGATCTCTAGTGATGGATAGGAGACATTCTCAGTGATGTCACCGCTGATCTCTAGTGATGGATAGGTGGCATTCTCAGTGATGTCACCTCTGATCTCTAGTGATGGATAGGAGACATTCTCAGTGATGTCACCACTGATCTCTAGTGAAGGTTAGGAGGCATTCTCAGTGATGTCACTGCTGATCTCTAGTGATGGATACGTGGCATTCTCAGTGATGACACCGCTGATCTCTAGTGATGGATAGGAGGCATTCTCAGTGATGTCACCGCTGATCTCTAGTGATGGATAGGAGGCATTCTCAGTGATGTCACCGCTGATCTCTAGTGATGGATAGGTGGCATTCTCAGTGATGTCACCGCTGATCTCTAGTGATGGATAGGAGGCATTCTCAGTGATGTCACCTCTGATCTCTAGTGATGGATAGGAGACATTCTCAGTGATGTCACCTCTGATCTCTAGTGATGGATAGGAGACATTCTCAGTGATGTCACCTCTGATCTCTAGTGATGGATAGGAGACATTCTCAGTGATGTCACCTCTGATCTCTAGTGATGGATAGGAGACATTCTCAGTGATGTCACCACTGATCTCTAGTGAAGGTTAGGAGGCATTCTCAGTGATGTCACCGCTGATCTCTAGTGATGGATAGGTGGCATTCTCAGTGATGTCACCGCTGATCTCTAGTGATGGATAGGAGACATTCTCAGTGATGTCACCTCTGATCTCTAGTGATGGATAGGAGACATTCTCAGTGATGTCACCTCTGATCTCTAGTGATGGATAGGAGACATTCTCAGTGATGTCACCTCTGATCTCTAGTGATGGATAGGAGACATTCTCAGTGATGTCACCACTGATCTCTAGTGAAGGTTAGGAGGCATTCTCAGTGATGTCACCGCTGATCTCTAGTGATGGATAGGTGGCATTCTCAGTGATGTCACCGCTGATCTCTAGTGATGGATAGGAGGCATTCTCAGTGATGTCACCTCTGATCTCTAGTGATGGATAGGAGGCATTCTCAGTGATGTCCCCTCTGATCTCTAGTGATGGATAGGAGACATTCTCAGTGATGTCACCTCTGATCTCTAGTGATGGATAGGAGACATTCTCAGTGATGTCACCACTGATCTCTAGTGAAGGTTAGGAGGCATTCTCAGTGATGTCACTGCTGATCTCTAGTGATGGATAGGTGGCATTCTCAGTGATGACACCGCTGATCTCTAGTGATGGATAGGAGGCATTCTCAGTGATGTCACCGCTGATCTCTAGTGATGGATAGGAGGCATTCTCAGTGATGTCACCTCTGATCTCTAGTGATGGATAGGAGGCATTCTCAGTGATGTCACCTCTGATCTCTGGTGATGGATAGGAGACATTTTCAGTGATGTCACCTCTGATCTCTAGTGATGGATAGGAGGCATTCTCAGTGATGTCACCTCTGATCTCTGGTGATGGATAGGAGGCATTTTCAGTGATGTCACCTCTGATCTCTAGTGATGGATAGGAGGCATTCTCAGTGATGTCACCTCTGATCTCTGGTGATGGATAGGAGACATTTTCAGTGATGTCACCTCTGATCTCTAGTGATGGATAGGAGGCATTCTCAGTGATGTCACCGCTGATCTCTAGTGATGGATAGGAGACATTCTCAGTGATGTCACCTCTGATCTCTGGTGATGGATAGGAGGCATTCTCAGTGATGTCACCTCTGATCTCTAGTGATGGATAGGAGACATTCTCAGTGATGTCACCTCTGATCTCTGGTGATGGATAGGAGGCATTTTCAGTGATGTCACCTCTGATCTCTAGTGATGGTTAGGAGGCATTCTCAGTGATGACACCGCTGATCTCTAGTGATGGATAGGAGGCGTTCTCAGTGATGTCACCGCTGATCTCTAGTGATGGATAGGAGGCATTCTCAGTGATGTCACCTCTGATCTCTGGTGATGGATAGGAGACATTTTCAGTGATGTCACCTCTGATCTCTAGTGATGGATAGGAGGCATTCTCAGTGATGTCACCTCTGATCTCTAGTGATGGATAGGAGACATTCTCAGTGATGTCACCTCTGATCTCTGGTGATGGATAGGAGGCATTTTCAGTGATGTCACCTCTGATCTCTAGTGATGGATAGGAGGCATTCTCAGTGATGTCACCGCTGATCTCTAGTGATGGATAGGTGGCATTCTCAGTGATGTCACCGCTGATCTCTAGTGATGGATAGGAGACATTGTCAGTGATGTCACCTCTGATCTCTAGTGATGGATAGGAGACATTCTCAGTGATGTCACCTCTGATCTCTGGTGATGGATAGGAGGCATTCTCAGTGATGTCACCGCTGATCTCTAGTGATGGATAGGAGGCATTCTCAGTGATGTCACCGCTGATCTCTAGTGAAGGTTAGGAGGCATTCTCAGTGATGTCACCGCTGATCTCTAGTGATGGATAGGTGGCATTCTCAGTGATGTCACCGCTGATCTCTAGTGATGGATAGGAGGCATTCTCAGTGATGTCACCTCTGATCTCTAGTGATGGATAGGAGGCATTCTCAGTGATGTAACCACTGATCTCTAGTGATGGATAGGAGGCATTCTCAGTGATGTCACCGCTGATCTCTAGTGATGGATAGGTGGCATTCTCAGTGATGACACCGCTGATCTCTAGTGATGGATAGGAGGCATTCTCAGTGATGTCACCTCTGATCTCTAGTGATGGATAGGAGGCATTCTCAGTGATGTCACCGCTTATCTCTGGTGATGGATAGGAGGCATTCTCAGTGATGTCAGCGCTGATCTCTAGTGATGGATAGGAGGCATTCTCAGTGATGTCACCACTGATCTCTAGTGATGGATAGGAGACATTCTCAGTGATGTCACCACTGATCTCTAGTGAAGGTTAGGAGGCATTCTCAGTGATGTCACCGCTGATCTCTAGTGATGGATAGGTGGCATTCTCAGTGATGACACCGCTGATCTCTAGTGATGGATAGGAGGCATTCTCAGTGATGTCACCTCTGATCTCTAGTGATGGATAGGAGGCATTCTCAGTGATGTCACCGCTTATCTCTGGTGATGGATAGGAGGCATTCTCAGTGATGTCAGCGCTGATCTCTAGTGATGGATAGGAGGCATTCTCAGTGATGTCAGCGCTGATCTCTAGTGATGGATAGGAGACATTCTCAGTGATGTCACCTCTGATCTCTAGTGATGGATAGGAGGCATTCTCAGTGATGTCACCACTGATCTCTAGTGATGGATAGGAGACATTCTCAGTGATGTCACCGCTGATCTCTAGTGATGGATAGGAGGCATTCTCAGTGATGTCACCACTGATCTCTAGTGATGGATAGGAGACATTCTCAGAGATGTCAGCGCTGATCTCTAGTGATGGATAGGAGACATTCTCAGAGATGTCACCTCTGATCTCTAGTGATGGATAGGAGGCATTCTCAGTGATGTCAGCGCTGATCTCTAGTGATGGATAGGAGACATTCTCAGAGATGTCACCTCTGATCTCTAGTGATGGATAGGAGGCATTCTCAGTGATGTCACCACTGATCTCTAGTGATGGATAGGAGACATTCTCAGTGATGTCACCGCTGATCTCTGGTGATGGATAGGAGGCATTTTCAGTGATGTCACCGCTGATCTCTAGTGATGGATAGGAGGCATTCTCAGTGATGTCGCCGCTGATCTCTGGTGATGGATAGGAGACATTCTCAGTGATGTCACCGCTGATCTCTGGTGATGGATAGGAGGCATTCTCAGTGATGTCACCGCTGATCTCTAGTGATAGATAGGAAGCATTCTTAGTGATGTCACCGCTGATCTCTAGTGATGGATAGGAGGCATTCTCAGTGATGTCACCTCTGATCTCTGGTGATGGATAGTAGGCATTCTCAGTGATGTCACCGCTGATCTCTGGTGATGGATAGGAGGCATTCTCAGTGATGTCACCGCTGATCTCTAGTGATAGATAGGAAGCATTCTTAGTGATGTCACCGCTGATCTCTAGTGATGGATAGGAGGCATTCTCAGTGATGTCACCTCTGATCTCTGGTGATGGATTGGAGACATTCTCAGTGATGTCACCTCTGATCGCTAGTGATGGATAGGAGACATTCTCAGTGATGTCACCTCTGATCTCTAGTGATGGATAGGAGACATTCTCAGTGATGTCACCTCTGATCTCTAGTGATGGATAGGAGGCATTCTCAGTGATGTCACCGCTGATCTCTGGTGATGGATAGGAGGCATTCTCAGTGATGTCACCACTGATCTCTAGTGATGGATAGGAGGCATTCTCAGTGATTCCACATTTGATCTCTGGTGATGGATAGGAGGCATTCTCAGTGATGTCACCTCTGAACTCTAGTGATGGATAGGAGGCATTCTCAGTGATGTCACCTCTGATCTTTGGTGATGTATAGGAGGCATTCTCAGTGATGTCACCGCTAATCTCTAGTGATGGATAGGAGACATTCTCAGTGATGTCACCGCTGATCTCTGGTGATAGATAGGAGGCATTCTCAGTGATGTCACCTCTGATCTCTGGTGATGGATAGGAGGCATTCTCAGTGATGTCACCTTTGAGCCCTAGTGATGGATAGGAGGCATTCTCAGTGACGTCACCGCTGATCTCTGGTGATGGATAGGAGGCATTCTCAGTGATGTCACCGCTGATCTCTAGTGATGGATAGGTGGCATTCTCAGTGATGTCACCACTGATCTCTAGTGATGGATAGGAGGCATTCTCAGAGATGTCACCGCTGATCTCTAGGGATGGATAGGAGGCATTCTCAGAGATGTCACCTGTGATCTCTAGTGATGGATAGGAGGCATTCTCAGTGATGTCACCGCTGATCTCCGGTGATGGATAGGAGGCATTCTCAGTGATGTCACCGCTGATCTCTAGTGATGGATAGGAGGCATTCTCAGTGATGTCACCGCTGATCTCCGGTGATGGATAGGAGGCATTCTCAGAGATGTCACCTGTGATCTCTAGTGATGGATAGGAGGCATTCTCAGTGATGTCACCGCTGATCTCCGGTGATGGATAGGAGGCATTCTCAGTGATGTCACCGCTGATCTCTAGTGATGGATAGGAGGCATTCTCAGTGATGTCACCTCTGATCTCTAGTCATGGATAGGAGGCATTCTCAGTGATGTCACCGCTGATCTCTAGTGATGGATAGGAGGCATTTTCAGTGAAGTCACCGCTGATCTCTGGTGATGGATAGGAGGCATTCTCAGTTATGTCGCCGCTGATCTCTGGTGATGGATAGGAGACATTCTCAGTGATGTCACCGGTGATCTCTGGTGATGGATAGGAGGCATTCTCAGTGATGTCACCGCTGATCTCTAGTGATGGATAGGAGACATTCTCAGTGATGTCACCACTGATCTCTAGTGATGGATAGGAGGCATTTTCAGTGATGTCACCTCTGAACTCTAGTGATGGACAGGAGACATTCTCAGTGATGTCACCTCTGATCTCTGGTGATGGATAGGAGGCATTCTCAGTGATGTCACCTCTGATCTCTGGTGATGGATGGGAGGCATTATCAGTGATGTCACCACTGATCTCTGGTGATGGACAGGAGGCATTCTCAGTGATGTCACCTATGATCTCTAGTGATGGATAGGAGGCATTCTCAATGATGTCACCTTTGATCCCTAGTGATGGATAGGAGGCATTCTCAGTGATGTCAACGCTGATCTCTGGTGATGGATAGGAGACATTCTCAGGGAGGTCACCGCTGATCTCTGGTTATGGATAGGAGGCATTCTCAGTGATGTCACCTCTGATCTCTGGTGATGGATAGGAGGCATTCTCTGTGATGTCACCGCTGATCTCTGGTGATGGATAGGAGCCATTCTTAGTGATATCACCGCTGATCTCTGGTGATGGATAGGAGGCATTCTCAGTGATGTCACCTCTGATCTCTGGTGATGGATAGGAGGCATTCTCAGTGATTCCACATTTGATCTCTGGTGATGGATAGGAGGCATTCTCAGTGATGTCACCTCTGATCTCTGGTGATGGATAGGAGGCATTCTCAGTGATGTCACCTCTGATCTCTAGTGATGGATAAGAGGCATTTTCAGTGATGTCACCTCTGAACTCTGGTGATGGATAGGAGGCATTCTGAGTGATGTCACCTCTGATCTCTAGTGATGGATAGGAGCCATTCTCAGTGATGTCACCGCTGATCTCTGGTGATGGATAGGAGGCATTCTCAGTGATGTCACCGCTGATCTCTGGTGATGGATAGTAGGCATTCTCAGTGATGTCACCTCTGATCTCTACTGATGGATAGGAGGAATTCTCAGTGATGTCACCGCTGATCTCTAGTGATGGATAGTAGGCATTTTCAGTGATGTCACCGCTGATCTGTAGTGATGGATAGGAGGCATTCTCAGTGATGTCACCGCTGATCTCTAGTGATGGATAGGAGGCATTCTCAGCGATGTCACCGCTGATCTCTGGTGATGGATACGAGGCATTCTCAGTGATGTCACCGCTGATCTCTAGTGATGGATAGGAGACATTCTCAGTGATGTCACCTCTGATCCCTGGTGATGGATAGGAGGCATTTTCAGTGATGTCACCTCTGATCTCTAGTGAAGGTTAGGAGGCATTCTCAGTGATGTCACCTCTGATCTCTGGTGATGAATAGGAGGCATTCTCAGTGATGTCACTGCTGATCTCTAGTGATGGATAGGAGGCATTTTCAGTGATGTCACCGCTGATCTCTAGTGATGGATAGGAGGCATTCTCAGTGATGTCACCGCTGAACTCTAGTGATGGATAGGAGACATTCTCAGTGATGCCACATTTGATCTCTGGTGATGAATAGGAGGCATTCTCAGTGATGCCACATTTGATCTCTGGTTATGGATAGGAGGCATTCTCAGTGATTCCACATTTGTACTCTAGTGATGGATAGGAGGCATTCTCAGTGATGTCACCTCTGATCTCTAGTGATGGATAGGAGACATTTTCAGTGATGTCACCTCTGATCTCTGGTTATGGATAAGAGGCATTCTCAGTGATGTCACCTCTGATCTCTGGTGATGGATAGGAGGCATTCTCAGTGATGTCACCTCTGATCTCTGGTGATGGATAAGAGGCATTCTCAGTGATGTCACCTCTGATCTCTGGTGATGGATAGGAGACATTCCCAGTGATGTCACCTCTGATCTCTGGTTATGGATAAGAGTCATTCTCAGTGATGTCACCTCTGATCTCTGGTGATGGATAGGAGGCGTTCTCAGTGATGTCACCTCTGATCTCTAGTGATGGATAGGAGACATTCCCAGTGATGTCACCGCTGATCTCTGATGATGGATAGGAGGCATTCTCAGTGATGTCACCTCTGATCTCTGGTTATGGATAAGAGGCATTCTCAGTGATGTCACCTCTGATCTCTGGTGATGGATAGGAGGCGTTCTCAGTGATGTCGCCTCTGATCTCTAGTGATGGATAGGAGACATTCTCAGTGATGTCCCCGCTGATCTCTATTGATGGATAGGAGGCATTCTCAGTGATGTCACCTCTGATCTCTGGTGATGGATAGGAGGCATTCTCAGTGATGTCACCTCTGATCTCTAGTGATGGATAGGAGGCATTCTCAGTGATGTCACCTCTGATCTCTAGTGATGGATAGGAGGCATTCTCAGTGATGTCACCTCTGATCTCTAGTGATGGATAGGAGGTACTCTCAGTGATGTCACCTCTGATCTCTAGTGATGGATAGGAGGCATTCTCAGTGATGTCACCTCTGATCTCTAGTGAAGGATAGGAGGCATTCTCAGTGATGTCACCGCTGATCTCTAGTGATGGATAGGAGGCATTCTCAGTGTTGTTACCTCTGATCTCTAGTGATGGATAGGAGGCATTCTCAGTGATGTCACCTCTGATCTCTAGTGATGGATAGGAGGTATTCTCAGTGATGTCACCTCTGATCTCTGGTGATGGATAGGAGGCATTCTCAGTGATGTCATCTCTGATCTCTAGTGATGGATAGGAGGCATTCTCAGTGATGTCACCGCTGATCTCTAGTGATGGATAGGAGGCATTCTCAGTGATGTCACCTCTGATCTCTAGTGATGGATAGGAGGTATTTTCAGTGATGTCACCTCTGATCTCTAGTGATGGATAGGAGGCATTCTCAGTGATGTCACCTCTGATCTCTAGTGATGGAAAGGAGGAATTCTCAGTGATGTCACCTCTGATCTCTAGTGATGGACAGGAGGCATTCTCAGTGATGTCACCTCTGATCTCTAGTGATGGATAGGAGGCATTCTCAGTGATGTCACCGCTGATCTCTAGTGATGGATAGGAGGCATTCTCAGTGATTTCACCTCTGATCTCTAGTGATGGATAGGAGGCATTCTCAGTGATGTCATCTCTGATCTCTAGTGATGGATAGGAGGCATTCTCAGTGATGTCACCTCTGATCTCCGGTGATGGATAGGAGGCATTCTCAGTGATGTCACCTCTGATCTCTAGTGATGGATATGAGGTATTCTCAGTGATGTCACCTCTGATCTCTAGTGATGGATAGGAGGCATTCTCAGTGATGTCACCTCTGATCTCTAGTGATGGATAGGAGGCATTCTCAGTGATGTCACCTCTGATCTCTAGTGATGGATAGGAGGTATTCTCAGTGATGTCACCTCTGATCTCTAGTGATGGATAGGAGGCATTCTCAGTGATGTCACCTCTGATCTCTAGTGATGGATAGGAGGCATTCTCAGTGATGTCACCTCTGATCTCTAGTGATGGATAGGAGGCATTTTCAGTGATGTCACCTCTGATCTCTGGTGATAGATAGGAGGTATTCTCAGTGATGTCACCTCTGATCTCTAGTGATGGATAGGAGGCATTCTCAGTGATGTCACCTCTGATCTCTAGTGTTGGATAGGAGGCATTCTCAGTGAAGTCACCGCTGATCTCTGGTGATGGATGGGAGGCATTCTCAGTGATGTCACCTCTGATCTCTAGTGATGGATAGGAGACATTTTCAATGAGGTCACCGCTGATCTCTGGTGATGGATAGAAGACATTCTCAGTGAGGTCACCGCTGATCTCTGGTGATGGATAGGTGGTATTCTCAGTGATGTTACCTCTGATCTCTAGTGATGGATAGGAGGCATTCTCAGTGATGTTACCGCTGATCTGTGGTTATGGATAGGAGGCATTCTCAGTGATGTCACCTCTGATCTCTAGTGATGGATAGGAGGCATTCTCAGTGATGTCACCTCTGATCTCTAGTGATGGATAGGTGGTATTCTCAGTGATGTCACCTCTGATCTCTAGTGATGGATAGGAGGCATTCTCAGTGATGTCACCTCTGATCTCTAGTGATGGATAGGAGGTATTCTCAGTGATGTCACCGCTGATCTCTAGTGATGGATAGGAGGTATTCTCAGTGATGTCACCTCTGATCTCTAGTGATGGATAGGAGTCATTCTCAGTGATGTCACCTCTGATCTCTAGTGATGGATAGGTGGTATTCTCAGTGATGTTACCTCTGATCTCTAGTGATGGATAGGAGGCATTCTCAGTGATGTCACCTCTGATCTCTAGTGATGGATAGGAGGTATTCTCAGTGATGTCACCTCTGATCTCTATTGATGGATAGGAGGCATTCTCAGTGATGTCACCTCTGATCTCTAGTGATGGATAGGAGGCATTCTCAGTGATGTCTCCTCTGATCTCTAGTGATGGATAGGAGGCATTCTCAGTGATGTTACCGCTGATCTGTGGTTATGGATAGGAGGCATTCTCAGTGATGTCACCTCTGATCTCTAGTGATGGATAGGAGGCATTCTCAGTGATGTCACCGCTGATCTGTGGTTATGGATAGGAGGCATTCTCAGTGATGTCATCTCTGATCTCTAGTGATGGATAGGAGGTATTCTCAGTGATGTCACCTCTGATCTCTAGTGATGGATAGGAGGCATTCTCAGTGATGTCACCTCTGATCTCTAGTGATGGATAGGAGGCATTCTCAGTGATGTCTCCTCTGATCTCTAGTGATGGATAGGAGGTATTCTCAGTGATGTCACCTCTGATCTCTAGTGATCGATAGGAGGCATTCTCAGTGATGTCACCTCTGATCTCTAGTGATGGATAGGAGGCATTCTCAGTGATGTCACCGCTGATCTCTAGTGATGGATAGGACGCATTCTCAGTGATGTCACCTCTGATCTCTAGTGATGGATAGGAGGCATTCTCAGTGATGTCACCTCTGATCTCTAGTGATGGATAGGAGGTATTCTCAGTGATGTCACCTCTGATCTCTGGTGATGGATAGAAGGCATTCTCAGTGATGTCACCTCTGATCTCTAGTGATGTATAGGAGGCATTCTCAGTGATGTCATCCGCTGATCTCTAGTGATGGATAGGAGGCATTATCAGTGATGTCAACTCTGATCTCTAGTGATGGATAGGATGTATTCTCAGTGATGTCACCTCTGATCTCTAGTGGTGGATTGGAGGCATTATCAGTGATGTCACCTCTGATCTCTAGTGATGGATAGGAGGCATTCTCAGTGATGTCACCTCTGATCTCTGGTGATGGATAGGAGGCATTGTCAGTGATGTCACCTCTGATCTCTAGTGATGGATAGGAGGCATTCTCAGTGATGTCACCACTGATCTCTAGTGATGGATAGGAGGCATTCTCAGTGATGTCACCTCTGATCTCTAGTGATGGATAGGAGGCATTCTCAGTGATGTCACCGCTGATCTCTAGTGATGGATAGGAGGCATTCTCAGTGATGTCACCTCTGATCTCTAGTGATGGATAGGAGGCATTCTCAGTGATGTCACCTCTGATCTCTAGTGATGGATAGGAGGTATTCTCAGTGATGTCACCTCTGATCTCTGGTGATGGATAGGAGGCATTCTCAGTGATGTCACCTCTGATCTCTAGTGATGTATAGGAGGCATTCTCAGTGATGTCGCCGCTGATCTCTAGTGATGGATAGGAGGCATTATCAGTGATGTCACCTCTGATCTCTAGTGATGGATAGGATGTATTCTCAGTGATGTCACCTCTGATCTCTAGTGATGGATTGGAAGCATTATCAGTGATGTCACCTCTGATCTCTAGTGATGGATAGGAGGCATTCTCAGTGATGTCACCTCTGATCTCTGGTGATGGATAGGAGACATTCTCAGTGATGTCACCACTGATCTCTAGTGATGGATAGGAGGCATTCTCAGTGATGTCACCGCTTATCTCTGGTGATGGATAGGAGGCATTCTCAGTGATGTCAGCGCTGATCTCTAGTGATGGATAGGTGGCATTCTCAGAGATGTCACCTCTGATCTCTAGTGATGGATAGGAGGCATTCTCAGTGATGTCACCACTGATCTCTAGTGATGGATAGGAGACATTCTCAGTGATGTCACCGCTGATCTCTAGTGATGGATAGGAGGCATTCTTAGTGATGTCACCACTGATCTCTAGTGATGGATAGGAGGTACTCTCAGTGATGTCACCTCTGATCTCTAGTGATGGATAGGAGGCATTCTCAGTGATGTCACCTCTGATCTCTAGTGAAGGATAGGAGGCATTCTCAGTGATGTCACCGCTGATCTCTAGTGATGGATAGGAGGCATTCTCAGTGTTGTTACCTCTGATCTCTAGTGATGGATAGGAGGCATTCTCAGTGATGTCATCTCTGATCTCTAGTGATGGATAGGAGGCATTCTCAGTGATGTCACCGCTGATCTCTAGTGATGGATAGGAGGCATTCTCAGTGATGTCACCTCTGATCTCTAGTGATGGATAGGAGGTATTTTCAGTGATGTCACCTCTGATCTCTAGTGATGGATAGGAGGCATTCTCAGTGATGTCACCTCTGATCTCTAGTGATGGATAGGAGGTATTCTCAGTGATGTCACCTCTGATCTCTAGTGATGGACAGAAGGCTTTCTCAGTGATGTCACCTCTGATCTCTAGTGATGGATAGGAGGCATTCTCAGTGATGTCACCGCTGATCTCTAGTGATGGATAGGAGGCATTCTCAGTGATGTCACCTCTGATCTCTAGTGATGGATAGGAGGCATTCTCAGTGATGTCATCTCTGATCTCTAGTGATGGATAGGAGGCATTCTCAGTGATGTCACCTCTGATCTCTGGTGATGGATAGTAGGCATTCTCAGTGATGTCACCGCTGATCTCTGGTGATGGATAGGAGGCATTCTCAGTGATGTCACCGCTGATCTCTAGTGATAGATAGGAAGCATTCTCAGTGATGTCACCTCTGATATCTAGTGGTGGATTGGAGGCATTATCAGTGATGTCACCTCTGATCTCTAGTGATGGATAGGAGGCATTCTCAGTGATGTCACCTCTGATCTCTGGTGATGGATAGGAGGCATTGTCAGTGATGTCACCTCTGATCTCTAGTGATGGATAGGAGGCATTCTCAGTGATGTCACCACTGATCTCTAGTGATGGATAGGAGGCATTCTCAGTGATGTCACCTCTGATCTCTAGTGATGGATAGGAGGCATTCTCAGTGATGTCACCGCTGATCTCTAGTGATGGATAGGAGGCATTCTCAGTGATGTCACCTCTGATCTCTAGTGATGGATAGGAGGCATTCTCAGTGATGTCACCTCTGATCTCTAGTGATGGATAGGAGGTATTCTCAGTGATGTCACCTCTGATCTCTGGTGATGGATAGGAGGCATTCTCAGTGATGTCACCTCTGATCTCTAGTGATGTATAGGAGGCATTCTCAGTGATGTCGCCGCTGATCTCTAGTGATGGATAGGAGGCATTATCAGTGATGTCACCTCTGATCTCTAGTGATGGATAGGATGTATTCTCAGTGATGTCACCTCTGATCTCTAGTGATGGATTGGAAGCATTATCAGTGATGTCACCTCTGATCTCTAGTGATGGATAGGAGGCATTCTCAGTGATGTCACCTCTGATCTCTGGTGATGGATAGGAGACATTCTCAGTGATGTCACCACTGATCTCTAGTGATGGATAGGAGGCATTCTCAGTGATGTCACCGCTTATCTCTGGTGATGGATAGGAGGCATTCTCAGTGATGTCAGCGCTGATCTCTAGTGATGGATAGGTGGCATTCTCAGAGATGTCACCTCTGATCTCTAGTGATGGATAGGAGGCATTCTCAGTGATGTCACCACTGATCTCTAGTGATGGATAGGAGACATTCTCAGTGATGTCACCGCTGATCTCTAGTGATGGATAGGAGGCATTCTTAGTGATGTCACCTCTGATCTCTAGTGATGGATAGGAGGTACTCTCAGTGATGTCACCTCTGATCTCTAGTGATGGATAGGAGGCATTCTCAGTGATGTCACCTCTGATCTCTAGTGAAGGATAGGAGGCATTCTCAGTGATGTCACCGCTGATCTCTAGTGATGGATAGGAGGCATTCTCAGTGTTGTTACCTCTGATCTCTAGTGATGGATAGGAGGCATTCTCAGTGATGTCATCTCTGATCTCTAGTGATGGATAGGAGGCATTCTCAGTGATGTCACCGCTGATCTCTAGTGATGGATAGGAGGCATTCTCAGTGATGTCACCTCTGATCTCTAGTGATGGATAGGAGGTATTTTCAGTGATGTCACCTCTGATCTCTAGTGATGGATAGGAGGCATTCTCAGTGATGTCACCTCTGATCTCTAGTGATGGATAGGAGGTATTCTCAGTGATGTCACCTCTGATCTCTAGTGATGGACAGAAGGCATTCTCAGTGATGTCACCTCTGATCTCTAGTGATGGATAGGAGGCATTCTCAGTGATGTCACCGCTGATCTCTAGTGATGGATAGGAGGCATTCTCAGTGATGTCACCTCTGATCTCTAGTGATGGATAGGAGGCATTCTCAGTGATGTCATCTCTGATCTCTAGTGATGGATAGGAGGCATTCTCAGTGATGTCACCTCTGATCTCTGGTGATGGATAGTAGGCATTCTCAGTGATGTCACCGCTGATCTCTGGTGATGGATAGGAGGCATTCTCAGTGATGTCACCGCTGATCTCTAGTGATAGATAGGAAGCATTCTTAGTGATGTCACCGCTGATCTCTAGTGATGGATAGGAGGCATTCTCAGTGATGTCACCTCTGATCTCTGGTGATGGATTGGAGACATTCTCAGTGATGTCACCTCTGATCGCTAGTGATGGATAGGAGGCATTCTCAGTGATGTCACCTCTGATCGCTAGTGATGGATAGGAGACATTCTCAGTGATGTCACCTCTGATCTCTAGTGATGGATAGGAGACATTCTCAGTGATGTCACCTCTGATCTCTAGTGATGGATAGGAGGCATTCTCAGTGATGTCACCGCTGATCTCTGGTGATGGATAGGAGGCATTCTCAGTGATGTCACCGCTGATCTCTAGTGATGGATAGGTGGCATTCTCAGTGATGTCACCACTGATCTCTAGTGATGGATAGGAGGCATTCTCAGTGATTCCACATTTGATCTCTGGTGATGGATAGGAGGCATTCTCAGTGATGTCACCTCTGAACTCTAGTGATGGATAGGAGGCATTCTCAGTGATGTCACCTCTGATCTTTGGTGATGTATAGGAGGCATTCTCAGTGATGTCACCGCTAATCTCTAGTGATGGATAGGAGACATTCTCAGTGATGTCACCGCTGATCTCTGGTGATAGATAGGAGGCATTCTCAGTGATGTCACCTCTGATCTCTGGTGATGGATAGGAGGCATTCTCAGTGATGTCACCTTTGAGCCCTAGTGATGGATAGGAGGCATTCTCAGTGACGTCACCGCTGATCTCTGGTGATGGATAGGAGGCATTCTCAGTGATGTCACCGCTGATCTCTAGTGATGGATAGGTGGCATTCTCAGTGATGTCACCACTGATCTCTAGTGATGGATAGGAGGCATTCTCAGCGATGTCACCTCTGATCTATAGTGATGGATAGGAGGCATTCTCAGTGATGTCACCGCTGATCTCTAGGGATGGATAGGAGGCATTCTCAGAGATGTCACCTGTGATCTCTAGTGATGGATAGGAGGCATTCTCAGTGATGTCACCGCTGATCTCCGGTGATGGATAGGAGGCATTCTCAGTGATGTCACCGCTGATCTCTAGTGATGGATAGGAGGCATTCTCAGTGATGTCACCGCTGATCTCCGGTGATGGATAGGAGGCATTCTCAGAGATGTCACCTGTGATCTCTAGTGATGGATAGGAGGCATTCTCAGTGATGTCACCGCTGATCTCCGGTGATGGATAGGAGGCATTCTCAGTGATGTCACCGCTGATCTCTAGTGATGGATAGGAGGCATTCTCAGTGATGTCACCTCTGATCTCTAGTCATGGATAGGAGGCATTCTCAGTGATGTCACCGCTGATCTCTAGTGATGGATAGGAGGCATTTTCAGTGAAGTCACCGCTGATCTCTGGTGATGGATAGGAGGCATTCTCAGTTATGTCGCCGCTGATCTCTGGTGATGGATAGGAGACATTCTCAGTGATGTCACCGGTGATCTCTGGTGATGGATAGGAGGCATTCTCAGTGATGTCACCGCTGATCTCTAGTGATGGATAGGAGACATTCTCAGTGATGTCACCACTGATCTCTAGTGATGGATAGGAGGCATTTTCAGTGATGTCACCTCTGAACTCTAGTGATGGACAGGAGACATTCTCAGTGATGTCACCTCTGATCTCTGGTGATGGATAGGAGGCATTCTCAGTGATGTCACCTCTGATCTCTGGTGATGGATGGGAGGCATTATCAGTGATGTCACCACTGATCTCTGGTGATGGACAGGAGGCATTGTCAGTGATGTCACCTATGATCTCTAGTGATGGATAGGAGGCATTCTCAATGATGTCACCTTTGATCCCTAGTGATGGATAGGAGGCATTCTCAGTGATGTCAACGCTGATCTCTGGTGATGGATAGGAGACATTCTCAGGGAGGTCACCGCTGATCTCTGGTTATGGATAGGAGGCATTCTCAGTGATGTCACCTCTGATCTCTGGTGATGGATAGGAGGCATTCTCTGTGATGTCACCGCTGATCTCTGGTGATGGATAGGAGCCATTCTTAGTGATATCACCGCTGATCTCTGGTGATGGATAGGAGGCATTCTCAGTGATGTCACCTCTGATCTCTGGTGATGGATAGGAGGCATTCTCAGTGATTCCACATTTGATCTCTGGTGATGGATAGGAGGCATTCTCAGTGATGTCACCTCTGATCTCTGGTGATGGATAGGAGGCATTCTCAGTGATGTCACCTCTGATCTCTAGTGATGGATAAGAGGCATTTTCAGTGATGTCACCTCTGAACTCTGGTGATGGATAGGAGGCATTCTGAGTGATGTCACCTCTGATCTCTAGTGATGGATAGGAGCCATTCTCAGTGATGTCACCGCTGATCTCTGGTGATGGATAGGAGGCATTCTCAGTGATGTCACCGCTGATCTCTGGTGATGGATAGTAGGCATTCTCAGTGATGTCACCTCTGATCTCTACTGATGGATAGGAGGAATTCTCAGTGATGTCACCGCTGATCTCTAGTGATGGATAGTAGGCATTTTCAGTGATGTCACCGCTGATCTGTAGTGATGGATAGGAGGCATTCTCAGTGATGTCACCGCTGATCTCTAGTGATGGATAGGAGGCATTCTCAGCGATGTCACCGCTGATCTCTGGTGATGGATACGAGGCATTCTCAGTGATGTCACCGCTGATCTCTAGTGATGGATAGGAGACATTCTCAGTGATGTCACCTCTGATCCCTGGTGATGGATAGGAGGCATTTTCAATGATGTCACCTCTGATCTCTAGTGAAGGTTAGGAGGCATTCTCAGTGATGTCACCTCTGATCTCTGGTGATGAATAGGAGGCATTCTCAGTGATGTCACTGCTGATCTCTAGTGATGGATAGGAGGCATTTTCAGTGATGTCACCGCTGATCTCTAGTGATGGATAGGAGGCATTCTCAGTGATGTCACCGCTGAACTCTAGTGATGGATAGGAGACATTCTCAGTGATGCCACATTTGATCTCTGGTGATGAATAGGAGGCATTCTCAGTGATGCCACATTTGATCTCTGGTTATGGATAGGAGGCATTCTCAGTGATTCCACATTTGTACTCTAGTGATGGATAGGAGGCATTCTCAGTGATGTCACCTCTGATCTCTAGTGATGGATAGGAGACATTTTCAGTGATGTCACCTCTGATCTCTGGTTATGGATAAGAGGCATTCTCAGTGATGTCACCTCTGATCTCTGGTGATGGATAGGAGGCGTTCTCAGTGATGTCACCTCTGATCTCTAGTGATGGATAGGAGACATTCCCAGTGATGTCACCTCTGATCTCTGGTTATGGATAAGAGTCATTCTCAGTGATGTCACCTCTGATCTCTGGTGATGGATAGGAGGCGTTCTCAGTGATGTCACCTCTGATCTCTAGTGATGGATAGGAGACATTCCCAGTGATGTCACCGCTGATCTCTGATGATGGATAGGAGGCATTCTCAGTGATGTCACCTCTGATCTCTGGTGATGGATAGGAGGCATTCTCAGTGATGTCACCTCTGATCTCTGGTTATGGATAAGAGGCATTCTCAGTGATGTCACCTCTGATCTCTAGTGATGGATAGGAGGCATTCTCAGTGATGTCACCTCTGATCTCCGGTGATGGATAGGAGGCATTCTCAGTGATGTCACCTCTGATCTCTAGTGATGGATAGGAGGCATTCTCAGTGATGTCACCTCTGATCTCTAGTGATGGATAGGAGGCATTCTCAGTGATGTCACCTCTGATCTCTAGTGATGGATAGGAGGCATTCTCAGTGATGTCACCGCTGATCTCTGGTGATGGATGGGAGGCATTCTCAGTGATGTCACCTCTGATCTCTAGTGATGGATAGGAGACATTTTCAATGAGGTCACCGCTGATCTCTGGTGATGGATAGAAGACATTCTCAGTGAGGTCACCGCTGATCTCTGGTGATGGATAGGTGGTATTCTCAGTGATGTTACCTCTGATCTCTAGTGATGGATAGGAGGCATTCTCAGTGATGTTACCGCTGATCTGTGGTTATGGATAGGAGGCATTCTCAGTGATGTCACCTCTGATCTCTAGTGATGGATAGGAGGCATTCTCAGTGATGTCACCTCTGATCTCTAGTGATGGATAGGTGGTATTCTCAGTGATGTCACCTCTGATCTCTAGTGATGGATAGGAGGCATTCTCAGTGATGTCACCTCTGATATCTAGTGATGGATAGGAGGCATTCTCAGTGATGTCACCACTGATCTCTAGTGATGGATAGGAGGTATTCTCAGTGATGTCACCTCTGATCTCTAGTGATGGATAGGAGGCATTCTCAGTGATGTCACCTCTGATCTCTAGTGATGGATAGGTGGTATTCTCAGTGATGTTACCTCTGATCTCTAGTGATGGATAGGAGGCATTCTCAGTGATGTCACCTCTGATCTCTAGTGATGGATAGGAGGTATTCTCAGTGATGTCACCTCTGATCTCTAGTGATGGATAGGAGGCATTCTCAGTGATGTCACCTCTGATCTCTAGTGATGGATAGGAGGCATTCTCAGTGATGTCTCCTCTGATCTCTAGTGATGGATAGGAGGCATTCTCAGTGATGTTACCGCTGATCTGTGGTTATGGATAGGAGGCATTCTCAGTGATGTCACCTCTGATCTCTAGTGATGGATAGGAGGCATTCTCAGTGATGTCACCGCTGATCTGTGGTTATGGATAGGAGGCATTCTCAGTGATGTCACCACTGATCTCTAGTGATGGATAGGAGGTATTCTCAGTGATGTCACCTCTGATCTCTAGTGATGGATAGGTGGCATTCTCAGTGATGTCTCCTCTGATCTCTAGTGATGGATAGGAGGCATTCTCAGTGATGTCTCCTCTGATCTCTAGTGATGGATAGGAGGTATTCTCAGTGATGTCACCTCTGATCTCTAGTGATCGATAGGAGGCATTCTCAGTGATGTCACCTCTGATCTCTAGTGATGGATAGGAGGCATTCTCAGTGATGTCACCGCTGATCTCTAGTGATGGATAGGAGGCATTCTCAGTGATGTCACCTCTGATCTCTAGTGATGGATAGGAGGCATTCTCAGTGATGTCACCTCTGAGCTCTAGTGATGGATAGGAGGTATTCTCAGTGATGTCACCTCTGATCTCTGGTGATGGATAGAAGGCATTCTCAGTGATGTCACCTCTGATCTCTAGTGATGTATAGGAGGCATTCTCAGTGATGTCACCGCTGATCTCTAGTGATGGATAGGAGGCATTCTCAGTGATGTCACCTCTGATCTCTAGTGATGGATAGGAGGCATTCTCAGTGATGTCACCGCTGATCTCTAGTGATGGATAGGAGGCATTCTCAGTGATGTCACCTCTGATCTCTAGTGATGGATAGGAGGCATTCTCAGTTATGTCACCTCTGATCTCTAGTGATGGATAGGAGGTATTCTCAGTGATGTCACCTCTGATCTCTGGTGATGGATAGGAGGCATTCTCAGTGATGTCACCTCTGATCTCTAGTGATGTATAGGAGGCATTCTCAGTGATGTCACCGCTGATCTCTAGTGATGGATAGGAGGCATTATCAGTGATGTCACCTCTGATCTCTAGTGATGGATAGGATGTATTCTCAGTGATGTCACCTCTGATCTCTAGTGATGGATTGGAGGCATTATCAGTGATGTCACCTCTGATCTCTAGTGATGGATAGGAGGCATTCTCAGTGATGTCACCTCTGATCTCTGGTGATGGATAGGAGGCATTTTCAGTGATGTCACCTCTTATCTCTAGTGATGGATAGGAGGCATTCTCAGTGATGTCACCACTGATCTCTAGTGATGGATAGGAGGCATTCTCAGTGATGTCACCTCTGATCTCTAGTGATGGATAGGAGGCATTCTCAGTGATGTCACCTCTGATCTCTAGTGATCGATAGGAGGCATTCTCAGTGATGTCACCGCTGATCTCTGGTGATGGATGGGAGGCATTCTCAGTGATGTCACCTCTGATCTCTTATGATGGATAGGAGACATTCTCAGTGAGGTCACCGCTGATCTCTAGTGATGAATAGGAGGCATTCTCAGTGATGTTACCGCTGATCTGTGGTTATGGATAGGAGGCATTCTCAGTGATGTCACCGCTGATCTCTAGTGATGGATAGGAGGCATTCTCATTGATGTCACCTCTGATCTCTAGTGATGGATAGGAGGCATTCTCAGTGATGTCACCTCTGATCTCTAGTGATGGATAGGAGACATTCTCAGTGATGTCACCGCTGTTCTCTGGTGATGAATAGGAGGCATTCTCAGTGATGTTACCGCTGATCTGTGGTTATGGATAGGAGGCATTCTCAGTGATGTCACCGCTGATCTCTAGTGATGGATAGGAGGCATTCTCATTGATGTCACCTCTGATCTCTAGTGATGGATAAGAGGCATTCTCAGTGATGTCACCGCTCATCTCTGGTGATGGATATGAGGCATTCACATGCCTCTCCGAGCTATCACAGCTATTGTTTTTCCTTTACTGATCACATTTCTCACGCTGTTTGTCCTCGCTCCTCACATTACTGTAGATGACATTTCTTGGAGCCGGTGACAAATGTTGGGATTTCTTTGATATACAAATTTCAAAGTTGGAGAATTGTAAATAAAAGAGCGATGACATCAAATATTAATCATCAGCAATCACAGCAGAAGCTGCTACTCAGCTGACAAGTGACTGTAGTAATCTGATTATTGCAGAAATGTCCTTTTTATTAAATCTGTCTCCCACCAGATCACAAAGTTGCCCATCAGCATTTGATGGGGATCTGATCAATTAATGTAACACGTGATTTGTCCAAATGTAGTGCGAAATGCCATTGTACTAACTCCTGTAGGTGATTTCACCTTTTTATTACCAGCATCTTTAGTACTTAGTAGAGCCCTGGTTGTTTTGACCTGCTGCCCCTCTGGCTGTTGTGACTTGCTTCTTCTCTAGCTGTTGTGACCTTCTGCCCCTCTGGCTGTTGTGACCAGCTTCCCCTTTGGCTGTTGTGACCAGCTTCCCCTTTAGTTTGTTGTGACCTGCTTTGCTTCTGGCTGTTGTGACCAGCTTCCCCCCTTTGGCTGTTGTGACCAGCTTCCCCTTTAGCTTGTTGTGACCTGCTATTACTCTGGCTGTTGTGATCTGCTGCATCTCTGACTATTGCGAGTCAACCTGCTTCTCCTTTGGCTGTTGTGACATACGCCGAGCGCACTTTTCTGCCTCACTTGTCAGATTTATCAGTCTCACTCTACACAATATCCTATAATGGAGTCTTGCAGTGGCCGGGTTGTCTTCACCGATAATTTGAGTGATGTCTCCTCTTCGCGGAGCTGACACTTGACCTTTTTGCTGCCATAAAATCTTCGATAAATCAAGATTCAGTTTCACTGAGTTTTTCCCGGGACCGAAGATCTGAGGATCACTTTTAGCCAAGGTGAGGCCAAGATGTAAGGGAGTGCGTTTCGGAAAAAAAAAAGGGAAAAAGCTCAAAACTGAAAAAAGGAAGAAAAAATGTCCCAACTTCAGAGAAATCTGCTGAGGGTTTATAGCCCCATCAACCTTACATGGAGTCTCCTCCGCAGTCGTCACACTTGTTACTGTTGTGTTGTTTCGATATTGAGTCGTCATTGTTTTTCCAGTTCTTACATCTGCTATTATATCTATTTATGGGAAAGCGATTAAGACTATTATCTATATATTACCTATTATCTCATATCTATGTATTATCTTTCTGTTATTTATACACAGAGCACACACACATGTATACACAGAGCGCATACTCACATGTATACACAGAGCGCATACTCACATGTATACACAGAGCACATACTCACATGTATACACAGAGCGCATACTCACATGTATACACAGAGCGCATACTCACATGTATACACAGAGCGCATACTCACATGTATACACAGAGCGCATACACACATGTATACACAGAGCACACAGATGTATACACAAGGCGCATACACACATGTATACACAGAGCACATACTCACATGTATACACAGAGCGCATACTCACATGTATACACAGAGCGCATACACACATGTATACACAGAGCGCATACTCACATGTATACACAGAGCACATACACACATGTATACACAGAGCGCATACACACATGTATACACAGAGCGCATACACACATGTATACACAGAGCGCATACTCACATGTATACACAGAGCGCATACACACATGTATACACAGAGCACATTCTCACATGTATACACAGAGCGCATACTCACATGTATACACAGAGCGCATACTCACATGTATACACAGAGCGCATACTCACATGTATACACAGAGCACATTCTCACATGTATACACAGAGCGCATACTCACATGTATACACAGAGCGCATACACACATGTATACACAGAGCGCATACTCACATGTATACACAGAGCGCATACACACATGTATACACAGAGCGCATACTCACATGTATACACAGAGCGCATACTCACATGTATACACAGAGCGCATACACACATGTATACACAGAGCGCATACTCACATGTATACACAGAGCGCATTCTCACATGTATACACAGAGCGCATACACACATGTATACACAGAGCGCATACTCACATGTATACACAGAGCACATTCTCACATGTATACACAGAGCGCATACTCACATGTATACACAGAGCGCATACTCACATGTATACACAGAGCGCATTCTCACATGTATACACAGAGCGCATACACACATGTATACACAGAGCGCATACTCACATGTATACACAGAGCACATTCTCACATGTATACACAGAGCGCATACTCACATGTATACACAGAGCGCATACACACATGTATACACAGAGCGCATACTCACATGTATACACAGAGCGCATACTCACATGTATACACAGAGCGCATACACACATGTATACACAGAGCGCATACTCACATGTATACACAGAGCGCATACTCACATGTATACACAGAGCGCATACACACATGTATACACAGAGCACATACTCACATGTATACACAGAGCGCATACTCACATGTATACACAGAGCACATACTCACATGTATACACAGAGCGCATACACACATGTATACACAGAGCACATACACACATGTATATACAGAGCGCATACTCACATGTATACACAGAGCGCATACACACATGTATATACAGAGCGCATACTCACATGTATACACAGAGCACATACACACATGTATACACAGAGCGCATACTCACATGTATACACAGAGCGCATACTCACATGTATACACAGAGCACATACACACATGTATATACAGAGCGCATACTCACATGTATACACAGAGCACATACACACATGTATACACAGAGCGCATACTCACATGTATACACAGAGCGCATACTCACATGTATACACAGAGCACATTCTCACATGTATATACAGAGCGCATACTCACATGTATACACAGAGCACATACACACATGTATATACAGAGCGCATACTCACATGTATACACAGAGCACATACACACATGTATATACAGAGCGCATACTCACATGTATACACAGAGCGCATACACACATGTATATACAGAGCGCATACTCACATGTATACACAGAGCACATACACACATGTATACACAGAGCGCATACTCACATGTATACACAGAGCGCATACACACATGTATACACAGAGCGCATACACACATGTATACAGAGAGCGCATACACACATGTATACACAGAGCGCATACACACATGTATACAGAGAGCACATACACACATGTATATACAGAGCGCATACTCACATGTATACACAGAGCACATACACACATGTATATACAGAGCGCATACTCACATGTATACACAGAGCACATACACACATGTATATACAGAGCGCATACTCACATGTATACACAGAGCGCATACACACATGTATACAGAGAGCGCATACACACTTGTATACACAGAGCGCATACACACATGTATACACAGAGCGCATACACACATGTATATACAGAGCGCATACACACATGTATACACAGAGCACATACTCACATGTATACACAGAGCACATACACACATGTATACACACAGCACATACACACATGTATACACAGGGCGCATACTCACATGTATACACAGAGCACATACACACATGTATACACAGAGCACATACACACATGTATACACAGAGCACATACACACATGTATACACAGAGCACATACACACATGTATACACAGAGCGCATACTCACATGTATACACAGAGCACATACTCACATGTATACACAGAGCACATACACACATGTATACACACAGCACATACACACATGTATACACAGGGCGCATACTCACATGTATACACAGAGCACATACACACATGTATACACAGAGCACATACACACATGTATACACATAGCACATACACACATGTATACACAGAGCGCATACACACATGTATACACAGGGCGCATACACACATGTATACAGAGAGCGCATACACACTTGTATACACAGAGCGCATACACACATGTATACAGAGAGCGCATACACACTTGTATACACAGAGCGCATACACACATGTATACACAGAGCGCATACACACATGTATACACAGAGCGCATACACACATGTATACACAGAGCGCATACACACATGTATATACAGAGCGCATACACACATGTATACACAGAGCACATACTCACATGTATACACAGAGCACATACACACATGTATACACACAGCACATACACACATGTATACACAGAGCGCATACACACATGTATACACAGAGCACATACACACATGTATACACAGAGCACATACACACATGTATACACAGAGCACATACACACATGTATACACAGGGCGCATACTCACATGTATACACAGGGCGCATACTCACATGTATACACAGAGCGCATACACACATGTATACACAGAGCGCATACACACATGTATACACAGAGCGCATACACACATGTATACACAGAGCGCATACTCACATGTATACACAGAGCGCATACACACATGTATACACAGAGCACATACACACATGTATACACAGAGCACATACACACATGTATACACAGAGCGCATACACACATGTATACACAGAGCGCATACACACATGTATACACATAGCACATACACACATGTATACACAGAGCACATACTCACATATATACACAGAGCGCATACACACATGTATACACATAGCACATACACACATGTATACACAGAGCACATACTCACATGTATACACAGAGCGCATACACACATGGATACACAGAGCGCATACACACATGGATACACAGAGCACACAGATGTATACACAAGGCGCATACACACATGTATACACAGAACGCATACACACATGTATACACAGAACGCATACACACATGTATACACAGAGCACATACACACATGTATACACAGAGCACACAGATGTATACACAAGGCGCATACACACATGTATACACAGAGCGCATACTCACATGTATACACAGAGCGCATACACACATGTATACACAGAGCACATACACACATGTATACACAGAGCGCATACACACATGTATACACAGAGCGCATACACACATGTATACACAGAGCGCATACACACATGTATACACAGAGCGCATACTCACATGTATACACAGAGCGCATACACACATGTATACACAGAGCGCATACACACATGTATACACAGAGCGCATACTCACATGTATACACAGAGCACATACACACATGTATACACAGAGCGCATACACACATGTATACACATAGCACATACACACATGTATACACAGAGCACATACTCACATGTATACACAGAGCGCATACTCACATGTATACACAGAGCACATACACACATGTATACACAGAGCGCATACACACATGTATACACAGAGCACATACTCACATGTATACACAGAGCGCATACACACATGTATACACAGAGCGCATACACACATGTATACACAGAGCACATACACACATGTATACACAGAGCACATACACACATGTATACACAGAGCACATACTCACATGTATGCACAGAGCACATATACACATGTATACACAGAGCGCATACACACATGTATACACAGAGCACATACACACATGTATACACAGAGCACATACACACATGTATACACAGAGCACATACACACATGTATACACAGAGCACATACTCACATGTATGCACAGAGCACATATACACATGTATACACAGAGCGCATACACACATGTATACACAGAGCACATACACACATGTATACACAGAGCGCATACTCACATGTATACACAGAGCGCATACACACATGTATACACAGAGCGCATACACACATGTATACACAGAGCACATACACACATGTATACACAGAGCGCATACACACATGTATACACAGAGCGCATACACACATGTATACACAGAGCGCATACTCACATGTATACACAGAGCGCATACACACATGTATACACAGAGCGCATACACACATGTATACACAGAGCACATACACACATGTATACACAGAGCACATACACACATGTATACACAGAGCGCATACACACATGTATACACAGAGCGCATACTCACATGTATACACAGAGCGCATACACACATGTATACACAGAGCGCATACACACATGTATACACAGAGCACATACACACATGGATACACAGAGCGCATACACACATGTATACACAGAGCGCATACACACATGTATACACAGAGCACATACACACATGTATACACAGAGCGCATACACACATGTATACACAGAGCGCATACACACATGTATACACAGAGCACATACACACATGGATACACAGAGCACACAGATGTATACACAAGGCGCATACACACATGTATACACAGAGCGCATACACACATGTATACACAGAGCGCATACTCACATGTATACACAGAGCGCATACTCACATGTATACACAGAGCGCATACACACATGTATACACAGAGCACATACACACATGTATACACAGAGCACATACTCACATGTATGCACAGAGCACATATACACATGTATACACAGAGCGCATACACACATGTATACACAGAGCACATACACACATGTATACACAGAGCGCATACACACATGTATACACAGAGCGCATACACACATGTATACACAGAGCACATACACACATGGATACACAGAGCACACAGATGTATACACAAGGCGCATACACACATGTATACACAGAGCACATACACACATGTATACACAGAGCGCATACACACATGTATACACAGAGCGCATACACACATGTATACACAGAGCGCATACACACATGTATACACAGAGCGCATACACACATGTATACACAGAGCGCATACACACATGTATACACAGAGCGCATATACACATGTATACACAGAGCGCATACACACATGTATACACAGAGCGCATACACACATGTATACACAGAGCGCATACACACATGTATACACAGAGCGCATACACACATGTATACACAGAGCACATACACACATGTATACACAGAGCACATACTCACATGTATGCACAGAGCACATATACACATGTATACACAGAGCGCATACACACATGTATACACAGAGCGCATACACACATGTATACACAGAGCGCATACACACATGTATACACAGAGCGCATACACACATGTATACACAGAGCGCATACACACATGTATACACAGAGCGCATACACACATGTATACACAGAGCGCATACACACATGTATACACAGAGCGCATACACACATGTATACACAGAGCACATACACACATGTATACACAGAGCGCATACACACATGTATACACAGAGCGCATACACACATGTATACACAGAGCGCATACACACATGTATACACAGAGCGCATACACACATGTATACACAGAGCGCATACACACATGTATACACAGAGCGCATACACACATGTATACACAGAGCGCATACACACATGTATACACAGAGCGCATACACACATGTATACACAGAGCGCATACACACATGTATACACAGAGCGCATACACACATGTATACACAGAGCGCATACACACATGTATACACAGAGCACATACACACATGTATACACAGAGCGCATACACACATGTATACACAGAGCACATACACACATGTATACACAGAGCGCATACACACATGTATACACAGAGCGCATACACACATGTATACACAGAGCGCATACACACATGTATACACAGAGCACATACTCACATGTATGCACAGAGCACATATACACATGTATACACAGAGCACATACACACATGTATACACAGAGCACATATACACATGTATACACAGAGCACATACACACATGTATACACAGGGCGCATACTCACATGTATACACAGAGCACATACTCACATGTATACACAGAGCGCATACACACATGTATACACAGAGCACATACACACATGTATGCACAGAGCACATATACACATGTATACACAGAGCACATACACACATGTATACACAGAGCGCATACACACATGTATACACAGAGCACATACACACATGTATGCACAGAGCACATATACACATGTATACACAGAGCACATACACACATGTATACACAGGGCGCATACTCACATGTATACACAGAGCACATACTCACATGTATACACAGAGCGCATACACACATGTATACACAGAGCACATACATGTATATATTGAGCACATGCACACACACTAGAGATGAGTAGAGTTGAGCGACTTTTGTTTTTTTGGGGTCGAGTTTCGTTTCGTGAAACCCGACTTTTCCAAAAGTCAGGTCGAACAAGATCGTCCGATTATAGGGAAAAGTCGGGGTCGTCCCGAAACACGAAACCCAATGTAAGTCAATGGGGAATAAAAGTCGGCAGTGAGAGGAGGACAGGAAACACACCTACAGTGCCCATTTGAATGCCAAAAGCATCAATTCTTCTTACTTAAGCTTGTCAACATTAATTAACTTCATAATACAAGTTACGCACTGAAAAATGGGGGTTATTTGGCTAAAGTTGTGGGGGGGGAGGGCTGGCTGCAGGTTTTCATGTGCCCTGGGCGAAAGAGCGCCCCTTTAACACATACCACAACTCATCATGCTCCGATACGGCAGAGAAATAGCGGTATAGTACAATGAAAAATACCTCACTTTTTACATCTCATGACGAGGCCCATCTATTTCTCCATACAGAATCATTGGTCTCATATAATGTTTGAAACAGTATATGATGAGCTCCACATAATGCTACAGTATATGTTGGTCCCCATGGATGAAGCTCCACTGTCTTATGGGCCCAAATAATGCTCCAAACATAATGGGCCCCATTTCTAATGCTCTAGTGTATAATGGGCCCTGTAAATGCTGCTCCAGTGTCTGATGTCCACCTTTGGAATGTTCCAGTGTATGGTGGGCCCCATCTATCATTCTCCAGAGTATAGTGCTCCCCAAAAATTGCTGTCCCAACATTGAAAACAATCAAATAAGTCTCCTCGCTAGGGAATCCCTGTACTAGTCAGGACTCCTCGTCGTCCCCATCTTCCATCTCACTGCACAGTATTTCAACCTTGCAAGTGCTGTGATCCTGAGCAAGCAGGGGGGGCCCACTCGTTGGCGACGGCACTGGCACAGGGCCCCTGATAGTACGGTGGTGTGTCTGACTGCGGGTGGGCAGAACCTGCACTTTCATCTGCAGCTTCCTCTTTGTCACCGTGTAAGATGGAACTGTATATGGGAAGGGTAACCTGAGTTTCATCAGGGTCAGATTCAGGTCGTGTAGCGTGCGAGGGGAATGTAGTGGTCTGGGTCAATGTACCAGCAGATTCATCGAGCAGTGGCTGGGCATCAGTGCACTTGTGTCGCCCCCAGGAGTACGGTCGCCACAGTGGCATTACCTTCTTCCTAGGGAGTGTGATGTCATGCTTGGGAGCAACGAAGGATCTCTCTAGCAGGTTAACTGATTGGGCGGCGTTATTCCCACGAGTCATGACCCTCCAAACAGCATTCATGAAGGCAAAGTGTTTGTTTTACGTGGGCAGTATGGTTGCAAAGCTGAACCTTAAAGGAATGTCCAGAACGGCACCACCAGGAGTGGAGCCTATGGTTAAATTCGACTCCACCTGGGAAACCTCAACCATGCCAGCTACAGAACAGATGCACACATTGCAAGCTTAATTCCGTTAACGAACGAGACTCCGTCATGCCCCGCGGTCCGAGTCCGGCTTACTAGAGGGACACGTGAGGCTCTGGCACATGAGATTGGCCAATAACTGGTGTGTCATGCCCTTACATGTCCGTGGCTGCATGTGCGCTACACTGAAAAGGCCAGCGTTTGTCGCTTACAGGTGCAGATAACCCGCTGAACAACGTTAGTGATGGGGATCACTGATTACAATTATTACCCGCGAACAATGATTTCCCAGTAAGTGCAGGTCAACCGCAGTTCCGGAATTAGGCCTAACCGTCATTCCTGAAAAAATGAAAAACTTACGTGTGCAAACCACAGGTGCTGTAGCTTGCTTAACAGCTCGCCAGCCGTTCTCATGCCCAGTATGGATTACACGTGATTGCACAAAGGTTAGAAAGAGTACCGTATCCCCAGATAACATGTATGGATAGCGTACACATTCAAAATATATGTCTCAGGAGGCAGGCTCAGGCGGTGTTAGGCCCAGTATGGATTGCACGTGATTGCACAAAGGTTAGAAAGGGTACCGTATCCCCGGATAACATGTATGGATAGCGTACACATTCAAAATATATGTCTCAGGAGGCAGGCTCAGGCGGTGTTAGGCCCAGTATGGATTGCACGTGATTGCACAAAGGTTAGAAAGGGTACCGTATCCCCGGATAACATGTATGGATAGCGTACACATTCAAAATATATGTCTCAGGAGGCAGGCTCAGACGGTGTTAGGCCCAGTATGGATTGCACGTGATTGCACAAAGGTTAGAAAGGGTACCGTATCCCCAGATAACATGTATGGATAGCGTACACATTCAAAATATATGTCTATACATCAGGAGGCAGGCTCAGATGGTGTTAGACCCAGTATGGATTGCACGTGATTGCACAAAGGTTAGAAAGGGTACCGTTTCCCCGGATAACATGTATGGATAGCGTACACATTCAAAATATATGTCTCAGGAGGCAGGCTCAGACGGTGTTAGGCCCAGTATGGATTGCACGTGATTGCACAAAGGTTAGAAAGGGTACCGTATCCCCAGATAACATGTATGGATAGCGTACACATTCAAAATATATGTCTATACATCAGGAGGCAGGCTCAGACGGTGTTAGGCCCAGTATGGATTGCACGTGATTGCACAAAGGTTAGAAGGGTACCGTTTCCCAGGATAACATGTATGGATAGCGTACACATTCAAAATATATGTCTCAGGAGGCAGGCTCAGACGGTGTTAGGCCCAGTATGGATTGCACGTGATTGCACAAAGGTTAGAAATGGTACCGTTTCCCAGGATAACATGTATGGATAGCGTACACATTCAAAATATATGTCTCAGGAGGCAGGCTCAGACGGTGTTAGGCCCAGTATGGATTGCACGTGATTGCACAAAGGTTAGAAAGGGTACCGTTTCCCAGGATAGCATGTATGGATAGCGTACACATTCAAAATATATGTCTCAGGAGGCAGGCTCAGATGGTGTTAGGCCCAGTATGGATTGCACGTGATTGCACAAAGGTTAGAAAGGGTACCGTTTCCCAGGATAACATGTATGGATAGCGTACACATTCAAAATATATGTCTCAGGAGGCAGGCTCAGACGGTGTTAGGCCCAGTATGGATTGCACGTGATTGCACAAAGGTTAGAAAGGGTACCGTATCCCCAGATAACATGTATGGATAGCGTACACATTCAAAATATATGTCTATACATCAGGAGGCAAGCTCAGACGGTGTCAGGCACAGTATGGATTTGACGGCCCAGATTACACAGCGGAGGAGCAGGGAGAGGTAAAGATTGCAAATGCTGGGGCCCTGCCCAAGCAAGGGGGGCCCACTCGTGGGCGTCGGTACTGGCACTGGGCCCCTCATAGTACATCGGTGTGTCTGACGGCGGGTGTGCACCACCACCGTCAGAGACACTTGATTGCACTATGAGGGACCCTGTGCCAGTGCCCGCGCCCAAGAGTCGGCCTACCCACCTGTCCAGGGCAACGGCAATCGCACGGTGTCGTGCGCTAGGTGGTGACCCCGGCCATGGGGGGGGAGGCAGCACAGTTAGGGAGTTTTAGAAAGTGGCATATGTTGATGTTGGACATTCAGCTGATGCAAAAGGCGAAATAGGTGAAGTCCCAGGAAGAGGTGGACCAAAGCAAGCCATTTTTCTGTCACCCTATGTGTCATCAGGGGAAGGTGGGACAAAATCCTTGGAAACCCATGCATGGTTAATTTTAATGAAGGTTAGATCATCCACATTTTGGGTTGACAGACGGGTCCTTTTTTCTGTCAGGATTGATCCAGCTGCACTGAAGACTCTTTCCGATAGCACACTTGCAGCTGGGCAAGCGAGCTCCTGTAAGGCATATTGGGCCAATTCAGGCCAGGTGTCCAGTTTAGCGGCCCAATAGTCAAAGGGGAATGACCTGTGTGGGAGAACATCGATATGGGAGGAAAAGTAGTTTGTAACCATAGTTGACAACTGCTGTCTCCTGTCACTTTCCATCGATGCAGTATTACCAGTTGTGTGAGCGGTATTTGAAAAATCAGTCCACAACATTGTCATGAAACCCCTGTCTCCAACGCCACTTCTGCTGTGTGCACCACGAACACCTCTGCCAAGCTGCCCCCGGCCCGTACGGCTCGTGTGAGAACCATCACCGCTGCTGTGTGCTGGGAATGCCTCAAGCAACCGATTTACCAGAGTTGCTTGTTTATTAGCCAATATTAGGTCAAGGTTCTCCTGTGGCATGATGTTTTGTAATTTGCCTTTATAGCGTGGATCCAGGATGCTGGCCAACCAGTAGTCGTCATCGTTCATCATTTTGGCAATGCGGGGGTCCCTTTTTAGGATCTGCAAGGCATAATCTGACATGTGGGCCAATGTTCCCGGTGTCAATGATACACTGCGAGTGCTGGGTGGAGGAGCACTTTCTGGCAAATCCACATCCCTTCAGTCACGCACAAACCCTGTACCAGACCTTGCCACGCCAACATTTTCACTTGCCCCACGAGATGCATCCTCCTCCCCTAAGCAATCATCCCCATCATCATCCTCCTCCTCCTCTTCTTCCTCCACCTTGTCCAGGAGAGGTCCCTGAGCAGACAATGGCTGAATGTCATCAAGGATTCCCTCCTCCTCTTCCTCCTCATCAACATTGGCTGCAGACGCCTGCTCCTTAAGGTGCGTCAAAGTTTGCATGAGCAGACGCATAAGTGGGATGCTCATGCTTAGGATGGCGTAGTCTGCGCTTACCAGCCGTGTGCATTCCTCAAAACACTGAAGGACTTTACAGAGGTCTTTCAGCTTCGACCACTGCACACCTGTCAACTCCATGTCTGCTCTCAAAGTGCCTGGCCGTGTATCCTCCCACAAATGCATTATGGCCTGCCTCTGCTCGCACAGCCGCTCCACCATGTGCAGGGTGGAGTTCCACCTTGTTGCAATGTCGATAATGAGGCGGTGGTTGGGAAGGTGGAGCAATCGCTGCAGCTTCTGCATACGAACGGAGTGTACAGGCGACCGGCGGATGTGCGCGCACAGTCTTCGCACCTTCTGGAGCAGGGCTGTTAACTCCGGATAATTTTTGAGGAAGCACTGCACCACCAGGTTCAAGGTGTGAGCCAAGCAAGGTATGTGGCTGAGTTTTGAAAGGGCTATGGCTGCCACAAAATTACGGCCGTTATCACTAACTACCTTGCCTGCCTCAAGATGTACACTGCCCAGCCATGACTCAGTTTGTCGCTTCAAGTACTCGGCCAGCACCTCGGCGGTGTGTCTGTCGCCCAAACACATCATCTGCAACACAGCCTGCTGACGCTTTCCACTAGCTGCTCGATAGGGGGACACCTCGTGTGCAACAGTGGCAGCTGCAGATGGAGTGCTCGTATGACTGCGCTCTGTGGACGAGCTTTCGCTTCTGGAGGAGGAGGAGGAGGAGGAGGGTCGAACGCCTACAGCCAACTGTTTCCTATATCGTGGGCTAGGCAGCACTGTCCCACCACCGCTGTCCCCTGTGGACCCTGCATCCACCACATTAACCCAGTGCGCAGTGATGGACACGTAACGGCCCTGGCCATGCCGACTGGACCATGCATCAGTTGTGAGGTGCACCTTTCCGCTCACTGACTGCTTGAGTGCATGGACAATGCGGTCTTTCACATGATGGTGGAGGGCTGGGATGGCTTTGCGAGAGAAGAAGTGGCGACTGGGTAGGTCATAGCGTGGTACTGCATAGGCCATGAGTTCGCGGAAAGCTGTGCTTTCCACCAACCGAAAGGGCATCATCTCAAACGAGATTAGTTTGGCAATGTGGGCGTTCAAACCCAGTGTACGCGGATGAGAGACTGAGTACTTTCTTGACCTACTCATAGTGTCTGGGAGGGTGAGCTGGACTTGAGAGCTGCATATGGTGGAAGTAGCGGTGGACAGGGCGGACTGAGAGAGGGTTGATGATGGTGATGGAGTTGGTGTTCTTTCTGATGGCCTAGAATCAGTCTTTCGTTGATATAACAGTGGGATTCCCTGACTGCTGTGGCCTTGCAACGACACCTCAACATTTGCTGCTGTGCTAACCGGTGGGCTTACAGTGGGGGAAACAATGTAGCGTTGCTGACTACCTTCGTTGTGATCAGTTGCACATGTGGCACTTGAGGTTTGGTGTTGTGTCCACGCTTGCAAGTGCATGCTGGTTAAATGTCTAAGCATGCAACTGGTATTCAAATTTTTCAGATTTTTCCCTCGGCTAAAGGTCTTTGCGCACTTCTTACAGATAACCTTGGCCTGATCATGAGGATTTTGTTCAAAAAAGTGCCACACTGCACTCTTCCTACTTTGGAAGACATTTTGCGGCCTAGCACGCTGTGATCTTTTGACCCTCTGGACAAGCTGTCCAGCAACTCTTTTGATGTTTGGAACCTGTCTTTGGAGTGCTCCGGGCCTGCCAGATAACAGCTGTTGCGATGTCGATGTCTGCTGTGGATGCTCCTCATCTGAGCTATTGGAAGCAGCACCCTCTTCCCCCAATGGATGCCAATCTGGGTCAACAACTGGGTCATCCATCACCTCCTCTTCTATGTCATGTGCACCTTCCTCTGTGTCACCGTGTATGGTGGTATAGTGTGCGGGAAGGGGCACCTGAGTCTCATCAGGGTCAGAATCTGGCTCTGTACACTGCGAGGACAATGTAGTGCTCTGAGTGAATGTACCAGCAGAATCATCCATCAGCGGCTGTGCATCAGTGCACTCCATGTCAGATTCATCTTGGCCTGGGTAATTCACCATTTGACTTGATAATCCAGGCATGGTATGTGAAAACAGCTCCATGGAGTAATCAGTAGTATGGCCTGCGTCATCCTTCAATCTTGGTTGGGGTGAAGGACACAAGGAAAGGTGTGGTTCATGAACATGAGCCTCCAATGACGACTCAGTGCTTTTACTTTTTACAACTGAAGAAGAGGAGGCGATAGAGCTGGAGGCTGAGTCAGCAATGTAAGACAAAACTTTTTCCTGATGCTCTGGCTTTAAAAGCGGTTTGCCAACTCCTAGAAAACTAAGTGTTCGAGGCCTTATGTAGCCAGACGATGACGCAGGGTCAGCACCTCCTGCATTCGGTCCTATTTTGCTCTTGCCACTACCATCAGATCCTCCACCAACACCATCATTACCAGCTGCCAACCCCCGCCCAATTCCACGGCCTCTTCCACCAGCCTTCCTCATTTTTGGTAGAAATGTAGACAAAATCCAACAAACTATATAGTAATGTAAAACAAGGTACAAGGTGTCTATAGGACAGGGGAGATTTTGAATTTCTGCAGACACTTGTGGACACTGGACACTTTTGGATTGTGTGAGGCCCACTGATATCTGAGCGCTATGTGACAGGCTCGATGGCACAGCTGTGACCAAAGTGACTACAGGATAAGGGAGATTTTGAATCTCTTCACACACTTTTGGACACTGGACACTTTTGGATTGTGTGAGGCCCAATGAATATCTGAGCGCTATGTGACAGGCTCGATGGCACAGCTGTGACCAAAGTGACTAGAGGATAAGGGAGATTTTGAATCTCTGCACACACTTTTTTGACACTGGACACTTTTGGATTGTGTGAGGCCCAATGAATATCTGAGCGCTATGTGACAGGCTCGATGGCACAGCTGTGACCAAAGTGACTAGAGGATAAGGGAGATTTTGAATCTCTGCACACACTTTTGGACACTGGACACTTTTGGATTGTGTGAGGCCCACTGATATCTGAGCGCTATGTCACAGGCTCGATGGCACAGCTGTGACCAAAGTGACTAGAGGATAAGGGAGATTTTGAATCTCTGCACACACTTTTGGACACTGGACACTTTTGGATTGTGTGAGGCCCAATGAATATCTGAGCGCTATGTGACAGGCTCGATGGCACAGCTGTGACCAAAGTGACTAGAGGATAAGGGAGATTTTGAATCTCTGCACACACTTTTGGACACTGGACACTTTTGGATTGTGTGAGGCCCACTGATATCTGAGCGCTATGTCACAGGCTCGATGGCACAGCTGTGACCAAAGTGACTAGAGGATAAGGGAGATTTTGAATCTCTGCACACACTTTTGGACACTGGACACTTTTGGATTGTGTGAGGCCCAATGAATATCTGAGCGCTATGTGACAGGCTCGATGGCACAGCTGTGACCAAAGTGACTAGAGGATAAGGGAGATTTTGAATCTCTGCACACACTTTTGGACACTGGACACTTTTGGATTGTGTGAGGCCCACTGATATCTGAGCGCTATGTCACAGGCTCGATGGCACAGCTGTGACAAAAGTGACTAGAGGATAAGGGAGATTGGATTGCTTTTAAAAAAGCAGTTTGCGGAGCAGTGGGTAAACAGCAATGCCAGCCTGTCAGGAAGCCTTAAAAGGCAGCCCAACAACCAACACCACTGGTACACCACAATATAGCCTCCCCTTGCACTGCACACACAGTGACTGGTGTGTTGTGCAGGCCAAATCGCTAGCAGCAGAAGCAGTTTTTTTTTCTTCTCAGCAGGACAAAAAAAAAAAATTGGGATTGCTTTTAAAAAAGCAGTTTGCGGAGCAGTGGGTAAACAGCAATGCAGCTGTCAGGAAGCCTTAGAAGGCAGCCCAACAACCAACACCACTGATACACCACTATATAGCCTCCCCTTGCACTGCACACACAGTGACTGGTGTGTTGTGCAGGCCAAATCGCTAGCAGCAGAAGCAGTTTTTTTGTCTTCTTCCCTGCCTAACGCTCTCCCTACAGAATCAGCAGCAACCTCTCCCTATACTGAGATCGTCAGAAGTAAGATGGCGGTCGGCGTGCATGCCCTTTTATACCCCCTGTGACGCCCACCAAAGCAAGCCAATCACTTGCATGCCCTTCTGAAAGATGGTGGTGACCCCTGCCTATGTCATCACGTTGCCCACAGTGTCCGTGGATCCTGATTGGCTGAAAAAGAGCGCAAAACAAACTTTTGAAACGCGACTTTGGCGCGTAAGTCGCCGACCTCGTGGCCGACCTCATCCTAGGGTCGGGTTTCGTTTCATGAAACCCGACTTTGATAAAAGTCGGCGACTTTTGAAATTTTTCGACCCGTTTCGCTCAACTCTAGAGATGAGTGAATAAATTGGAGTGTAGCTGAATTCTACTCAAATCTTAGAGAAATCCGCATGCACCAAAATGAAGATTTTTAATTCGCTTTGTGTGGACTTTGTAAATCTGTAAATCAGATTCAGCAAAAGCCACAAAAATCCTTATACTTCATCGTTAACCTCTCGAGTCCCTCCGCTCCACATGTCAGCCATCTGGCCTTCGCTGCCCCTTTAGATCGTCACTGCTCACACTGGACCCGGACATCCCGTTTTGATTAGACTGGCAAGGGTTCTGTGCATGTTCTTGGAACGGTCATGACACTGAATGGTATCAGGCCGTGACACGCGCTGTGACTTTTGTGGGCTCATGCGAAGACTACCCCCCCCCCGGCCTTGTCAAATATGGTCGTCCGGGCCTCACATGAGTGATGGTGACCTGAAGATGTGACAAGGACTGGATGGGTGACGGTGAAGAGTGATGGGACCGGAGAGGTGAGCAATGAATATTTTTTAATTTTTAAGCAAATAATATTTATTATGCTCTGGGGTCCGGGGAGAACCCAGGTCACGATACAGGGCATGGAGAAGGGGAGACCCAAGTCCTGCAGGGGGAATCTTCACTGTTAGCATCTGTATCTATCTCTGTGTCGGTCTATCGTCACACAACTCTATTGAAGGCACTTGAGTAAAGTGAAGAAGATGAATCCTTCGGTAATAGTCAATTAGTGACCAGAAAAGAGTGAGGTCCATCAATCCGTGAGGTGGATGAAAGCTGTCGTGTGAAATCATTGGGAGGGATATTTATGATCAGGGAGTGAATGATGAGTGATGGAGTCATTATCAATACGGAGCTTATTTATAATAAATCATCTTCTGTCCACCATGATGAAGAGCTGCCAAGAAATCCGGAATAAATGACGGCAGGAGGGTGATACATTGCCTCTCCTGTTCCTGCCTGATTAGAAAGCATGTGACAGTAGCTCTTTATATCTGTGAGTGCATGGGCTTTAGGAGAGATTTCTTTATTTGAAGACCCCCATGCTGCCAATTCTCTGCAGTGTACGCCGGATTATGTCACAGCAAGCATTCACCCCGATTTGGCTTTCTACTTCTTGGTCTTCTTGTAGCCTTCACTCTTCTTTTGAAAATAAATTATTTTCTTTCTCAATTATTGTGGCATTTCTCTTCCATGTGGTGCCTTTGCTGACTGCATGAAATAGGAAAGGGTTTTCTTTGTTAATTAATGCCCTTATATAGGGGATATACCAAAAATAATGAAGAGGTTTCCTGTAGTGATGTGTCATTCGCGAGCGATCCGACACAAAGATCCGGCTCCTTGCTGTGAACGATGGGAGCTGGCACCCCAATGAGAGCCACAAAAATCCCTGAATGACTCTCACTGGTTGTAAAATCCCTGAGTTCAGCAGGTGTAACTCCGCCCACCCGAACAAAACTCTCCCCACTCGGCAATTTAATTGGTTCCTAGGAAGTGGACGGGGTTTATGCGATAGGTGGGCGGGGTCTCGGACGCCTGAACACCTATGCAATAGGGATCCATTTAGGACCCAAAAAGAGCCGGAGCCGTGAGAGCCAGATCACCAAAAAGAGCCGGACTGCCCATCACTAGTTTCCTGGGCATTTTATATATGGAATATATGTAGATAATAGTTAATGAATGAACACATATCCCATATAAACAGGTGCATATTATATTCCCTGTTCTTATGGGTGGGGACTGAACTTGAAATATGACCAGATTACAGTGGAATGAACACATCTCAATATATTTCATGTTCTTTCCCCACCTAACAAGCACAGGGAATATAATTGTTCTGTCCTCGCTAAATGAAGCAGAATTCATTGCAGCTTATACAAGCAGCTAAACCGGGGTCTAAAAAAGGAGACTGTAGTTGAGTCTGTGCTTTTATTGAACGTGATGGTATATTGATAGGTGAAACTGAAAACAATCATAATACATACAGTCAGTACAGGGTACAGCAGAAATACATTTATACATAATACATGTATGACTTACATTGTGAACGAACATTTAAACACTAGTAGCTGACCCAGCAGTAGGACTGACTAAGGGAGGCTAATAGTAGACAGGAATTAACTATAAAGAGGATAAACACATACCAGCAATGCAATCGCAAGGGAACAGCAATAGATGAGCTCCTTCTTGGCTACAGGCTGAAGGAAAATGGAGGAAAGTGGAGGGAAAGCTACCATAATGCATTGCAAAAGAAGGGAGGAGATTCAGACATAGAAAATGGAAAAGAAACAGAAGATAAGACTGTGAATATGACTCTAACCGCTAGAGGGAGCCAAAACACTGCAAACAAATAGAGTCTATGAAAATGTAAGTTTCTCTATATTCTTATTAGTAAGTTACTGCAAATATTAACAAAGAGATAATCAGAGATTATAAATTAGATGTCGGAGACAGAACAATAATATACACCTGTTTATGTGATCTAGGTGTTAATTTCCCTATAATCTATAGTGGCATGTAAAAGTTTGGGCACCGCTAGCCAAAGTTACTGTTATTGAGAACACTTAAGCAAATTGAAGATGAAATGATCTGTCCTGAAGTTAAAGACAACACATTTCCTTTGTATTATATTGTCATCTTTTACATTTTAAAAATTGCATAAAGGAAAATGGGCAAATGCAAAAGTTTAGACGCTCTTGTAGATTTGTGTGCTCAGATAACTTTGACCAAGGTTTCAGACCTTAATTAGCCTGTTAGGATTATGGCTTGTTCACTATCATCATTAGGGAAGGCCAGGTGATGCAAATTTCCCAGCCTTATAAAAACCCAGCCCCCTGTAACCTTGTGCCAAAAAAAACAGCAGCCATGGGGTCTTCTAAGGAGCTGCCGAGCACTCTGAAAATGAAAATGGTGAAGGCCCACAAAGCAGGAGAAGGCTATAAAAAGATAGCAAAGCATTTTGAAGTTGCCCTGTCCTTAATTTGAAATGTAATTAAGAAATGGCAGTTACCAGGATCAGTGGAAGTATAGATAAGTTCTGGAAGACCAAGCAAAATTTCAGTGAGAGCTGCTCATTGGATTGCTAGAAAGGCAAATCAGAACCCCCACTTGACTGCAAAAGACCTTCAGAAAGATTTAGCAGACTCTGAAGTTGTTATACATTGTTCCACTGTTCAGTGCCACCTGCGCAAATATGGCCATCGTGGAAAAGACATCAGAAGAAAACCTCTCCTGCGTCCTCACCAAAAAATTCATTGTCAGAAGTATGCAAAAGAATATCTAAACAAGCCTGATGTATTTTGGAAACAAGTCCTGTGGATCGATGAAGTTAAAATAGAACTCTTTGGCTACAATGATCAAAGGTATGTGTGGAAAAAAAAGGGCAGAGAATTTCAGGAAAATAACATCTTACCCACCATTAAGCATGAGGGTGGATCAATCATGCTTTGGGGTTCTGTTGCAGCCAATGGCACGGGGAACATTTCACGGGTAGACGGAAGAATGGATTCAATGAAATTTCATCAAGTTCTTGATTCAAACATAACACCATCTATAAAAAAAAGCTGAAGGTGAAAAGAGGAAGAGGATGACTGCTACAAATGGATAATGATCCTATTCACACGTCACAATCCACAGTAGACGACCTCAAAAGGCGCACGCTGAAGGTTTTACAATAGGCCTCACAGTCCCCTGATCTGAGCATCATTGAAAATCTGTGTCAAGATCTCAAAATAGAAGAGGAAGCAAGACGCCCCAGGAATCTCACAGAACTGGAGAAATTCTCCAAGGAAGAATGGAGGAAAACCCCTCAAACAAGAATAAAAAGTCTCTTGGCTGGCTACAAAAAGCATTTAATAGCTTTCATACTTGCAAAAAGGGGGTGCTAATAGGTACTAATCATGCAGGATATCCAATTTTTTTCATCGACCCATCTTCCTTTTTGTAATTTTTAACCCCTTCACCCCCAAGCCTGTTTCCACCTTCCCGACCAGGCCAAATTTTACAATTCTGACCAATGTCACTTTATGTGGTTATAAATCTTGAACACTTAAATGTAGCCCACTGATTCTATGAATGTTTTCCCATGACATACTGTGCTTCATGATAGTGGTAGCATTTCTTCTATATGAAAATTTGGCAAAAAATATTGAAAATTTAGCAACATTCAATATTTTAATTTTTATGCCCTTATATCAGAGCATTATTCCACAGGCAAAATAGTTAATAAACAACATTTCCCACATGTCTACTTTACATCAGCACGATTTTTGATACATAATATTTTTTTGTTAATAAGTAATAAGGGTTAAACTATGACCAGCAATTTCTAATTTTTCCAACAAAATTTACAAAACCATTTTTTTTTGGGAGCACATCACATTGGAAGTCACTTTGAGGGGGTCTATAAGACAGAAAATACCCAAAACTAGCACCATTCTAAAAACCACATTTAAGAAGTTTATTAACCCTTCAGGTGTTTCACAGGAATTAATGGAATGTGGAAGGAAAAAAAATGAACATTTAACTTTTTATCATAAAAATTTTATTTTATTCCCATTTTTTTTATTTTTTCAAGGGTAACAGGAAAAGATGGACCCCAAAATTTGTAATTTCTCCTGAGCATGCCAATATCAGATATGTGTGGGGGGGGAACCACTGGATATACGGAAGCTCTCGAAAGGGAAGCAGTGCCATTTTTATTTTTTTTATTGTAAAATTTGCTGGACTCATTAGCAGATGCCATGTCATGTTTGGAGAGCCCCTGATGTGCCTAAACAGTGGAAACCCCCCATTTTGGAAGCTAGACCCCCTCACGGAACTTATCTAGATATGTGGTGAGCCCCTTGAACCCACATGTGCTTCACAGAAGTTTATAACGTTGAGCCGTGAAAATAAAGCAATCACATTTTTCACACACAAATGTTTTTAAGCCCAAAATTTTGCATTTTCACAAGGATGACAGGAAAAATTGCACAATGTAATTTGTTGTCCAATTTCTCCAGAGTACGCCCATATCCCATATGTGAGGGAAAACTATTGTTTTGGTGCACGGCATCGCTCAGAGCGGAAGGAGCGCCATATGACTTTTTAAAAGTAAAATGTGCTTGAATAATTAGAGGATGCCATGTTGTGTTTGGAGAGCCCCTGATTATGCCTAAACAGTGTAAACCGCTCACAAGTGACATCATTTCGGAAAATAAAAGTTGTAGTGACCAGTACGTTGTAGTGACCAACTCATGCTTCTGGAGACACACACCTATAAAGTAGGCGGACTCTCATCACTACAGAAATGCTAATAATACTAAATACAATACTAAATAAGAATACTATATGTGGCTTAGGCACACTGTGGGACTCAGAAGGGAGGGGGCATTTGGATTTGAGAGCGCAGAATTTGCTGAATTTCTTTTGAGGGGCGAGAAGCCATTTAGCTTTTCCAGAGCCTTTGTGCTACCGGTAATGTGGAAACCCCCTATATTTCCATTGACAGATGATAGACCTGAGTGAGGATTTGCTTTTTTTTGTGGATGGAGTTGAAGCTTTTATTGGGAACATTTTCCATAATGTTTGGGATCACAGTTATAAGGCGCTCTACGCTCACCACTTACATTAGGGTTTCCATCTAAATCTCTGAGTGACGTGATTCAGATGAAACCCCCCCCCGAGGGATCCATTCACTATAATGAGGCAGCAGAGTCACTCTGGACTCCGTCTGGCCTCTGTTCAGCGGTGTCCTTCTTTTCAGAGGTGCACAAAACTGTGGCCGAAGGCACTTTGATGCACACCTAAAAAGACAGACACCGCCGGATCACAGGTTCTATGGCGTTCACAGTGCCTCCATCTGCCTCATTATAGGGAATCTTCCGCCAGAGGTTCCATCTGAATCATGTATTTCAGAGATTGATACGGAAACCCAGGTATAAGCGCTCAGAGCAGAGCACAGGATAAATGTGCCTTACTGCGATCTTTCGCAGGCAGAACGAATTAATCAACAGCAGGTGAAGAATTGGTTTCATTTATTTTCTACCCTGTTCCTCATGCGTTATAAGTAATTAGGCGACTTTATTCTTCGGGTATTGTAACGAATGGAAGCGGAGGCAGAGATGGTGAAGTTCACATTGTTTTTTTATTTTTAAAGTGGAACCTCAGGACCATGGTCCGGGGGGCTCCGAAGGGGGCGTGACTAGTGAGCCCCGGGTACTCGTAGTAAAGTCCCTCAGACAGGACCAGAATGGAATACCCGGAGGACACAGGTGCTACCTCCAGTTAGATCCCGGACACGTGGCAGCTGTCCCAGCGGGACCAAAAGGGATAACAGAAGTGACAGCAGAGTCCATAATGAGACGGGTCCTGGATCCGGGTAGTTGGTAAGTAGCTGGTTCCAGTGATCTTCACACAGTCCTTGGACTCGGATGGCTGTTGGCGGAATAGTATGCTTTCGCCCAGATGGTTGCAGATATAACCAGGATGATCAGGATACTGATACTCTGTGGAGACAGATAGCATTAGAGAATGCACAGAGACTGCAGACGCAGCGCAGACAGGTTAGCAAGAGAACCGAATGTAGCAATGATTGATACTCGTTGCTCCGGCGCTCTCCCTATGGAGGAGAGGCCAGTAATAGCAGCCAGTGCGCTGCCATTGGATAATTGCCCTTTTTGAAAAATGCACACTGTCCCTTTAAGAAGGCAGGAGAGCACGCGGGCGTCCCCTAATAGCTTTAGCTGAAGACCTGCCGACGGGACACAAGGAGGTGGGGGCAGGGGAGAGACCTGAATGCTGAAGGCACGAGGCACGAGGTGAGTGCCCAGAACAGGGGGCAGAGGTAGACCTGGGCGCCGTGCCAGGACAGGAACCGGGTGTAACAGGTATACTTAGCACATAATTTGGCAAAACCGGAAATTGCCATGTTGTTTTCTGCTGGGCATGCATGAATTGGCCAAATTATGTGCTATGTATAACATGCAAAAAGAGGGCAAAAAGGTTGCACTCACCGTTATTAAAAAAATCCAAACTTTATTCAGTAACAAAAAAACATCTTCATACAGGCAGGTACGATTTAGAACCAGTGGATGATGAACGGACGACGGCCGTTTCGTGCACCTGCACTTCTACGGATTCTGTCAAGGTGCGCGAAATGGCCGTCGTCCGTTCGTCATCATATTACTGGAGAGACACACAGATCGCACATCCAACCTATATAACTGGGAGAGACACACAGACCTCACATCCAGCCTATATTACAGGGAGATAAACACGGACCTCACATCCAGCCTATATTACTGGGAGAGACACACAGACCTCACATCCAGCCTATATTACAGGGAGAGACCAGCAGATCTCATATCCAGCCCATATTACTGGAGAGACACACAGACCTCACATCCAGTCTATATTACTGAGAGATACGATCTCACATCCAGCCTGTATTACTGGGAGAGACACACAGACTTCACATCCAGCCTATATTACTGGGAGAGACACACAGACCTCACCTCCAGCCTATATTACTGGAAGAGGCACACAGACCTCACATCTAGCCTATATTACTGGGCGAGACCAGCAGATCTCACATCGAGCCTATATTACTGAGAGACACACAAACCTCACATCCAGCCTATATTACTGGAAGAGACCAGCAAATCTCACATCCAGCCTATATTACTGGGAGAGACCCGCAGATCTCACATCCAGCCCATATTACTGGAGAGACACACAGATCTCACATCCAGCCTATATTACTGGAGATACACACAGACCTCACATCCAGCCTATATTACTGGAGAGACACACAGACCTCACATCCAGCCTATATTACTGGAGATACACACAGACCTCACATACAGCCTATATTACTGGGAGAGACACACAGATCTCACATCCAGCCTATATTACTGGGAGAGACACACAGATCTCACATCCAGCCTACATTACTGGAGATATGCACAGATATCACATCCAGCCTATATTACTGGGAGAGTCACACAGACCTCACATCCAGCCTATATTTCTGGAGAGACACCCAAACCTCACATTCAGCCTATATTACTGGGAGGGACACACAGACCTCACATCCAGCCTATATTACTGGAAGAGACACACAGACTTCACATCCAGCCTATATTACTGGGAGAGACACACAGACCTCACATCCAGCCTATATTACTGGGAGATACACACAGACCTCACATCCAGCCTATATTACTGGGAGAGACCAGCAGATCTCACATCCAGCCTATATTACTGGAGAGACACACAGACCTCACATCCAGCCTATATTACTGAGAGATACACCGATCTCACATCCAGCCTATATTACTGGGAGAGACACACAGACTTCACATCCAGCCTATATTACTGGGAGAGACACACAGACTTCACATCCAGCCTATATTACTGGGAGAGTCACACAGACCTCACATCCAGCCTATATTTCTGGAGAGACACCCAAACCTCACATTCAGCCTATATTACTGGGAGGGACACACAGACCTCACATCCAGCCTATATTACTGGAAGAGACACACAGACTTCACATCCAGCCTATATTACTGGGAGAGACACACAGACCTCACATCCAGCCTATATTACTGGGAGAGACACACAGACCTCACATCCAGCCTATATTACTGGGAGAGACCAGCAGATCTCACATCCAGCCTATATTACTGGAGAGACACACAGACCTCACATCCAGCCTATATTACTGAGAGATACACCGATCTCACATCCAGCCTATATTACTGGGAGAGACACACAGACTTCACATCCAGCCTATATTACTGGGAGAGTCACTCAGACCTCACCTCCAGCCTATATTACTGGAAGAGGCACACAGACCTCACATCTAGCCTATATTATTGGGAGAGACCAGCAGATCTCACATCCAGCCTATATTACTGAGACACACAAACTTCACATCCAGACTATATTACTGGAAGAGACCAGCAGATCTCACATCCAGCCTATATTACTGGGAGAGGAGGATGAATGAACTCATGGAGATCAACATCCGACACTGCGGAGACACCATCACGTGTTTCTCAACGCAGTGATTCTAGAGCACTGCCCCCATCCCTTATGGGAAATATGTAAAACATGTAAAACAGAAGCTGCGGAGACACCATCACGTGTTTCTCAACGCAAGCAATGACCAGCCAGGTCTTTGTCCGGGAAGGAACAACCACGGGAAGGGCAGTCTCCAATGAAGGAAACCACCTATGCCAAAACATGGTATCCATCCACATACAGCTGTTTCGGGGTATTGCCCCTCATCAGTGTGGAGTAGGAAACTGGCTGGTAGGAGCAATGCCTAGTAAAAAGACTATGAAGAGGAGGATGAATGAACTCATGGAGATCAACATCCGACACTGCGGAGACACCATCACGTGTTTCTCAACGCAGTGATTCTAGAGCACTGCCCCCATCCCTCCTCTTCATAGTCTCCTTCATTGGAGACTGCCCTTCCCGTGGTTGTTCCTTCCCGGACAAAGACCTGGCTGGTCATTGCTTGCGTTGAGAAACACGTGATGGTGTCTCCGCAGCTTCTGTTTTGCATATATTACTGGGAGAGACACACAGACCTCACATCCAGCCTATATTACTGGGAGAGACCCGCAAATCTCACATTCAGTTTATATTACTGGGAGATACATCGACCTCACATCCAGCCTATATTACTGGGAGAGACACAAAGATCTCACATCCAGCCTATATTACTGGGAGAGACACACAGATCTCACATCCAGCCTATATTACTGGGAGAGACACAGAGATCTCACATCCAGCCTATATTACTGGGAGAGACACACAGATCTCACATCCAGCCTATATTACTGGGAGAGACACACAGACCTCACATCCAGCCTATATTACTGGGAGAGACACACAGATCTCACATCCAGCCTATATTACTGGGAGAGACACCCGCTTAATGGAGTGAAGAGACGGTTAGCAGTGGAGAGGATTTTTTTTTACTTAAGAGACTGTATAAGTTGGGTACAATCTCCTGTAAATATGTCCATATTGATAACCATGCAGCTTTCATAAAAATCAGTGCCAGCAGCACCTAATTTTACAGGAGAGACCCATGAACCGAAGGCAAAGGAAGTGGTTTATGGTCATTTTAATGCACAGAGGTTCCTTGAGGGTGTGTCAGTGTAAGCAGGGGTGGGGCTTACATTTATTTGGATTTAATACAGACAATAAGAGGCTAATTATTACAGATATGTCATTCAGGAGTCTGGGAAAGCTGAGTGCAATCTCTGTAACAATGGCCATAATTACTATAGCCAAGATTTACGGGAATGAGGTAGAACGTTCGTGTAATGACTCCATACACAAGGATGTATGCAAAAGAATCTACATGAGGTTATATACCCCTAAACTGGCCTCTCTGCAGGGGTCCTGCGTACCTATTGTGCTCCAGACAAGTTAATTCAGCTATAACACTTTTTCAGCCACGGAATCCATCACACTGGCAGAAATAAACGAGGATAGTCACACCTCAGCGACCGATTATAATTAATTACATCTTTAGATTCGTTTTATGGCCTCATCTCCAGATGACAAAGCGCGCGGCGTGCTAAATACCAGAAAATACATTGTGATGTGTTTACAGTGGAGGCGGCTGACAGCGCGGGGCACAGACGCCATGCACCGCAGCACGTACCGCAGCTTGCCAGAGCCCGGGCTGACGCTCCACTCACACACCGGGTGATCAATATGTTACATGTCAAACTTCATACTATCCTGCTGTCTGAAACAGTCAGCAAGCAGGTGATAACACACAAAGCTAAGAATTTAGCTAAAGAGTACTGCAGTGAGTGCAGCTCTGAGGTATGATGCTGGATGTAACTCAGGATCAGTAATGTAATGTATGTACACAGTGACTGCACCAGCAGAATAGTGCGAGCAGCTCTGGAGTATAATACAGGATGTAACTCAGGATATGTAATGTAATGTATGTACACAGTGACTGCACCAGCAGAATAGTGAGTGCAGCTCTGGGGTATAATACAGGAGGTAACTCAGGATCAGTAATGTATGTACACAGTGACTGCACCAGCAGAATAGTGAGTGCAGCTCTGGGGTATAATACAGGATGTAACTCAGGATCAGTAATGTAATGTAATGCAGGTAACAGCAGGTTCACAGGATGCAGTGACGAGACGCGAGACTGGTTGAATTTTAAAAAGCAAACTTTTTATATTATAAAGCCGCTAGGGCTATACTAACTAACCTCCTATACATAGAACACCACAGCACAGATGGTGACAACCCTGGCACACGGTGCAAAAACGTTTCCTGCAATGGTGCTCCAGGTGCGCCGAACGTCTGTGGAGAAAATCCAACCTACCCGAAGATTTCATCCATTATAAGTTTATGCTTAGAACATACAACACTGCCCTTCACCTCTCCAAACAAGCCTATTTCAACACCCTCATCACCTCACTGTCCAATAACCCGAAACGTCTCTTTGACACTTTTCATTCTCTACTCAACCCAAGAGTACAGGCCCCAACCACGGAGCTCCGAGCTGACGATCTGGCCAATTACTTCAAAGAAAAAATTGACCAGATCCGACAGTAAATTATCTCCCAATCACCTCCTACCATGCACTGTCCTCCCTCCCCCACTGCATCTAGCTCACTCTCTGATTTTGAACCAGTCACAGAAGAAGTAAGCAGGCTCCTTGCATCTTCTCGCCCAACCACTTGCACCAGTGACCCATTTCCGTCACATCTCCTCCAGCCCCTTTCCCCTGCTGTCACCACTCACCTAACTAAAATATTTAACCTCTCTCTTCTGGTATCTTTCACTCCTCATTTTAGCATGCCGTTATACATCCACTACTTAAAAAACCATCCCTCGACCAAAACTGTGCCGCTAACTATAGACCTGTCCCTAATCTTCCCTTCATCGCTAAACTCCTGGTACGCCTGGTCCACTCCTGTCTTATCCGCTATCTCTCTGATAACTTTCTTCTCGACCCTCTCCAATCCGGCTTCCGCTCCTTACACTCTACTGAAACTGCCCTCGCTAAAGTCTCCATTGATCTACTAACAGCTAAATCAAATGGTCATTACTCCATGGTAATTCTCTTGGATCTCTCTGCAGCATTCGACACTGTGGATCATCAGCTCCTCCTCACTATGCTCCGCTCTATTGGCCTCAAGGACACCGTTCTCTCCTGGTTCTCCTCCTATCTCTCTGACCGCTCCTCCACTGTATCTTTTGCCGGCTCCTCCTCTGATCTTCCCCTTACTGTTGGGGTTCCTCAAGGATCAGTCCTAGGCCCCCTCCTCTTCTCCTTGTATACTGCCCCTATTGGTCAAACAATCAGTAGATTTGGTTTCCAGTACCATCTCTATGCTGACGACACCCAATTATACGCTTCTTCTCCTGACATCACGCCAGCCTTTCTAGAAAACACCGGCGATTGTGTAAACGCTGTGTCTAACATCATGTCCTCACTATATCTGAAACTGAGCCTGTCAAAGACTGAACTCCTTGTGTTTCCTCCCGCTAATAATGTACCTATTCCCGACATTGCCATTTCTGTGTGTGGTTCCACTATTACTCCCCAGCAACAGGCCCGCTGTCTTGAGGTTCATACTTGACTCCGAGCTTTCCTTTGTCCCCCACATACGATCACTGGCTCGCTCTTGTCATCTGCACCTCAAAAACATTTCTAGAATTCGACCTTTTCTTACTTTTGACTCTGCAAAAACTCTTACTGTTTCTCTTATTCATTCTCGTCTCAACTATTGTAACTCTCTTCTAATCGGTCTCCCTCTTACCAAACTCTCCCCTCTCCAATCTGTCTTGAATGCTGCTGCCAGGATCATATTCCTCACCAATCGTTACACCGATGCCTCTACCTTGTGCTACCCATCCACTCCAGAATCCAATACAAACTTATTACCCTCACCCACAAAGCCCTCCATGGCTCAGCACCACCCTACATCTCCTCCCTTGTTTCAGTTATACCATCCTACCCGCGCCCTCCGTTCTGCTGATGACCTGAGGTTAGCATCCTCAGTAATCAGAACCTCCCACTCCCATCTCCAAGACTTTACACGTGCTGCACCAATTCTTTGGAATGCACTTCCCAGGTCAATACGATTAGTCCCCAATCCCCACTATTTTAAGCGTGCCCTGAAAACTAATTTATTCAGACTGGCCTACCGCCTCAACACATTAACCTAATCTATCCCTATGTGGCACAGCCAAAAGTTTTTACCATAGCCAGGTTCTCCGCATCATGTTCCCTCATGCTTTATGCATCCATTAGCCCTCTGTGTCTGTACTGTTACACACTTAACATTATGGCTGGTCCATACAATCAGGGCAACTGTTACCACCCACCTTTCGTGTCTCCCCTTTTTTCCTCATAGACTGTAAGCTTGCGAGCAGGGCCCTCATTCCTCTTGGAATCTGTTATGATCTATGTGATTATTGCTATGCTGTAATGTCTATTGTCTGTACAAGTCCCCTCTGAAATGTAAAGTGCTGCAGAATATGTCGGCGCTATAGAAATAAAATTATTATTATCATTATTATTAAGGGGTAACAACAGTTGTCCTCGCAGGGACTCAGTACAACCAAACACTATTTGAAAAGAACACGATTAACCCAGCTGAGGCCGGTTACTATGGGGCAACGGTATGGCCGTCTTCGGGTCCTTATACTCTATAATGTCACTTATCCATCCTGACGTCCTTCGGCGCCTCTGTGAAAACTGCGTTGCTGATGAAGCTGCTTTGGCGTCTTTGATGAGGCTGCTGAGGCATCTTTGATGAGGCTGCTGAGGCATCTTTGATGAGGCTGCCTTGGCATAGCAGCCGCTGGGCCCAGCTGCTGAAGATTTGAAATAATCTTCGGGCGCCCCAGAGCCCAGGAGGAGTTGGGGCACAACAGGCCCTGATGGAGTCCTGAGATGGAGTAACCCCCTGTTGTAACATCGGGGTTGCGCTTTTTAGCGAGTGGCGGTTTACTGGCCGCGCGCACAGCCTGGGGCTGTGTGCAGAATGTCTACGCTGACGAGGAGCAGGCCCCAACTGCCGACTGCAGCGGGCTGAAGGCGCCTGTGTGCAGTGATAGACAGGCCGTAACCACGGGCTGACGTGAACCAGCAGCGTCCGCGGGTGGCAGCGGGGAGGCTGCAACCGCAGGCCGAAGGGGAATAGCAGCAGCCGGGAGAGGGAGCGGACAGGCCGCAGAGGGTCCGAGCTCAGCGGCAAAGGCCGAGGATGACCAGGGGCAGGTCGTAACCCGGGATTGGGGTGAAAAGACAGTCCCCTGTCGGTAAGCTCGGTGCCTCTTTCCTGAGGGCCACTGTGTATCTATCCTCTGCTGCTGGTCTCTTCTCTGAACTGTCAGTGTCCTTCCCGCTCTCTCACGCCTCCTCCGTCTCCTGCTCCATGTCTGACGTATCACCAACCGCCTCCTCTGCGCGCTCCCTGCCCCTTTTATACTCACCCCTCCCCTTGCTGTCCTGTCACTCTCAACAGTCCACTCTCCTTCTCTGTCCTCCGGGTACTGTTTCCTTAGGAACTCAGATGGCGGTCCCCTTGGTTCTGGCCAGGACACTCTGTGGGGGTCCTCCTCCCTACATTCCCCCATCCTGTAAGCTCGCCAGTCCTCGGGTGAGGGCCTCAGTATACTTGGGCTGATCTGCGGAGGTGTCAGTTTTCGTTGCCAAATGAACTGGTCCTATTCGTATCGTTTGGGGGGTTTGCCGGCTGTCGACCGGTCAGAGCGTCTTAGTATGATGGGGGTGGAGTCTTCTGGGGTGGTGGCCGGTGGTGGGCTATGTGGTTTGGGCGGGCTAATTGTGTCAGTTGGTTTGTCATTGTGTAGAGAGCCCCTGGTTATTATGGGGAAGTCTTCTTCGTCGTCCGAGTCCCAGAACACAGGCAATGGTTCAGAGACCTGAGGAGCAGGTTCAGGTTGTTTCGGATCGGTGGAAATACAGGGGCGTAACATATTCCGATGCACTACTCGGGTAGGCAGCATTTCACCATTCTCGGGTTGTATTTCATACACAGGTCCTTCAGGGTTTATACGGAGCAGGACCCGATAGGGACCCTCTTCCCAGCGTGGCTCTAATTTGTTCTGGGGACGTTGGTCTAGTACGAGTACTCGGTCTCCACTTTGGAGGTCGGGAGGCAGAGATGAACTCTTTCCTGGGTGTTCTAAATCTTGAAGTTTGGTATGTACGATTCAAATCAAATCAATCAAATCAAATCAAATTTATTATCGCCAAGTACATATTACATATATACAAGGAATTCTTTGTGGCAAAGAGGCAACATAATATATAACAACAGATACAACAAGTAACATCTAACAAGACAGATACAGTATATAGTCTACACATGACGATTTAATTGTTGAACAGAGAGTGGATAGAAGCTGTTCATATGGCGGTTGGTGCTACATTTGGGGACTCTGAAGCGACGTCCTGAAGGGAGTAGTTGGAATGAGGAGTGTCCTGGGTGAGAGGGATCGGATGAAATTTTCAATGCGTGGGATCGAATACTCTTATCATAAAGATCCTGGATTTTAGGCAGGGGGGAATGTTGTGAGTTCATTTTCCCCTTCATTACTGAGGCCCGAGGAACTCCCTCTTCTGGTAAAGAAAGGTAGTGAGCCTCATTGTCAAACACCTGAGGCTGATGATTGTGACTGGCTGAGTGGAGTTACGGACTGGATATAATGCTGCCGACGCCCTTCTGCCCTGCGGGTGATTTCTCTGTGGGATCCTTGGAGACCAGTCTGAATTCCTGCTCCTCCAAAGCTAAGTTTGCTGCTCGGCCTTTTGCTTTTGTGCTTTGACTTTGTTTTTGCTTTGTTTTTCTGGATTTCTGCCATTCCCTGCTGGGGTGTGCTGAATTCATTTAGCTCTGTCTTCTGAAAATACCTGAATGCTGATTCAGTTGTTGAAGCCTAGCTGCTTCAGGGCCTTTTTCATATCAGCTGGTTGGCTTATGTCTTTGATAGGGTTTTGGCAGATTGCAGACAGCAGCCTTCCTGTCCTTTCCTATCTAGGTAGTTTTGGGGCCCCGTCTTTGCTCAGTCTATCTTTCTGTCTGTGTTAGTATTTTCATCTTGCTTCACCGTCAATATATGTTGGGGGCTGCCTTTTGCTTTGGGGTCTGCTCTGGGGCAGTTTAGATTTCCCCTTTCTTTCTTTAGGCCTATGTATTTCTCCGGCTGTGATCGAGGGGTCTAGGGCATCGTAGGAACCCCCCACGGCTACTGCTAGTTGTGTTGATAGGTTCAGGGGTCTGCAATCTGATAGTTGCCAACTTCTCTGGTTTTCTGGACTTAGCTTGTATTTCTGCTTTTGCCTCCTACGGTGACTCATTCATAACAGAATCACCCGCCATACCGCAGATTCTAGGGTACTCAATAGCAGGAAAGAATTGTAAAAAAAAAAAAAAAGTGTATATTTTTTCCTCTATATCTCTGAGGCCGTAGGGGGAATTTTTTTTTCTCTCAATGGAGATAAAGCAATTGTCTGATCGTGTGGAGCAGCTCGCTGCGGAAGTGCGGGGAATTTCTGCCTACCTTGCTCATTCACATGCTGCTGAACCAAAGATTCCTACACCTGATGTATTTTTTGGGGATCGGTCTAAATTTTTGAATTTCAAAAATAATTGTAAATTATTTTTTGCCTTGAAGCCTAACTCGTCAGGGAGCTCCGCGCAGCAGGTTAAAATTGTCATCTCTTTGCTGCGTGGCGATCCCCAGGATTGGGCATTTTCTTTGAAACCAGATGATCCTATTCTGACTAATGTGAACGCATTCTTTCAAGCTTTGGGGTTGTTGTATGACGAACCTAATGCCATTGATCAGGCTGAAAAGACCCTGCTGGCATTGAGCCAGGGTCGTGATTCTGCAGAATTGTACTGTCAAAAATTCCGAAAGTGGGCAGTACTTACTACCTGGAATGATAATGCCTTGGCTGCTCTCTTTCGGAAGGGGTTGTCAGAAGCCGTAAAAGATACTATGGTGGGATTTCCTGTTCCCTCTGGTCTTGACGATTCTATGTCATTAGCCATTCAGGTTGATCGGCGTTTGCGCGAACGCAAAGCTGCACGAGAGGTGTTGCCACCTGTTGAACAAATGTCTGAACCTATGCAATGTGATAGAGATTTTCCAGAGAGCAGCGTCAGGAGTTCAGAAGGCGTAATAAGTTGTGTTTTTTCTGTGGAGATGCCTCGCATATTATTTCTGTCTGTCCCAAACGAGAGAAACGCTTTGCACAGACGTTTTCTGTTGGGGGTGTTCAACCTAAGTTTCTTCTGGCTATTACTCTGATCTGCTCCCTGTCCACATTTTCCGCCAAGGCGTTTGTGGATTCGGGAGCAGCCCTAAACCTAATGGACTTGGATTTTGCTAAACGTTGTGGATTTCCGATGACACCTCTGCAGACGCCTATCCCTTTGAGGGGAATTGATGCTACTCCTTTGGCTAAAAATAAACCCCAGTTTTGGACCCAGGTGGTAATGCGGGTCACCCCAGACCATCAAGAAAATTGCAGATTTCTGGTGTTGCATAATCTGCATGATACTGTTGTTCTGGGGTTTCCCTGGTTACAGATTCATAATCCAGTTTTGGATTGGAAATCTGTGTCTGTGGTGAGTTGGGGTTGTCGGTGTGCCTTTAGTGCGGCTCCGGTGTTTTCCACCTCTCCTCAGTCGCATGATGTTCCTGATTATTTGGCGGACTTTTATGATGTATTTAGTGAGAATGAGTCTGCGTCTCTGCCTCCTCATAGGAGTTATGACTGTGCAATTGAACTGAGCCCGGGGTGTAAATTTCCCAAGGGTCGGCTCTTCAATTTATCTGTACCCGAGAACGAGGCTATGCGATCCTATATTAAGGAGGCGTTGGAGAAGGGTCATATTAGACCATCCTCGTCACCCTTGGGTGCAGGTTTTTTTTTTGTAGCCAAAAAGGATGGATCATTAAGACCTAGTATTGATTATCGTGCCCTCAACAAAATTACTGTTAAATATCAGTATCCGTTACCCCTGATTTCTGATCTATTCTCCAGAGTTAAAGTTGCTTGCTGGTTTACCAAGCTTGACCTCAGGGGGGCGTATAATCTTATTCGCATTAAGCATGGGGATGAATGGAAGACGGCGTTTAATACTCCGGAGGGACATTTTGAGTACCTGGTGATGCCTTTTGGGCTCACTAATGCCCCTTCTGTCTTCCAGTGCTTCATGAACGATATTTTCCGAGATTTTGTCGATAAATTTTGGATTATCTATCTGGATGATATTTTGATCTTCTCCAAGGATTGGGATTCTCATGTGGAACATATTCGGACTGTGTTCCGGATCTTGAGGGAGAATTCCCTGTATGTCAAGGGATCTAAATGCCTTTTTGGAGTACAGAGGATTTCTTTTTTGGGATTTATTTTGTCCCCGTCAACTATTGAAATGGACCCGGCCAAGGTACAGGCCATTCACGATTGGGTTCAGCCCACTTCTTTGAAGGCACTCCAGAAGTTTTTGGGTTTTGCTAATTTTTATCGGAAATTTATAGCAAAATTTTCTAGTATTGCCAAGCCATTGACTGATTTGACTAAAAAGGGTGCTGATGTGTTAAATTGGTCTCCGGAGGCTGTTTCTTCCTTTCAGGAGTTGAAGCGAAGATTCACCTCCACCCCGGTTTTGCGGCAACCTGATGTCTCACTTCCATTCCAGGTAGAGGTGGATGCTTCTGAGATTGGTGCAGGAGCTGTTTTGTCCCAAAAGGATCCTGTAACATCTAAAATGAATCCCTGTGCTTTCTTTTCCCGAAAGTTCTCTCCATCTGAACGTAACTATGATGTGGGGAATAGGGAACTGTTGGCCATGAAATGGGCATTTGAGGAGTGGAGATATTGGTTGGAGGGAGCTAAGCATCAAGTCGTGGTCCTCACTGACCACAAGAATTTGATTTACCTAGAGTCGGCTAAGCGCTTGAACCCTAGACAGGCTAGGTGGGCCTTGTTTTTTACACGTTTTGATTTTGTGGTTTCTTTTCTTCCTGGAACAAAGAATGTCAAGGCAGACGCCCTCTCTAGGAGCTTCCTTGCTGATTCTCCTGTGGTGACCAAGCCTGCTACCATCTTAGGCGAAGGGGTAGTTCTTTCTGCCATCTCGCCCGATTTGAGACGTGCTCTGGAAGAGTTCCAGGAGGACAAACCTGAGCGTTGTCCCAGTGGAAAGTTGTATGTTCCTGACCAGTGGAAGAAGAGAGTGATGTCTGAAGTTCATTGCTCTGCTTTGGCTGGTCATCCAGGTATTTTTGGTACTAGAGATCTGGTGAGTCGGTTTTTTTGGTGGCCCTCCTTGTCTCGTGATGTCAGGAATTTTGTGCAGTCCTGTGGGACGTGCTCCGGGTCTAAATCGTGTTCTCGCTCTAGTGGGTTGTTGATGCCTTTGCCTGTCCCCAAGAGGCCATGGACCCACATTTCAATGGATTTCATCTCTGATATGCCTGTCTCTCAGAGGATGACTGTTATTTGGGTGATTTGTGATAGGTTCTCTTAGATGGTTCATCTTGTACCACTCCCTAAGTTGCCGTCTTCCTCTGAGTTGGTGCCCCTGTTTTTACAACAGGTGGTTCGTTTGCACGGGATTCCTGAGAACATTGTATCTGACAGAGGAGTGCAGTTTGTGTCTAGATTTTGGAGAACTTTCTGTTCCAGGCTGGGAATTCAGTTGTCCTTCTCCTCTGCTTTTCACCCTCAGACCAATGGGCAGACAGAGAGAACAAACCAGACCTTGGAGTCATATTTGAGATGTTTTATTTCTGCTGATCAGGATGATTGGGTTTCATTTTTGCCCTTGGCCGAATTTGCTTTGAATAATAGAGCTAGTTCTGCCACTTTGATGTCACCTTTTTTTTGTAACTTTGGGTTTCATCCTCGATTTTCTTCAGGGCAGGTGGAGCCCTCTGCCTGCCCAGGTGTTGACACTGTGGTGGAGAGAATGCACCAGATCTGGGACCAAGTGGTGGATAAGTTATCTCTCTCCCAGGAGAAGGCCCAGCGGTTTTCCAACCGACATAGGACCATTGGTCCCCAGTTTAAGGTTGATGATATGGTGTGGTTATCATCAAAAAATATTGCTATGAAGGTGGCTTCTCCTAAGTTTAAGCCTAGATTTATTGGACCTTACAAGATTGTGGAGATTATTAATCCGGTCTCTTTTCGTTTGGCTCTTCCTGTCACATTTAAAATCC